>NC_053393.1:454424307-455024307 GCF_905171765.1 Bufo bufo | reverse complement strand
CCCTACCTGATCACTACCGTGCCGTGTGGTCATACCCTTATATTTATTCAGAATAGTCCAAGTCTCCAAGAATAGGCCTAGTGGGCCACCAAAATATTTTTGCGCTCCCATCAGATTTCTGTTGAAGTCACATAATTTTTGAGAAGAATTGTGCCATAGACCAGGATTCCTCAACTCCGGTCATCAGGGCCCCCTTGCCGGTCATGTTTTCAAGATTTCCTTAGTGTTGAGCAGGTGATATAATTAGTGTCCATCAGGACTTACCACAGGTATTCATTTTGTGGGATATTCTGAAATGATGACCGGTAGGTAGGCCCTGAGAACTGGAGTTGAAGAACACTGCCATAGACTATGCTGTTCCCGACATCAAAAATACCTCAACCTCGATGGAAAAGGGAAAAGTACTCATGTGAACGGAGCTTATTTGGCTCTGAAAGAATTAAGAGGTCTGGTATCTCATTTCTCACTAAAGAAATACTAAAACAGAACTAAAGAAAATAGGGAAGTTATGCATTACTATAATAAGAACGCTACTATATATACTGTGCATGCAAACCAGAAGTGATTGTATGTGGTCAGCATACTGCTCAAATCTTGTACATAGCTTACACAAAACGTAAGAGGAAGCTATCCAGACATCTGTATGTCCTTCTACAAATATGAGGACACTAAAAATACACTCTACCGCTCAGAGCTGCTAAGTACCAGTGGTAGATATGTTCAAAGTTACCTCTTAAATTTGCATGAGTTATTGTTTGCCTTATCTCGTTATTGAGAAATAAACATAAAACCCCGTCAAATTAGGTTAGGCTACAGTATAAAAACAATATACAGAATAGAAGCTAGTAGGATTTAATCACATAGAAAATGTACAGTTATAATACCTTTTAGAAGCCGGTGAATTCTGTAATGTTCCAGGTGAAATTAAACTACGATTAGAAGCCCTTTTAGGCTGCCTGTGCACAATGCGGTCCCGGCAGCAGGATCCATATGCTGTGCCGCATCTATAATTGTCGGACACCATCTGTACACGCTACTAAAAATATTTCAGGACCAAGGAGACTAGTGGTACTCCACTAAATTTTAGATAAAAACACAACATGGTGTGACTTGGGTTAAAGAGAGTCTGTCACCTCCCTTGAGTGCTATTAAGAGCAGCAATATATGAGTAGTATTACCCCTGAGTTGCTATTACTGTGCACTGGCACTGTAATACATTGAGACAATCTCTTGGCCCATGCTTAGGAGTCCTCTCTATTATGTGCTCACAGCTCAGAAGTCCTGGCAATTCATTACAACTCTGATTTGTGGGCGCACAGTGAGGGGAAGAGTAAGAGTGCACACATAAAAATTAACATTCTAGTCTCACAGGAGCAGTACTATTCATTTAAGTACAACTCCTAATAGTGTCTGAAGGAGGTGATAGTTTCCACTTAAATGCCCACAATAGCCATTTATTAAGTCTTAAGATTTGTGAAACATTTAGGAAAATGGCCTTGAGGCCAACCAAAAACATTGGGTCTGACACTTCTTAACATTCTATTGTCCTTCGAATTCACCTTAGAGTACGCGCTTTAGAAAATCCAGGCTTACCATTCTCTGTATCCTGACCTCTTTAGACCTTGACATCCTTATATGACCACTTCTCTCCCACCACTTGCCGCTATGACATCTCAAAACAAACTGAACTATTACTCGAGGCCAGGCAGGCTGGAATGACAATGAGGACAAAGAGGGGGCCGTACCCATCCTCCACCCATAAGAAGCCTAGGGTTCCGCGAACCCTTAACCTTACCCTAGCTTCGTTGACCACCCTAGTCGTGTTTCCTTACATCTAACTAGTAGACTCCATTCACTCTTTACATAGAAAGGAAAATGGCTGCTGCATATGTGAGGACATGGAGAAAGGAACTCTGGGAAGGCGGGATCACCCGAAATGCCATGCATGCAGCCAATCAGCAGCCAGCCAGCCCTGTGATGTCACAGCCCTATAAATAGCGTCAGCCATCTTGGATTCTGCCATTTACCAATGAACTTAGTGCAGGGACAGACGTCAGCAGGCGCCAGGGACAGTGGTAGAGAGAACACAAAATAATAATTTTCATAAGTCCCATAGTAGTGAGTGGAGAGCAAGCTGTAAAAGCTTGGGCAACCCTCCATTCACCATTATGGGACTTCCGAAGTTTTATAAAGGTGAATGGAAGGTGGCCGCACATGAGCGGTTTTCTTTCCCTCCACTTTGGGCCCCTTTCTGGAGAGGTGAGACCTGAACCTATCAGACATTTATAGCAGATGCTAGCAATATGCCATAAATGTTCCAGATGGGAATACCCCTTTAAGTGATGAATTCATAGGGCAAATACTATATAGTTCCACCATTTTACTTCCAATACATCAAAACGTGAGACTGTAACAGAGTATTTTACTCATTATGTGCACAATGCTAATCAGCTAATCTTATTTTTCAGATTAATTCTCTCTGTAACGATGTGTGGTAAGTTGTTCATTTTTACCTCAATTTATTGTAGCATTGACGTGTAGGTGTTTCTAATTATATGACTCCTAGATTACAGATTCTAACCACCCCGTTGATAGAAAAAGCCTTTTCAGGAAAAAAAAAAATGAGGGAGGCAAAGCAGTAATTATGGGAGCAGCATTAGGAGCGTATGTTGTCAAAATGTACAATGAGTAAATGTTAGGAAGCTTATCTGCGACACCCCTAACGGCTCCGAATATCATTTCTCAATGAAACCTTTTAAAAATGGTGATTTTTGGTCTTTACTGTCACCCACAATACAGTATGTGACAAAATTGTGCATTAATGGGTGAATGTTTATGGGAAGAAATTAAGAAATCTAACCTTTTCCATGTGTTTTATGCATTACCTTACACCTGCATGGCATTGTACTTTCATACACAGTCACATTTTAGTTATATGCAATCTAGGCTATCACCCTGGTACCACCATGGTGCACACCATATCTCTAGGGGGCACTCACACTTCCCTCATATTGTGTTGTTTAATCCGTCCAGCCCAGTCTATGGCAATAGCAATTTGTAATTATCATACAGAATACTACTATCCCCTCTCCCAAATCAGGGGTTCGGAGGGACCCTTAAAATGGACATGCCAACCTTTATGGCGTGTCTGTTAAAAAAAAGATTTGTATTCTTTATGGCATAACAATTCCAAAACATATTTTCTTAGAATTCTGTATTGTGCTATTCTTCATATTCCTCTGTTATTCCTTATATTAATGTGTAAGTAAACTGACAACTCAGTACTAGTATAGACTGTGTCCCAAAGTCAGTGTGTTGGTGGGAATCCACTCCTCTGACGAGGAAACTAGCAATGCCCAGTTGTCAATTCCTAATTTGATCCACAGCAGTTTACAAGTCTTTCCACCTGTGCTGGAGCTACAACTATACAGCTGATAGGCAAGGGTGGGGGTGTCGGACCCCCGCCGATCTGATATTGATGACCTATACAGAGGATAGGCCATCAATGTAAAAATCCTGGACAACACCTTTAAGATAAGTAAGATTGATTAAGAAAAAAAATTGACAAATCTGACAAATAGGAACTAGGGGACTGGGAGATAAAACTAAAGTAGAATCAAATATAACATTTCCAACAATTTAGACTTCTCTGGTCTTTTAAAGCTGCATTTTAGTCTATGGACTTTCTTTTATTAATGTATTTTAGTCTTTAGTCTTTCTTTTATTGGTATTTTAGTGTTTGGTCTTTTTTTATGAATGTGTTTTACCATTGTATTTTAGTCTATGGTCTTTCTTTTACTGGTATTTTAGTTTATGGACTTTCTTTTATTGGCATTTTAGTCTATGGAATTTCTTTTATTAATGTATTTTACCACTGTATTTTAGTCTATAGTCTTTCTTTAATTGGTATTTTAGTCTATGGACTTTCTTTCATTAATGCATTTTACCATGGTATTTTAGTCTATGGTCTTTCTTTTATTGGTATTTTAGTGTATGGTCTTTCAGTAATGTATTTTACCATGGTATTTTAGTCTATAGTCTGTCTTTTATTGGTATTTTAGTCTATGGTCTTTCTTTCACCACCGTTTTTTGTACATGTTTTGCAATAGCATCTTCAATGCATTGCTTGTCAGAGTAATTGCTGCTTATATACTGAATGTTTTAGAGTTGTCAAAATGGCAGCCCCCGGGCTATCCTTGGACAGCACTAATGTATGACAAGGTAATATAAGTAACCAAGCAGCTATGTTTGATCTACCTGCCATCTATCCATCATTAAAATAGCAATTCAGAAATAAAAATTTTAACAAACATTCAGAAAAACACAATAACACAAAGTCCTCATGAAGATATTGCTAATAAGGTAAAAGAAAGGACAAAGACACAACACGGTGGCAATAAGTGCGGTTACAATAACCTAGAACCTTTGTTTTTAGCTGGCCATGGATTAAATTAATACTTTTCCAAAGAGAATATGGTTTGAGGTAAGGGAAATTCAAGATGTATCATCATCATCATAGGAAGGCATGAAGATCTGCATGAGGAACATATAGATCTTTAGGGGTAGGGTCTATGTAAATGGTGAAGTGTTTTTTTTAGAGATCATCTAGACATGTGTTAAGGAAATGTCAAGTCAATAGAACAATCACATTGAAGCCCCACCATTCGTACATAATTTACAATGAATTTTAAAGAATGATTTTCCAGTCCACATGCTGTCCAAGTGTAGAATGGAGATCACCTGGACTGAGCACTGTCCCATTAAAGTTAGTGGGACAGTTCACACAAACGATTTTCCGCACGGACAATCAGCTCATGCACCACCCAGCTCCGATTTTCTCGCAATATTCAATCACTCAAGTGAATGGATCTGCGAGAAAAATGGATAGCACATGGACACCATCTGTCTGCGGTCACTTAAAAAAAAAACGAGTCTATGTTTTCCAGCCAAAACGTGGAGGAATTAACACTATTTGACTGAATTCACCTTAGACAAACAAAGGACACTTTAAAACAATCTTTAAACAAATTTCAAAAAATTCTTTTGGCGGCCCCCTGTAAACAAGCTAAACCCAGGGTAGAAGGGATAAGAAGTTGCCAAACCACTCTGGTGCTGCTTATCTCACCAAAAGGTTGTAGATATCAGAGTCAAGAAAATGAAAATGAACAGCCATGTTGAGAATACTGGACATACACACTTATAATTTATAACCTAAAGGACTCCATATTTTACATCTGCAATGCTCTGGTGAAGCTGGTGACGAGTGGGACTACAATGAAGAAATGAACAATGGGGTAAGGAGTGTATCACCATGACAGGAGATGGGGTATGTAAACTCGTTGCACGTTGTCACCACTGTGTCATGGCGCAGTTTACATTTATTATGTAACCATAATACCCCAAGCTATTCCCAAAAATATCCAGCTACAATAATGAAACACTACTCCATCTGCAATATGGAGCATCCAGAGAGGAAGCAGGATTTGTGAGTGGTTTCTGATATTAGACAGCAGGATGAAGGTATGTTATATTGCTGCACACCTGGACACTCTTGTATTATATTAGTCAGGCAATGAGGCTTTGGGCTTTCCATGTACTTCAATGACATATTATTAGAGGCAGGTGAAATAGGATGTATATGGCATGAATAATGTATGGGGTGACTATGTATTTTCCATATTCTATATACAATTGTCATGGACGCAGTGGTAGAGCTGTCCATTCTGATGAAGAAGTAGACAAAGACTATATTGTGATGAATTACTATTAAATCTCATTACCAAATGGTACGTACAGTACCTATGTCTATTAATATTAAAAGTATCCAAAAGTGAGGCCCATAACCTTGAACCCACATGCAGCCCTTCCATGGGCAACAGATAGAATTTAGGCATTCCTAGGCCTTTACCAAACTCTCAAAGTGTGTGGTAAGTGTACGTCTTACTGAACATCTCCCACACACTAGTAATGTCCTAATTAGTACTGTCCATCACATGAGGTAGACTGATGTACAGGTGGATTACGTGCTGCTGTGTTTACATAGATGTAGCAGGGCTGAGTAGTTTCACAGACTGTACTGTCTGCCATAATGTAGATGGCTTAGGCTGTGTTCACATCTCTGTCAGAGTTGATCCAGCTGCCTGATCTGGCATAAATGCCGGCTGTCGGCCGAACAAAAACCGCTGCATGCTGGGGTATTTGTCCGGCCGAAAACCGGCATTTATGCTAGAAAGGGGGCTGGATCACTGCCGGATCTCATTACATTCAAGGGGGATCTGGCGGTAAACTAGAGAATCTGTCAATAACGGAGATGTGAACGTGGCCTTAAATGCAGTCCTATGGAAATGATTTATTTCTTTTTCCCACTTATATAGTGCTGACATATTCCGCAGAGCTGTACAGACCTTATCATTGCTTTCTGTCTCCAAAGGAGCTGACAATCTAATTTCTCTTTGGAGTATGGGAGAAACCAGAGCACCCGGAGGAAACCCACGCAAACACTGGAAGAACATACAAACTCCATGCAGATGTTGTCCTTGGTCGGATTCAAACCTAGGACCCCAGCGCTGCCACCGTGCTGCCCACACGATAACACATGTTATCACATGAAATCACAGATAGCACATGATGATGTTATTAGATATATATCCACCTAGCGTCAAACCACCTGTGCATCAAATATCAATCTAAATATCCATATAATACATTATAGATAGAGAAGCACAGATTTCTATATATATATATATATATATATATATATGTGCATTAACAGCAACATTATATATGTGTATAAAGAAATGTATTAGATAGATGATAGATGGATTCTGATACATTGTCACATACAATATGAACTTAAATAATAGATATACATTTAAATGGAAAAGAAGACGAGAATCCAGAAATCCTCCATAAAGGAGAAGTTGTGAGATGCTGTGCGTTATAATGAGAGCATGCGGTTACGTCTTACCTGGGCTGATCATACTATGCATTCTGTGCTGTGCCAGGAGCTTGTCACGACCAGATACCCCATCTGAGGAAAAACAGGATTCACTCTCATAAATGGTCTGCAGCATATTCCAGTCACTGTGTGTAGTTCAGACACATGAAAGCTTCATCACTCTTCTGTATGGAAGCGACCCCCTCAGCAGTGTTAACTCCTCCACAGGGGGAGGAGGAGGCTCTCATACACTTTGACAATTATTCCATTTTTACACACATATTTACTGTGCTAACTACCCTCACGGATGCTGCTTCTGCAAGGAGCTGTCAGAGGCCAGGAGATGATACCTAGAATCTCTGGTTGTCCTGAGAGCAGGTGCAACAGGAGGCTGGAGCCTCAGGGTTTCCTCTGTCTCAGTAATGAAAGGCAGCATGAAATAAAAGGATGAAAAGCGTGAAAATAAAGCTGAGGACGGATAAATATGTCCGCTCTACTGAGAGAGGAACAAGGACACAGCCAGCAGCCCCCTGAGGAAGTGCGAGCCCTGTCCTGTATCTGTGGCTTTTCCTCCTTGCATGTGCTTCCTCCCTCTCGCCCTGTCTCGCTCCTTCTGCCTGGCTTTACAGTAAAGTTGGCTAAAGCTGGTGATAACTCATTTGCATGTGAATCAACAACAGCGTGGCCTACAGAGTCAAAAATAGAACAATGGCCAGCCCCAGCCAAAAATAGGTCAAGCAGGGCCGAGTGATCGGAGCCTACATTAATGGATTTAAAAATATCACAGCAAACACAGCTGTCCGGTCCCTGTCTCAGGAGGAACACAGCCAGTCCTCTAAGGTGCAATCATTAACATTTGACAAGTAGATAGACCTACTAGCCAAACCAGAACAGTACATGCTGACAAAGTATAGACCAATATGTAGAAAATAAAGAGGTGTAGCCTGAAGCCTCCTGAGATCCAAACCCTCTGAGAGGGCCCAAACTATTGGGAGTGTTTGTATAGGACTGTTGTCAGATGACCACCGTATATCTGAAGATCAGCTAGCTGGAGGTCTGGCTTCCAGACGCATGAAGACTGCGGTAGTTGTGAGGGTGAATAGGTTATAGTCCCATCTGAACCTTGATGTATGAGCTGGCCTAAAGGCCCTGTCCCTGTGGACCCTCTAACAGGGCACAAACTATTGGGACTCATTATGGGACTGCTGTGAGATGACCACTTTATGTGTGAAGATCAACCAGCTGGAGGTCTGGCATCCAGACATTTAAAAACTGTGGTAATTGTGAAGTGCATAGGTTATAGTCCCACCTGATCCCTGATGCATGAGTGGGCCTTAAGGGCCTGTCCCTCATGAACCTTCTAACAGGGCCCAAACTATTGGGACTGTTTATAGGACTGCTGTCAGATGACCACCGTATATCTGTAGATCAGCCAGCTAGAGGTGTGGCTTCCAGACAGTATGACGACTGTGGTAGCTGTGAGGGTACATAGGTTACAGTCTCATCTGAACCCTGATGCATGAGCGGGTCTAAAGGCCCTGTGCCCCATGAACCTTCTAACAGGGACCAAACTATTAGGACTGTTTATAGGACTGCTGTCAGATGACCACCGTATATCTGTAGATCAGCCAGCTGGAGGTCTGGCTTCCAGACAGTATGAAGACTGTGGTAGCTGTGAGGGTGCATAGGTTACAGTCTCATCTGAACCCTGATGCATAAGCAGGCCTAAAGGCCCTGTGCCCCATGAGGGCTAAGCAGCGTTATAAATGGACAATGCTGAGGTATCATGAAAACTATACCAAATACAGGAAACCAAATACCCATTCAATTGAAATGTTTTGTGTTGTATTTAACTCCTAGTTTGCTTCAATGGCTGAATCTGACAGTTAATAGGATTTGGATCCTCCTTTATACAGTGCTTCCCCTAATTCCTGTATTTGCATTTTGCTTCTTGATCTTCACTGTTTTTACATCATTTTTCTCTTCAATATATCATAAAGAAGCTTGAAACTTTTCTAGGAACCACATTAAAATGTCCCAAAAGAAGCCCACTTTCATGGTGGCAATAACCACACATATTAAAGGAGTTGTCCAGAATTAGACAAAGCTTTTTAATTCCAAAAAAACAGCGCCACATCTGTCCATGGGCTATTTCTGGTATTGCAGCTCAGCTTCCTTGAATTGAATGGGGATGAGCTGTAATACCACATGCAGTCTGTGGACAGGTGTGGGGCTGTTTTTAGAAAAAAAAATGCCAACTTTTTCTAGTCTTCAACAACCTCTTTAACTTTCATTTGTTTTTAAAATAGTTTTTATTGGGGGTGCAGAAGTAGCGATGCTGGGCTTTGTAGGCATGTCTGCCACATAAGAAGACACCAGTATTATAAATGGCACGTAGTAGGTGGGGGCTAATATAGATCTGGTATTTTGGTCCTGGAGCTATTTTTTTCCTTCTTGTTCACACAGTATTGTTTTTGCATGCATGTTTTTCTTTTTTTCTGAATTGGGAAAGGCCAGAATCACATACGTATTTTTGGTACAGATTCAGAAGTTAAACCAGTCTAAAGGGAGGTTACTACAGGGGAAATGTGGTGTTACATGGTAGCCAGTCAAATGAATGCCCAACCATGTAATCCATGGACAGACCAGGTCCACCACAGCAAAAATAAGCCTTTTTAGGAAACATTAAAGGGGTTTTCTGACATTGGACAAAATCTTACCAAAAGGATAAATGCCAAAACAAAATGCTCATTCTTAAAGTCCTGTCCTTCCCACTGAAGCCGGGGACTGACTGCGATATTCAGGCATTGTAAACAAAGCCTGGTGGGGAGGACATGAATGGGGGGGGGGGTGTAATATATTTTCCTGACCTGGCTACATTTTGTTTGATCTCTGACATCCACTTTAAGGGTATCAGTTCCATTCCTGGGGTTGTCCCTGTGGAATCTGTATGAATTTCTCCAAGCCCCGTTGAGATCAGTGGGTACAGTCGTAGGCATTTCTGCAACAAATTTGCCATGTTTGAATATACCCCATGACATCAGGCCGTAGTGCAGTACTGCAGTTTTTAAATTTTGACCAATAACAAGTTAGAGGCATAAAGAAGAGTAACGTAAAAAAGAATCTAAAAAGAAAATAGGGTTGTACACATCTCTTATAGTATACACATAAGGCTACTTTCAAACTCGCGTTTGGTGCGGATCCGTCTTGTATCTGCACAGACGGATTTGCACCAATAATGCAAACGCTTGTATCCGTTCATAACGGATCTGTTTGCATTATTCATTTTAAAAAAAGTCTAAGTCAAAACGGATCCGTCTTGACTTACATTGAAAGTCAATGGGGGACGGATCCGTTTTCATGTGCACCATATTGTGTCAGTGAAAAACGGATCCGTCCCCATTGACTTACATTGTAAGTCAGGACGGATCCGTTTGGATCTGCATCGTCAGGCGGTCACCAAAACGCTGCAAGCTGCATTTTAGTGACCGTCTAAAAAACGCAATGGAGACCAAACGCAGCCAAATTGATGCATTCTGAACGGATCCTTATCCATTCAGAATGCATTGGGGCTCAACTGATCCGTTTTGGGCCGCTTGTGAGAGCCCTGAAACGGATCTCACAAGCGGACCCAAAAACGGCAGTGTGAAAGTAGCCTAAAGAGGACCTTTCACCAGTTTTTACTTTATAAAAGCAATACCTCATTCTGTAGCCCATGTTCCCTAGATGTCATATCGCAAATTTTTTTCATGATATGCTCCTCCATTGCGCTGCTGTGTCCCTCGTTCTGTTTAGGCGCCCTGTATGCTAATTAATAGCATCGGAACAGGGAGGAGGAGACATCAGCTTTTCTCAGTGGGCGTCTCTTCTATCTGGCTGTGGCGCTGTCCAATCACAACGGAGCGCGTCACAGCCAGGTGAGCTGTTTTTTTTTCAATGGCTGTGATTGGACAGCGCCACAGCCAGATAGAAGAGACGCCCACTGAGAAAAGCTGATGTCTCCTCCTCCCTGTTCCGATGCTATTAATTAGCATACAGGGCGCCTAAACAGAACGAGGGACACAGCAGCGCAATGGAGGAGCATATCATGAAAAAAATTTGCGATATGACATCTAGGGAACACGGGCTACAGAATGAGGTATTGCTTTTATAAAGTAAAAACTGGTTAAGGCCCTTTTACACTGCCCAATATTCATACGAATGCTTGTTATAAAGGTGGAGCCGATTACCCAATGAATGAGCAAAACACTGGTGCGGTTGCCTAAATTATCATTTGTGGGCAGCAGAGCATGCCGTCTAAACAGCACTCTGCTGTCTCCAAACAATGATTGTACATGGGGACGAGCGATGACATTAACGATTCCTTCTCCCCATACTGTGGAGGAGATCTCCATGTAAATACAGATTTGTCCTCCAGGCGATTGTCCAGATGGAACTCTTCTTTCCCAACACTGTAATGCGGCCTTTATAGTATATTTCCAATTATTGTTGGTTCACCTGCACATTACAATAAAACAAAGATTGACGGGGGAGGGTTAAAACAAATCGGAAATGAGTTACCAAAGATAATGCTGTATAACTTTTTCTAGAAAGCCCAATTGTAATTCCCAGTTTGAACTCTGCAAGACTGAAGCCCCCAAACAACGCAAGTCTGTCAGCAAGTCACATTACAAATTATGGGTTGTGTGCATAAAACTATGGATGCGATGCTCTTCTCCCCCACACAAATTGCCTGCTAAGTACGTGATAAAAAAACCTATGGTTAGAACATGTCATCATCTTGTCTTCTCACTCACAGGCGGTCACCTCTAATAAGGTAGCGGTTAGAATCAAACCAAGTGCAGACCCCCACTTGAGATTTGGCCTCATATACAATCCCGTATAGTTAATGCTAATATTAGGTTTACTGTCTCTAGGAAATGATATGACAGTAGTTTCTTTTAAATGTATGCAGAATTTAAAGGGGCTGTTCCTCAACGATATGCTGATCACAGGGTGTAGGACCTTCAGCGAATAACTGTAATCCATTTGGGAATCCAGGAACAAGTGTTCATTTTCCCTGCAGTGCCTCCACAGGCAAAATGAAGGACTACACAGAGGTGGAAGATAACATATCCCTATCATCGCCTGAAGAGGCAGCCATCTTCCTATATGAGACACCAGTCTCTGGAACTGCAGATGGTACTTGTGAATGTGCACAACCAGCTCTTAACTACTACAAAGGGTGACTAGGATGTCAAACACCCCTGCGTCATTAGCTATATGAAATGTGTTTGAATATATAATGAATAGGACATTTCAAATGAAGTATTATTGCAAAATATACGCAATGAAAATATTGTTCAGTTTTTTTGTACATATATTTTCCTCTCTGGTAGCGCCCCCTGCTGTTTTTCATGTGGATGAAATATTGGTCCACCTTCTGCATTCAGTGGTGGACCAGACAAGCTCAGTAGCTTTCTTGCTCCCTTCCTCCTCTCAGTGCCAGGGTAGTGATCACATAGTGCAGCAGTGATGCCGCCCAAACAGCTTTCCTTAAGGCTTCATGCACACGAACGAATTTTGTTTCCGTGTCCTTTCAGTTTTTTTGCAGATAGGAGGTGGACCCATTCATTTCAATGGGTCCGCAAAAAATGCGGACAGCACACCGTGTGCTGTCCGCATCCATATGTCTGTTCGGTAGCCCCGCAAAAAATATAGAACATGTCCTATGGCATTGTTACAATAGATCTGGAAAAAAAAAATGATGCAACACGGATGTCACACAGACGTCATTCGTATTTTTTGCGGATTCGCATTTTGCGGACTGCAAAATACATACAGTCGTGTGCATGTAACAGATATTCCAGTTACATTAAGTTATCCCTTATCCACAGAGGATAGCTATTAGAAGATACCTATTAGATGGCAAATTTGTCCTGTCTCAATTGTTAATACCTTAACCAACCACCAGGGTTAGTATAGGCATCTGTCAGCAGATTTGTACCTATGAACCTGGCTGACCTGCTGCATGTGCGCTTAGCAGCAGAAGACATCTGTGTTGGTTCTATGTTCATATGTGCCCGAAATATGATGTTTTAAATTACATGCAAATGAGCCTCTAGGAGCAACAGGGGCGTTGCCTTTACACCTAGAGGCTCAGCTCTCTCTGCAACTGCTGCATCCTCTGCACTTTGATTGACAGGGCCAGGCAGTAAAAGCATCATCATGCCTGGCCCTTTAATCACTGAAAAGTAATGATGAAGCTAATAAATATAAGTCAAATATGTCCATAGCGCTGATACTAATCTGAATACAGTAGTAGCATTTACTATGAACTATAAAATCTAATAATTACAATAAAAAATAAAAAATAAAAATACTCCTTACCACCCTACTGCTGCGAATTATTGAAAAGTTTGATTGATTTATAAAAAAATTTGCTGGTGCAATGACAGGGAGCTGCAATAGCGCTGCTCTCCATCATTGTACCCCTCAGTGTAAAAACTGTGCAAAATTAACATAAAAAATAAATAAATCAAACTTACCGCCTCCATTTGCTCGCGACGGGCCGGCCGCCGCCATCTTGCTTGAAGATCTGGCACGAAATCTCGTGCAACACGAGATGATGTCATCACGTCGGCTGGCGTGGTGATGTCATACGTCACCATGAACAGGATCTTTAATGAAGATGGCGGCCCGTCGCAAGCAAGTAAGTTAGAATTTTTCAGTTTTTTACAATATTTCGGAATAAATCGATTCACTAACACGAAGCACGAGGAAATTCGGCTTTGAGGAAAATCTAATTTATCCTGAAATTCGGATCGAATTCCACTTCATAAGATTCGATTCGCTCGTCTCTACTGCTGACCCCAGCAAATCGGATCTACTGTATATACTGTAAGATATATATACTACAGAATATAGAAAAATTTATCTAGTCTACCATAAGTATCTCATTATCACATCATTGCTCTCTTATATAGGCACCGAGACTTATTGCCATTAAAACCTCTGAAATCTTTAGAACTGCATCTATAGAAAATTTTTGTCGATACAGACATTATGGGAGGTATAACAGTTTCTGGGCCTCAATGTAAAACCTGCAACTTAGGCTTTATTCACAGTTACGTTGGTATTCCAGTAGCTGATCCAACAGAGGGTCAGGAGTTCACCGTATCCGGCATTGTTGGATATGACCACATACCGTCAGATCCCCATTCACTATAATGGGATCTGGCAGGGTTCCAGACGCTTTTTCAGCATAAATGTGGGGTTTCTCCTGGATAAATACTGCTCCATGCAGAGGTTTTTGTCCAGCCAACAACCGGAATTTATGCCGGAACAGACTAAGGAAATGGTCTGCCGGAATGTCACCACAAGTGTAAACGGGGCCTTACTGAGTGCCAGTTATAATACTGGTGTCTTCTTAAAGGGAATGTGTCATCAGAAAAGGACCTGCTGTTCTAACCCAGGCCATTTTTTGCTAATCTGGCATGTGTCACTTTATGTGGTAATAACTTTGGAACACTTTTACTTATCCAAGCCATGAGATTGTTTTCTCATGACACATTCTACTTCATGACAGTCATAAATTTAAGTCAATATATTTCACCTTTATTTATGAAAAAATCCCAAATTTACACAAAATTTTTTAAAATTCGCAATTTTCAAAATGTTTATTTCTCTGTTTTTAAAACAGGAAGTGATACCTCATAAAATATTTATTACTCAACATTCCCAATGTCTACTTTATGTTGGCATCATTTTGAAAATATCATGTAATTTTTAAGGAAGTTAGAAATCTTAGAATTTTAGAAGCAATAACTTTTAAGAAAATTTCCAAAACCCCCTTTTTAAGGACCAGTTCAGTTATGAAGTCACTTTGTGGGGCTTAAATAGTAGAAACCACTCATAAACGAACCCATCTTAGAAACTACACCCCTCAAGTTATTCAAAACCGATTTTACAAACTTTGTTAACTCTTTAGGTATTCCACAAGAATTAAAGAAAAATGGAGATGAAATTTCTAAATTTAACTTTTTTGGCAGATTTTTATTTTAACAATTTTTTTCTTCTGCGCCCTGCTGTGTGCCCATACATCAGTTTATGACCACAAGTGGGGTGTTTCTGGTGTTTTGTTTGGCTGTTAACCCTTGATGGTTAACAGCCAAACAAAACACCAACAACACCCCACATGTGGTCATAAACTGATGTAAGGGCACACAGCAGGGCGCAGAAGAAAAGGAGCGCCGTATGGTTTTTGAAAGGCAGATTTTGCTGGACTGGTTTTTAGACACCATGTCCCATTTGAAGCCCCACTGATGCACCCCTACAGTAGAAACTCCCAAAAATGTACCCCATTTTGGAAGCTATGGGAAAAGGTGACAGTTTTATTGGTACTATTTTGGGATACATATGATTTTTAATCGCTCTATATTACGTTTTATGTGAGGCAAGTGTCACGAATAAAGGGGAGGAGAGGGACACAGAACTAGGCCTCAAGGCTAGGTAGAGAGGAAAGGTCACTTCGTAGGAAACCCCTAAACCTGGCCCTGACTCCTGTCAGTATGTATAGACCCCGAAGGTGGGAAAATACATATGCCGGAACCTAGACCCTAGGAGCCCTGAAATGCCCTTAAAGTAGTGAAAGATGAGGCTGCTGGTTCCTTCCCAGGTGAACGAACCAGCGTCTCCCTGAGGCCTAGTAACAACAAGCACAGGGGAACAACCAAATACAAAGAGCAGTACAACTTAACTTAAAGAAAATGGATGAGTAGGAACACAGGAAAGGTCCACACACCAACTCTTGCAAATCCAAGCAGAGAACATCAACCGCATGGTATGAAGTGTGAGACCAAACTAAATAGGGAATGCAGTAATGACCACAGCTGCAACTGACAAGAGGTGTGGTCATTACCAAGCAACAACACTGAGAATCATAAAACTGTCAGTTAACCCCGTGTGTAGCCAGTCTCTCAGATTTTCTAACCTCTGTCACAGGAGGTACCGTGACAGCAAGGTAACCAAAAAATGGCTGTTCTGGCACAGTTTTCATTTTTTGTTTTCATCTGATAGGTTAGATCTTGTGCAATTTTTAAAGAGCAGGTTGTTACAGACGCGATGATATCAGATATGTCTAGTTTCTTTGTTTGTTTGTTTCAGTTTTACATAATAAACATTTAAAAAAAAAAAAAGTTTTTGTGTCTCCATTTTCTGAACGCCATATTTTTTATATTTTTCAGCTGATTGTCTTGTGCAGGGGCTTGTTTTTTGCAGGAAGAGTTGAAGTTTTTATTGATACCACTTTTGGGTACATATGATTTTTTGATTATTCATTATTATACTTTATGGGGCAAGGTGACCAAAAAATTGGTTGTTTTGGCGCAGTTTTTATTTTTATTTTTTTACAGCGTTCACCTGAGGGGTTAGGTTATGTGATATTTTTATAGAACAGGTTGTTAAGGATGTGGCAATACCTAATATGTATAATTTTTTTTTTTTTTACACAATAATAGCATTTTTGAAACAAAAAAAATTATGTTTTAGTGTCTCCATAGTCTGAGAGACGTAGCTTTTTATTTTTTGGCCAATTATCTTAGGTAGGGTCTCATTTTTTGCGGGATTCGATGACGGTTTAATTGGTAATATTTTTGGGGCATACGCCTTTTTGATCGCCTGGTGTTGCACTTTTTCTGATGTTAGGTGACAAAAAATTGCTTTTTTGGCACGGTTTTTATTTTATTTTTGACTGTATTTATCGGCCGGGGTGATTCATTTGACATATTTATAGAGCCGGTCGTTACAGACGCGGCGATACCTAATATATGTGTTTTTTCTTTTTTTTTCTATTTTTTATTATAAAATCAGGGGAAAGGGGCATTTTTATCTTTTTTTACTTGAAACTTATTTAGTGTTTATTAAAAACCCATTTTTTTCCTTTTTTTTTTAAACTTAATTTCTGTCCCACTATGGAACTTAAACTTTTGGGGGTCTGATCCCCTCTGCAATGCATTACAATACATCTGTATTGTAATGCGTTGCCTGTCTACACAGAGTAATACACTAACAGGTTGCCTAAGAGACAAGCCTGGGGATGGATCTCGTGGGCTTCTGTAGAAGGCAGGTCCTGATGCCTTGCAAGGCATCTGGCTGCCTTCTCACCCATCGAGTCCCCACCACAGCAGCACGGGAACCTGATGGGCTCCCTCACCAGCCGCAAATACTTTCTATGCCGCGGTCGGGGTTAATCCGCCGACATCGTTGTAAAAGCCACAGCCGGGCTCCTGCAGTGATCGGGCGCGCACGCTCCAGTGCCCGCCCGATCACCATGACGTAATAGTACATCAAAATGCGGCAAGTCACCTGCCGCCATGACGTACTATTGCGCCATGTGTTGGGAAGGGGTTAAATTACTTTTTATGTTTAACATATTTTTAAATAATTTCTGATGCAGTCATTTTTTTTTAGCTTTTCATGTCACTTTTTATATTTAAACTAAAACCAAAAATCCTGCAGTTTTTGCACTGGCCACTATGTCTGATAATAGGCGCCACTTCTTGGTTTGTACAGATCACTTTACCGCAGTTTACTCATTCTAATCCTGCCTGTAATGATGAGGAGATATCACCTCTGTGTATAGATAAGTCAGGATCCTCCATTCCCAATACAGTAGGTGATTGTCAGAGCATATCTATTCTTTCCTTGTACAATGACCTCTGCACAGGTCACATAACATGCCTAGAAAACTGTCCCATAAAAGTCAATGGGGTCCCCCCTGACCATTGTGTCTATGGCCCATGCACCCTCCAGAACCATGTCCCAAACCAGTCTGCCACAAACTGTGACTAATCTGATATGATGAAGTTTCAAAAAACTCCAGCAAGTCATAAACTCATGAATACTTTCAGAAAACAATAGATATTGACAGTGACCTAAAGAATCCGATTCCTCACTACATCGGTCTATACTGTGTGAGGCCTTATTCTGAGTCATCAGAATCCAGACATGTGGTCATTCTCTAAAAATAATGTATATTCAAAAGCTAAATTAGACAATAGCTCATATGATAATGATGATGATGGTGATGATGATTATTATTATCTTCATCGAGTCCAGAATCTGGCATCTATTCTAATCTAATCCATTATCCCAACTAATGCAGATAAGCCTTCATTTACAATCCAGTAAAATGCCAGCGCATTGATAAATGTAGGAAAACTTGTGATTTTTCTGGAAAGTTGACAACTTCAGAACCAGGTTCATCTTATTGAGGTATGATTTAACAAGAGTTGGGTAAGTTTGACAGTCTTCTACTATTTTACAAAAATTAAATATGAGAAAGAATTTAGAGACCTGGATGTAGCAGAGCTAAGCTTAGAGAACGGTTTCTTTTTGCGAACATTGAGAACTTAAAGGATTCAAATTAATTCAGTAGGTTTTACTGAAAAAAAAAACAGATCCAAATATAAAGATCCAAATGAGCTAAACCGAACAACACTCAGCACTGCTACATACAGATAAATTAAATTCACACTGCTAATAATTAGAGATGAGCGAATTTTTCAAAAATTCAATTCGCCGGTTCACCGAATTTTTGGGGAAAAATTCGGTTCAATCTGAATTAATTCACGGCGAATCACGTTAAAAAACAGCTATTTCCTGGCTGCAAACATCCTTTATAGTGGTGTAGAACACTGTGCCTTGCAGTAACACGCATAGGGAGTCTGCTGTGGTAGTGAAATAATACTGAGTCAGTATGACTTGCAGATGACAGGCGTCGCACTTAGAATCACTGCACACTTCACTTATTTGGGCAATCACAGGGCCAAAACTGACCAAATAACTCAAGTATGAATTCAGCCTTACAGTTCGATGTACAATTCGATGTTAGCGCTGTGGGGATTCGCTCTGGTAGGCAGGTTAGCTGACGCAGTATAGAGGCAACCACAAAGTCTTCAACTTAAACAGTTCAGTGTTTATTTACACAGAAGGCAAAACAAAATGACAGTTCGCAGTCTTGTTGTTCACACCATGGAAAGTCCACAGAACAAAACATTAACCTTGTGAGCAGTTTTTCATCAGCGATCTCCAGCAGGCTTTAGGGGCCTGTGTTCCAGCATGCGGCTCTCAGCCATTTAGCACGGCACACAGCTTCAGATCCCAAAACACAGAGACTCCACAGCTTCATTGTTAGATGGAGGATACTCCACACCACCTGACAGTGCTGACTGCTTTCATAAGCCTCCCAAGATCCGGCCTGGAACGTGGGGAGTAAGAGCCGTCCCGGATCAGCTTTACAGCAATACTAAAGCCATACTAAACAGCTGAAGTTTTTAGACTGCAATAATGAAATTTCAGGAAAAAAACGTCTCTTACCTCACCAAGGCCAGGAACCTCGGTGACACAAACCATCCATCAATGACAACCCCTTGTTCCTTCCTACAGCGCCAAGAAGAAGTGCACTCCTTTTACACTGTCGTCAGCTGATTCCACATAGATGTCTACAGAACCTGTTCTATTAAACGATTATACAAGTAGAGCCCCTGACAGAGTGGAGAGGGTGTCAGCAGTAAGTTTGTGTTGATGTCACTGATTATTTTGCCCTTCCTCTGATCCGTCAGAACAATAAGCCACAAAAAACGGATCCTGTCTGTGGAGCACCCACCTTCACTCTGTCAGCATTTGGTCAGTAATCCATCAGTATTGCTAATGACCAAGAAACCAGGAGTGGATCCAAAACAGAGATAACACGTGAATGGAATATTTGCATGTCTTCTGCGTTTTGTACCCACTCCTGCTTTTGGCTACCAAATCACAAGCCAATTCTGATGGGACCATACAGGCGTTATAGCTGCTACACATAGAGGATCCGTTGTGCGTCTCATTTTTCCTTCCTTCTGACAGATCAGAAGAAGGGTCAACTACATGATGATGTCAGCCAGGCCGAAAGGCAAAATAGTGGCCCAGTCATGAAGTGGGGAGGGTGGGAACAGAATGAGAAGTCCACAGAGTGGCCCAATGACATAGTGGTGAGGTGGAAGCAGCATAAGGAGGCCACAGAGTGGCACAATGACAGAGTGTGGAGGTGGCAGCAGCATCAGGAGGAGGCCACAGAGTGGCACAATGAAAGTGTGGAGGTGGCGGCAGCATCAGGAGTCCACAGAGTGGCAAGGTGGCATAGTGTGGAGCTGGCAGCAGCATGAGGAGGCCACAGTGGTTAGGTGACATATTGTTGAGGTGGCAGCAGCATGAGGAGGCCACAGAGTGGCAAGGTGACATAGTGTGGAGGTGGCAGCCGCATGAGGAGGCCACAGAGTGGCAAGGTGACATAGTGTGGAGGTGGCAGCAGCATCAGGAGGCCACAGAGTGGCAAGGTGACATAGTGTAGAGGTGGCAGCAGTATGAGGAGACCACAGAGTGGCAAGGTGACATAGTGTGGAGGTGTCAGCAGCATGAGGATGCAACAGAGTGGCAAGGTTACATAGTGTGGAGGTGTCAGCAGCATGAGAAGACCACAGAGTGGCAAGGTGATATAGTGTGGAGGTGGCAGCAGAATCAGGAGGCCACAGAGTGGCAGGGTGACATAGTGTAGAGGTGGGTGGCATTACCAGTACCCGCTGAAGATGGTGGGTGAAAGAAGGAGCACTTGGCATCAGATGTGTGGCATCAGGCGGGTGACAGCATCAGAATAGTAGCTGAAGCAGGTAGCCAGAAGAAACCGGTCTCGTTTTTCAAATTGTTGGTGTGGCACCATGCATGATCTAGTCTGATGCATCAGCTATTGGTGGGTGGAAATCCTGGCTGATCCACGCCTGATTCATCTTGACAAAGGTCAGTCTCTCCACATTTTGGGTGGACAGGCGAATTTTTCTTGGGGTAACTATGGCCCCCCGCCGCACTAAACACCCGCTCTGATGCCACACTACTGGCCGGGCAGGACAGCTTTTCTAGGGCAAACTAGGCCAGTTGCGGCCACAAATAAAATTTGGCTGCCCAGTAGTCCAGCGGATCTTCAATGACGGCTGGATGTGCTTTGCGGTGTATGAGAGGCTGAAGTGCATGCAAAGTTTTCTGGCCATTTTTAGGATGTCTTGCAGATGGGTGGAATACTTCAGGAACCGCTTGACAACCAGATTGAACACGTGTGCCATGCACAGGGCCGGCGCAACCATATAGGCGAACTAGGCGTTCGCCTAGAGCACCGGCCTGCTGGGGGTGCCCTAGTGGGGTCCCCCTGACTGGGGCTGCAGCCCTGGGTGACAGGGCGTGCGGCTCCTGAGCCGCCCCCAGCGCCATTGCAGGAGGGCCAGGAGGTGGATGTTCTTTTTAAATATGGCAGAGCAGGCATCTGCTTACCCTGATGGCAGGTGCCTGCTCTGCCAGTAAATTACCAGAGGAGAGGAGGCGGGCGGCAAGGGAGGCTGTTCTAGCAGCTCCCCACTCCTCCCTCGTGCGCCCTCTGTGATGCCGGAATATGACGTCATTCCGGCCCCGGCATACTAAACGGCGCACTGGAGGACTGAGGAGCGGCACCACACTGGACCCCAGTGAGGTGAGTGTTTAAGTGTTTTACTGAGTGAGTGTATGCCTGTGTATTTATGTCAGTGAGTGAGTGAGTGTCTGTCTTTCTGTCAGTAAATGTATGTGTGTCTGTCATTGAGTGTCTGTGTGTGTATGTCAGTGAGTGAGTGTATGTCAGTTAGTGTGGATGTCTGTCAGTCAGTAAGTGTCTGTGTGTTTGTCAGTGAGTATGTGTATGTTTGTCAGTGAGTACATGTGTGTGTTTGTCTGCCAGTGAGTGAGTGTCTGTCAGTGAGTTTCCGTGTGTGTGTGTTTCAGTGGGTAGGTGTATGTCTGTCAGTGAGTGTCTGTCAGTGAGTGAGTGAGTGTGTGTGTCTGTCAGTGAGTATGTCTGCCAGTGAGTTTCTGTGTAAGTCATTCAGTGAGTGTCTGAGTGTGTGTCTGTCTGTCAGTGAGTGTATGTGTGTCTGTCAGTGAGTGTATGTGTATGTCATTCAGTGAGTGTCTGAGTGCGTGTCTGTCTGACAGTGTGTGTGTGTGTGTCTGTCAGTGAGTGAGTGACATGAGGGGGCTGCAAAATGGATCTTTGCCTAGGGCGGCAAAAATCCTTGCACGGCCCTGGCCATGCATGGCTAAGCCCTCCTTGACGCAGTGCCGACACCATGTTCTTCCCGTTGTCGGTAACCACGGTTCCGATTTTGATTTGTTGCGGAGAAAGCCAGGATTCGATTTCTTGCTGAAGGACACGAGCAGTTCCTCCCCTCTGTGACTCAGTTCGCCTAGGCAAATGAGGTGCAGAAAAGGGTGACAACGCCGCACATGTGGTATGCTGTAGGGGCACTGTGAATTATCCCTGCAGTGGAGGCTGAGTACACGGTGGAGGATGAGGAGGCAGAGGCGGACATTGTCGCAGGACCAACGGCGTGAGAATGTGGAGGCGGAAGCGGCGTCACCTGGCCAAGTTGCTGGTGTGGCTGTGCAGGAACCACATTCACCCAGTGGGCCGTAAAGGACATGTATTGTCCCTGACCGTAGTTACAGCTCCACACGTCGGTGCTGCCATGCACTTTGGCAGGGTCAAGGACTGGCCCAACTTCTGTTCTACATGTGTGTGCACTGGTGTGCTGGTACTGCCTTTTTGGCAAAGAAATGATGGCTTGGGACTCTCCACCTCGGCTTGGCACAAGCCATCAGTTCTCTGAAAGGTGCAGAGTCCACCACTTGGAAAGGGAGGGATTGCAGCACCAGCAACTTGGACAGGAGCGCGTTCAGCTTTTGCACAGTTGGATGAGTGCACGCATACTGTTGTCTCTTGACAATCGCTTCGGTGATTGATTGCTGACGGAATGAGTGATGAGGAGGAGCAGGCGCATCAGGACCAGCAGATGATGGAAAGGACAGACAGCTCCCTTCGGCTGAGGTGGTGGAGGTTTGACTGCCTGAAACCAGGTGTGTGCCACTGGGTGGTGCAGGTGTTGCTGCGGCAGGCTGGACTACCACATTGGAGCCACGGTTCTCCCAGGCCACTTTTAGGCGACGCTACATATGTTGACGCAGGGCCATAGTGACAACATTGGCACCCTGGCCACGCTTCACCTTCTGCCCACATATTCTACATATGGCCAGGTTCACCTCTTCCAGCTGCTTAACAGAAAACTGCCCAGTGGCGTAACTACCGGGGAAGCAGGGCCCGGGCTGCCAAGGGGGCATGGCGTCCCGGCAGCGTGTGTGAGAGACCTCCAAAGTCTGAGTGTATCAGAGGCAAAGCATTTACCCTCACAACCATAAAGGCTGCATTACAACTGAGTGAAAAAAAATGAGACTTCTACTGTTATAGCTGGCTAAGTGTACATCTATACACATGACAGCTGCCCCAACAGACCCAGCACTGCTATATCTCTATATGACAGCTGTCCCAGCACACTCAGCTCTACTATATCTCTATAAATGAGCAGCTGTCATGTGTATAGATGTACACTTAGCCAGCTATAACAGTAGAAGTCTCATTTTTTTTCAACCAGCAGCAAGGCATATCTTATGGTCTAGAGGTTAGGTGCTTTGCCTCTGATACAGAAGGTCGTGGGTTCGAATCCCAGCAGAAACCTTTTCTGAAATACAAGCACTGCCTCCATATATGGACATACAGGGCGGGACACAGGAAGAGGCTGCATTGCATCGCTGACATGGAGGTAAGTAGAAGTGTTTATTTTATTTTTTTAATACCCAACTGTTACTGCCATGGGGGGAGCGGGGGGCACTTGATACTGGCACATGGGGGGGGGGAGGCACCTGATACTGGCACATGGGGGGGGGAGGGGTTGGCACCTGGGGGGGAGGGGGGTTGGCACCTGATACTGGCACATGGGGGGGGAGAGAGGGGTTGGCACCTGATACTGGTACCTTGGGGGGGAGGGGTTGGCAGCTGATACTGGCACCTGGGGGGGGGGGGTTGGCACCTGATACTGGCACATGGGGGGGGGAGAGGCACCTGATACTGGCACATGGGGGAGGCACCTGATACTGGCACCTGGGGGGGGGAGAGGCACCTGATACTGGCACATGGGGGGAAGAGGGGTTGGCACCTGATACTGGCACATGCGGGGGGAGAGGGGTTGGCACCTGATACTGGCACCTGGGGGGGGGGTTGGCACCTGATACTGGCACATGGGGGGAGGCACCTGATACTGGCACCTGGGGGGGAGGGGGGGTTGGCACCTGATACTGGCACATGGGGGGGAGAGGGGTTGGCACCTGATACTGGCACATGGGGGGTGGAGAGAGGCACCTGATACTGGCACATGGGGGGGAGAGGGGTTGGCACCTGATACTGGCACCTGGGGAGGGGGGGGTTGGCACCTGATACTGGCACATGAGGGGGGGGGAGAGAGGCACTTGATACTGGCACTTTTTTTGTGGGGGGGGAGATGGCACTATGATACTGGGACATGTGGGGGGGGGAGGAGAGAGGCACTTGATACTGACACATGATGGGGGGGGCATTATGGGGGACACTAGGCCGGCAGCCTATCAGAGGCCGGACACTGAGGGGCATCTACTGGGGCACTATATATGGGGCATTTTATACTGGTACATTATGGGGGCACTAGCAGGAAGGGGGGAGAGGAGCACTATGGGGGAATTTACTGGGGGCACTATATAGGGGTATTTTATACTGGGACATTATGGGGGCACTATGGGGACATTAGCTGAACTGGGGGCATTACAAGGGGGTATTTTTGCACTGTCACATTATAAGGAGAATTATTACTACTGGGGGGGGGCATTATGGTGGGCTTTATTACTCCCCCATGGTATGACCCCCTAGTAGCAGCACCAGCCTCTCCCTGCTCTGCGACCCCACTGCCCCTTCTCCAAATCCTTATTATGAAATCTTTCTTATTAGGATAAAGCACAACATCAGCTCCGCCGAGCCCCCGACCAAGTGTGGAAGTGGTGTCCGAGATCCCCAAGGGTCAAGTAACTGTAAGTTTTCATGTGAAATATGTTTATGTTATACACATATAGCATCCACTGTGCCCCACAATATACAGTATACCGCTACACTGTGCCAAAGGAGTGGGGTTTACACAGGAGGAGGGAGGTGCGAAGCGCGCTGGGGGGGGGGGCCCTTACAAATATTTGCTGTGGGACCCAGTCACTTCTAGTTACGCCCCTGAAACTGCCACACCTCAGAGTAGGTGATTTTACCCCCAACACTACGCACTGACTGACTGCTGCCGCCGCTGCCTCCGTGAACGCGTGCACCGCTACTGCCCGGGCAGGTAGGCTCCCGCAAAGCGGGTGGTCTACCCCGGACACGTTTGGCTCCAGACCTCCCACTGCTGCCACCCTGCTGACTCCCGGCCACGCTAGCGACTTGCTGGCTCTGCTGCTGCCTCACGGGCAAGCTGCCATCCTCTTCTCCTGATGATTATGAAGCCCTTTCATCACCCGGCTCCCAAGTGCGATCAATTACATCATCATCATTGAGTACTGTCTGCACATCACTGATGTCCTCCTCAACTGTCTCTTGGTCAGGAGTCGGAGCCTGACCGCTCGCAACACCAGCTCCCATGCCACTCTCCTCATCACAACTTGCCCGCCTATCGGAGGAAGCGGCGGATATCTCCTCCAAATATTGGCTGGGCAGTAGATGCTGACTGTCCTCTAATAGCTCGTCGTTGCTGAAAAGTAGAGCCGAGCCTACGGCATATAATACTTCTCGCGGTGAGGGAACTGAAAATGACAGAGGAAGGTTCAGGACAGGTGGGGGCACAGGGCCTGCTCCCGGGCCATGCCAACTAAGCGTTGTGTCAGAGGAATACACCGACTCTTGGCTGTGGGTGTCTGATGTCACTTGAGAGGAAGTGGATGACCGAGTCAACTATTCAACAACTGCTGAGTTGCTGGTCAAGACACGACCGCTAGATGACACTGGGCGCTCAGGCCTCTCGTTGCGACCCCTGCTGCCACGCCCCCTTACTCTGCTGCGACCTCTGCCTGCGCAAGAAACATTTAGGCCTCTGACACTCCCCTGTGCAGGGTCTGGCACTTCTCTGTCTGACATACTGTTAGATCCAATCAATAAATAAAAAGGAAATTAAAACATCCTGTGACGGTCACGTACACTACACACAGGGGGGAGGATAGTGACCACTGCGCTCCACCCTCACCCCTGGCCCTGCCTACTTGCCTCGCAAGTCGTAATGACAGGGGACAACTAGACGGCAGTCCCTAACTTAGGATACGTGCTGGGAAGACAGACAAGACAAATAACGGAAAGTGAACGGACCGGGTCAATACCTAGAGAGCTATGCAGTACTAAGGAATGAGCAGAGAATAGTCAGGAAAAGCCGAGGTCAAATACCAGGAGAGAAACAAAGTACAACAGGAGTCCGCAAAGAATCGTCAGGTGGAAGCCGGGGTCAGGATACCAGGAGAGATGCGCAGTACAGGAGGAGCAGGCAAAGGATCGTCAGGGAACAGGATCAGGTAGTATTCAGTAGTCCAACAAATAGACAGGAACCTAGAATTAACAGGCAACCTGTGGCCAGCAGGCTGCGTCACATGACCGACAGACAGACAAGTCAAGCACTGAGTGATCAGCTCGGCGCTCAAGGCAGACCTAGGAGCAGGGAGCCTCCCAGCTAGCAAAGCCGCTCTGGGAATGAGGCCAAACACAGATCCTCGCTCCCAAAGCTAACCAGAGAGACCGAGTGCGCCTTTGGCGCCCCGTGACACAACCCAAAAAACTCTGTCATTTTTTTATTTCAGCACACAACAGCTAACAAGCCCTTTTTTTTACCACTAATACATGCCTGAAAGGGCTGTAATTTTCTCACTTCAACACACAATGGGAAATACTTTTTTTCCCCACTAATACACGCCAAAAAGGGCTTTAGAACATATAACTGCACCGCTGAACGGCAAATAGGTGCTTACTTTTTTCCTTTTATACACGCCACAAAAGGCTTTAAAACAGATAACTGCAACGCTGAGCAGCAAATATATATTTTCTTTTTCCGCTAATACACACCACAAAAGACTTTAAAACAGATAACTGCACTGCTGACCGGCAAATATATTTTTGGGTTTTTCACTAATACACGCCACAAAAGGCTTTAGAACAGATAACTGCACCGCTGAAGGGAAAATATATTTTTTCTTTTTCCGCTAATACACGCCACAAAAGGCTTTACAACAGACAACTGCACAGCTGAGCGGCAAATATATTTTTTTCTACCACTGTCCCTAGCACTGGCTGACGTCTCTCCCTGCACTAAGTACACTGGTAAACGGCAGAATCTAAGATGGCTGAGGCTATTTATAGGGCTGTGACATCACAGGGCTGGCTGCTGATTAATTGCATGCATGGCATTATGGGTGATCCCGCCTTCCGAGTGTTCCTTTCTCCATGTCCGCACATGTGCAGCAGCCATTTTAGGAAAAATTGCTACCATAAATTTGATACCATGAAGCGCGAGGAAATTCGTCTTCGGTGCAAATCAAATTTTTCCTGAAATTCAGAACAAATTCCACTTCGATTCGCTCATCTATACTAATAATCCCCCTATCACTTTCATTGATTGGAATGCATTTCTTTTCCAGTAATTCAAACAGATAGTAAGACCTGTTTCACAAAGGCTGTTGCAGCTTTCTGAATGTGGCAAAGGGGACAAAGGGGACGGACCCCTGAAACGTAGCTACCAGTGATGGCCAGTTCGCAGTGTTCGCCGACGAACACATGCGATCTGCCATCTTTATTCCCAAGCCCGGCGATGCAGAGGCAAGTCCTTACCTGTGCCTGCGCCGCGAGCCACTCTGAAACATATGCGGTCACCAGGAGCAGGCAGTTCCGAGAACAGCCTTCATCGGGCTATTCTCGGAACTGCCTGCTGCCGGTGATCGCATGTGTTTCAGAGTGGCTCGCGGCGCAGGCACGGGTAAGGACTTGCCTCTGCATCGCCGGGCTTGGGAATAAAGATGGCAGATCGCATGTGTTCCTCGGCGATCTGTGAACTGGCCATCACTGGTAGCTACATGCTTGCTAGGCACCACATGTGCTGAACCTCAGAAGGACCCTATGCACACAGGACTTTATCGATAAGTATAGACTTTGTGATACTATGTGCTTTTGACCATGAGTCATTCATGCATGCACTATAATGTGAAGTATTTTTGATAAAGAAACATAAAGAAGAAGCTTATTTGGTGCATTTTTAGTCTGAGTCTGATAATAAACTCATCATTGCTGAGGCGGTTGATTGGCTGTAGCGGTGATGTGATTAGATAAGGAATGTCATCGTCTCTGGTCCGGAAGAAACCAGAGATAGTGAAGATGGAGTAACGAGAACTGACTGAGCCCCAGAGCAATTTTTGAAAGGGGCCCCCTCCCAACCAGCAACTTTTGTGCAACCCTCTCCTCCCGTGCAACCAACACTCCTGTGGCTAATCAAGATTACTCTTTCAAACCAGGCCTGGTAGCAACACCATCCTTTTCTTACACGTATATACTGTATGTCATGTCATGTATATACTGTCACTGTATATAATGTCATCATGTAATACTGTTGCGGGGGCCCTGACAATAAATTTTTTTAGTCCTCCTCCCAGACGGGCCCCTTCTGAGTTCGGGCCCCATGGCAGCCGCTACCCCTGCTTCCATTATAGCTACACCCCTGGATGGAAGCCATTGTGCTGGAACAGCAGGACTTTTTGAAGGTGAGTAATGTTTATTGTTTTTTTTTTAACACTTTCCAGACGACCACTTTTATTTTTTGGATGTCTCTATGGAAATATATAATTAAGTTAATCTGCACATAATGTTGTGAAAAATCCTAAAATACAGTTACACTTTAACGACAGTACCTGAGTAGTTTCAGATCAGTAACAGCTTTTGGGGTAAAATAGAGGTAAGTCTTTGTTCCAAGAGGGAAGTGACTTTTTCTAAAAGTTTTAAATAACCTATATCACAAAAGTGAAAGAGGAACCTTCACAATGTATGTGCTAATATGTTGGATTATTAGGTAACACGCAGTACTCAGATTCAGGCTGTGGATTTTGAATATTCCTGTAGATAAATTTTATTTTTTATCTTTTATTTTATTGATTTATGATGTTGCAATTTGAGCAATTTCCTAAAAGGTTTTTCTGAGACTTTCCTACTGATGACCTATCCTCTAGAAAGGTCATCAGTATCTGATCAGCGGGGATCCGACAACCAGGACCCCTGCCGATCAGCTGTTTGAAAAAGCTCCGGCGCTGTGAGCGCCACTGCCTTCTCTCACCAAGCACAGCGCCGTACATTATATAACGGCTGTTCTTGGTATCGCAGCTCAGCCTCATTCACTTTGAGCTGCACCTAGGCCAGTGGTGGCGAACCTATGGTATGGGTGCCAGAGGCGGCACTCAGAGCCCTCTCTGTGGGCACCCTGGAAAACGTCTGTGGTGTACCAATATGCCTTAGACTTTTCCTGCCATTCATACTATATTGGACTGTAGTATTCAGGGTAAATTGCCATGTTGGCACTTTGCAATAAATAAGTGGTTTTGGGCACTTGGTCTGTAAAAGGTTCACCATCACTGACCTAGGCCATGTGACCCATGAACATGACATTTGAGAAAAAGGGAGGTCCCTCGAAACGTTGATACTGCACCCTGTCTTGAATGAACTTGCCCAGAGAAAGAGATACCAACTGAGTGCACAGGTGAATGCATGAAGAAGCCGGCACACTGAAACAAACCCGCAGCAAAGCGGAGCAAGCAAAATGGACTAAGGTATTTATAACTCGGTTTTTGATATGTGTTTTACCATTTTTCATCAAATAAAGGACAGTAATTTAATATATTGCTGGTTATATATATAACATATATGGACCCATGAACATGACGTCACATGTCCTAGGCAAAGCCGCGAGAAAGCCGTGGTGCTACTTCAAGCACCATTGACTTCTCAAACAGCTGATCAGTGGGGGTCCAGGGTGTTGGAGCCCCACTGATCCGATACTTACGGTAGAAAAGTCTCCCCTTTCACATCAAACTCAGGACAAAAGGCTATGGTGTGAAAGGCAGAGGCAATGCTGCTTCTACTCTCTTCTTGCTTGGATTCATAACATCGTGGGTGAGTTGGACCAAACCCCTGTTATCTTTTGGATACCTTGAAATGCTGTTCATCCCATACATTTGTTCAATTTTTCAGTTCGCCTTCTCGGGCTTTCCTTAATTGACTGCAGTGGTGACATGACAGTGCTATACCGCAAGTGATCGCTGCAGCCAATCACTGGCCTCACCAGTATATGACATAAGACTGTCAAGGCTAGTGATTGGCTGTAGCTGTCAAATGGGGTATACAGCGCGTCATCACTGCAGCCAATTAAACAAAGCCAAGCAGGGAGGACCAAATCAGCAGCACTAGAAGCAGAAGGGATTAGATGGGTGAGTATACCTTCCTTTATTATTTTATCACAATCCATGTTTTTGGGTGGGAAGCTTTATGAAATACTTAACCCCTTTAACCAGGGTATATAGGCCCCTGGAAAGAGCTGCTTCTGGACTACCATGTATATCATGGTTCCCCATTTGTTTTATAAGGTACCTTGTAGTACTACATTTCTTTTCTAGTGTGAAATGCAGAACAGTCAAGTTATCACCAGCATTTATAGAGGGGTTTGAAAAACCCCTTCAAGTCTATCATTTTTTTATTTGCTTAGGTAAAATGAGATTATGTATATAGTATATTTAAATACAGCATGATGATAGTAACCGAATTATATTAAATAAATACATAATAAATAATGACACATTTGCTCTGAATCTCTAAAAAGTGTTGCAGATGCTAAAATAAAAAACTTTTTTTTTTTTTTTGGGAAGTAAACTAACACTAAGTTGAGGGTAAAAAGTTATGTAAAGTATGAAGTATTATGTATGTAGGAATGAATGCTGTCTCCTGGGACTTGGCTTTCATATAAATATACATGTTCTCCTCCCAAAATAAGACTAGTAAATAGAGAAAAGGAACTGTCATCTATTCTATGTCAAGTCTAAAATATCACTGGAAGCTTTTGCTCATAAAGTGGTTTGAGTATCGCCCACGCACTGCCATCCTGGTATTCTATTTTCGTTGCTTGCTTCTCTAGCTGCGCTGCAGTTGGCTGATGCACTGTACGTTTGATATCTTGCAGTTTCAGTCCGTGGCTGAGAATAGATTACTGCTGCTGGTGTTTCTGTGTGTGTTTTCACTATGCCATTATTATTGCATTGAAGATTACACACTATAATTGCAGATGAGGTCATGGAAATTAATTGGAAACGTCTGCATTGACGAAATGTTGCAGTGGCGTAGGACGGCGTTGGGGTCGAAATTACAGCTCGTGGGATGACTTGTGCATGGTTCAGTGGCTGCCATTTTCATGTCATTTAGATTGCTACTCACGTTACCTCAGTGTGTCTTCTTTTAATTGCATTACAAATTATGTAATGTCTTTGCAGGGTGTAATTATAATGTCTGTCAATAAGCTTTAATTAGTCATCCTAGTGGTTCTGAAGAAAAGTGTGGAGCATAGAAAGTAAAAGGTAACTTAAACATGTGCATTGTGAAAGTTCTGAGATAAGTAACATGACTTTAAGAATTTTGTACATATTTTAGTTAAAGGAAAATGTGCCATCAGAGAATGACCACTTGTTTAAATAAAGTTTTCTGTTAAATATATATTTTTTAGGATTTTGGGTAATTTTTTTGTTTTAATTCATGTTGCAATAAAAAAAAAACACCTGGAATCCTGTTCTGTGAATGGGAAGGTCCCTTCAAGCAGTGTCGGACTGGGGTGCCTAGGGCCCACCAGTGGAATTAATTTTGGGGGCCCACCCTAACACTACTGTAAACAAATACGCATTACATGTATATTTTTCGGCCTCACGTGCATGAACATGTGCACTTTATCACACAACACAGCGTGCAGAACAGAATGCGTTGTGGATGCGTTCAGTGAAAACTGTGTGATTTTGCAAACAAAACCATTCAGTTTTGTTTGCGATCGCATTTAGTTCTTCAGTTTTTATCGCGCAGTGCAATGTGATTTACTGCTTTTTTGCGCACGTGTGATAAAAAACGGAATGTTTACAGACAACATCTCTTAGCAACCATCCGTGAAAATCTCATCGAATCCGCACTTGCTTGCGGATGTGATGCAATTTTCACGCAGCCCCATTCACTTCTATGGGGCCTGCGTTGCGTGAAAATTGCAGAATATAGAACATGCTGCAATTTTCACACAACGCAAAAGTGATGCGTGAAAACCACCGCTCATGTGCACAGACCCATTTAAATGAATGGGTTCGGATTCCGTGCGGGCGCAATGTGTTCGCATCACGCATTGCACCCGCGCGGAATTCTCGCTCGTGTGAAAGGGGCCTAAGAGCAGTGTCTAAAACACCGGTCTTAATAAATATGACCCTTTTTTTTAACTCCCTGCCTTCTGTGCCACTCACTCATGTACTTGCACACTTCTGTCAAAACGGCAGTTAAAAATTGGCCCATTGATTTCAAAGGGGTCCGTCTGGCTATCAAAATATCTAAATGTACAAAAAATAGGACATGTCCTATTTTTTGATGGCAGCTAAAAAAAACAACCAAGTGAATAGCCCCTATAGTCTGCAATGGTACTGAAAATGGCGGTCGTTTTCCATTATTGTGTGAATTGAACGTCATTCTTTTTTTTTTTTTTTACAAAGGAATGGGAAAGAAATTAAATCCATCGCTTTTCTTAGCTTTTTTATGCCATGCACTGTCCAGTGTAATGTACAGTGTGTAGCTCTCATTAGCACCATGTTACCATGATATATATAAAATACAGTTTGATTTTTATAACCTTTTTATTTTTTGGATGGAATGGAATTTCTTTTTGATCTTTGTGTTTTACTTGTGCCTGTGTTTCGTTCTAATACTGTACGGAGCAGGAGCTTCGTACAGTATTAGAATGTATTGGCTCCGATGAGTGGTACTTTGAAACCGAACAGGAAATGTTTTTTTACAGTACAAATTAATTTCTGAAGTTATTACATGAGACTTCCAAAAGCAACATCTTCGGCTCATTGGAGCCAATACATTCTAATACTGTACTGGGCTCCTGCTCCGTACAGTACAGTATTAGAACAAAGTTTTATGCGAATCGACTTCAGATGTTTCATCCGAAGTCAATTCGCTCATCCCTAATTCAGACCAATTTTTAAAGGGGTTCTCCAGGCATCCTGAGAAATACACGCATTCTGTGGACCTGTGGAAGAAATTTGGTTTCATTACTACTCACCTGTCCTTTGCTCTGTCAATACTCGATCAAAACTAATAGCCCAAACAAAATACACATAGAGTATGATATAAAATATATCAAAATTTGTTATAGACTATTCCAACTGATCCCCGTACTGTTTTTCACCTTTAATATTTATACATTTTATGTGATCATGTTTCAATAAATACATTTTGATACATTTTATATCATACTCTATGTGTATTTTGTTTGGGCTATTAGTTTTGATCGAGTATTGACAGAGCAAAGGACAGGTGAGTAGTAATGAAACCAAATTTCTTCCACAGGTCCACAGAATGCGTGTATTTCTCAGGATGCCTGGAGAACCCCTTTCATTTTTTTGCATACTGTATAGACTTTCAGTTGTCATACATGTATATACCGTAATATATTGATAATATATTGATAAACCTCATCACCAGCATTTACTGTGAGCGGTAAGGTGATGATAATTATCACCAAAATAATCTAGTCAAGTACCACAAGCCTTAAAAAAAAATCAATTTTTTTTTCATAGACACAGGAAAAAAAAACATCTATTTTTACTGACTGTCCAGAAAATTCTGGACGATTAGCAACCCTGTCCAGTGGCAATGTGGTGTCTGCTTCCCATTGTTTTCATGACTACACAGCTGCATCATTTACACCAGCCCTGGGAATGTCTGGCTGCTGGGTAAGAGGGTAAGGGTTAACAGGCACCACAGCTAGCCAAGGAATAAGAGATGGGAGGTGGAAGGGAGGCTCTAACTAGTAGTAATTCTTACAGCAGTGTCGGCTCCTCTGACCGGGAACAGGCTGGGAGGAGGAGCTTTCTTCTAGGCTGCTGTGTGCGGGACCACAGGGCTGGCAGCAGTGCTGCTCACAGTCTATCCAGCAAGCGCTGAGCTGCCCTGTAGTTCAAAACAGCTGATCACCGTCTGTGCCCTGATCTGCCTTGCGAGTCTGGAGTCCATGCAGAGGGAGGACTGTCACCCGCCCTGGCGCCCCCTCAGGAGTCGGACACATCTCTGTCTGCACCCCCAGGCTGCCTGATTATAAATATTAGCTTGCAAGCAAGGGGCCCACCGGGGATTTCACCGGCTCCCCGGTGGGCCAGTCCGAGCCTGCCTTCAAGTCTATTGTGTCTATGGCCTATGGCAGCTGCCATAAAGCATATCTCTATATGCTGTTAAAGAAGCACTCTCACAAAAATGTTTACTCTTTGACCTGTTAGACAGGTCTATGATATAAACTGTATTGAAGGTAATCTTCTTACCAGTGACTGTATTTGTGAGTTATAACCTCCCTTATGTTCCTCAGCTGTGACAACACTCTGACTTTCCAAATAACACAGCATCTTATATGTGGACAGGAAGTCAGTTTCTCTATGTATTCCTATGGGATCCCCAATGTCAGGAATGAATAGAGAGGCAACTGACTTCCTGTCCTGTGTTAGTTGGAGATCAGAGTGTTGGTCACATGACACAGCTGAGGATCAGAAGGGAGGGTATAACTCACAAATTCAGTTACTTTTAAAAAGATTACCATCACTACAGTTTACATCATATACCTTTCTAAAAGGTCAAAGAATAAAAAAATTTTGTGGGAGTGCTTCTCTAACAACAGCTCAGGCAGTATGGCAGCCCCCATAATCATGTTCAATTAATAGAATAAAATCAGAAAATAAAGAGAAGATAGAAAACAAGAATATATGTCACTATTTACGACTATTGGCAGTCCCAATTAGGATCATAAAAAAATATGCATTTATTTTATTTTTAATTGTAAATACTTGTGTGTCTGAATTTGTTAAATACAAAATTTTGAGCTGTCGCCATGTAAAGAATAAAGTGTGAGTGTGAGTATGGGTGGGGGGGAGTGACGTTGTCCTTTGCAATACAAAGGGGAAGCAATAAAGGCCCACTTTTCTCATGATGGAAGGCTGTGGTGGCACTAGAGGGAACCTGTGGAACACACTGTCCAATCTGTGGGTCTGGAGGAGCTGAAAAGACTGATATAACATTGTTATTAATTGATTGAAACCTCTACTAGCTCAGTGGAGGGTCATGTTCAGGATTGGCAGCTATTTCGCTATGAATGCACATACAAGGAAGGCTGTCAATTTGGGTTGACCAAACCCGAACTGTAAAGTTCAGGTTCGTACCGAACTTTACAGTGTTCGGCACCCGAACATTTTAGTAAAAGTTCGGGTTTGGTGTTCGGGTAATATTAAAGGGACACTAACAGGCCCAATAAGCATATTTAGCTATATATATGCATGCATAGGTCTTCTAATGTGTATTAAAAACATATAAGTTTAACCCCTGTCCACCTTATAAATACAGCAAAATCATGCTTGATAACCTAATGTAATCGCTCTTCTTTCTGCCCAAGGGGCGGCATTTCAGCTCCACATGGGCGCACACACGCACCCCAACCGCCGTTTTCAAGCGCCGCCCAGCTCATCAATATTCACTTCGCTGGGCGGCTTCTGCTGTCCCCGACATTCCGAGATCTTTCTATTTGGCATGCGCGGGATCTCGGAACGTCGGGGACGGCAGAAGCCGGTGAATATTGATGAGCTGGGCGGCGCTTGAAAACGGCGGTTGGGGCGCGTGTGTGAGCCCATGTGGAGCTGAAACGCCGCCCCTTGGGGGTTAATTGTGCGGATCACAGCCCCCTGTAAGAGATCAGGTGCTGCCAGGCAGCAGGGGGCCATACCCCCCTCCCTCCTCAGTATTAAAATCATTGGTGGCCAGTGCGGCCCCCCCCCCTCCCTATTAAAATCATTGGTGGACAACCCCCCTCCCCCCCATCATTGGTGGCAGCGGAGCGTCAGTTCCGCTCAGAGTCCCAGTTTAATCGCTGGGGCTCCCCTCAGCATTATACTTACATGCGCTGTCTGTGGCCGGCCAGCGCTCCTCCTACTGGTAAGTGACAGGTCTGTGCTATAAGCAATGCGCCGCACAGACCTTTCACTTACCAGTAGGAGGAGCGCCGGCCGGCCACAGACAGCGCACGTAAGTATAATGCTGCTAAAAGTGCTAAGTAACCATGGCAGCCAGGACTGCAGTAGCGTCCTGGCTGCCATGGTAACCAATCGGAGCCCCAGCTATTAAACTGGTACTCCGATCGGAACTGCCGCTCCGCTAGGGAGGGGGGTCTGGCCCCTGCTGCCTGGCAGCACCCGATCTCTTACAGGGGGCTGAGATCCGCACAATTAACCCGTCAGGTGCGGAACCTGAGGGGTTAATTGTGTGGATCACAGTCCCCTGGGGGCAGGTATGTACACAGTTCTTAGTATATTCTATCTTGAAGCGTCCCCATCACCATGGGAACGCCTCTGTGTTAGAATATACTGTCGGATCTGAGTTTTCACGATCGTGAAAACTCAGAACTGAAAAAGCTAATACTATTATTTTCCGTTATAACGGAAAATAATAAAGTGAAGTTCGGGTCCCCATTGACTTCAATAGGGTTCGGGTTCGGGTCCAAGCTCGGATCAAGTTCGGGTCCCGAACCCGAACTTTCTTTAAAAGTTCGGCCGAACTCCCCGAACATCTAGGTGTTCGCTCAACTCTACTGTCAATCATTGACTGAGATCACCCACTGGACTCATAAGCTAAGAGGGAGCAAGGATTTTGATCAATAAAATATAAGTTAACGTTTCCTGTTTAATTCATCTTCTTCATCTCCATCTACTCTATAGCATCCTACATGTGGATTGCACAGCATGTTCAACATGATAAGTTAACCATCAGCAGCTCCATGGTCCTCTTTCTCCTACAGAATGTTCACCCCTGCAACAATGAATGCCACTGCAGAATGTCTACTTTAGTCTAGCGCCAATTTACACAGCATCAGACTTGGCCATTACAGAGCCATATACATTACATAGAAGTTAGTAGATGGTTAAATAGCAGTTAAACAAACAATCCTCTGGTGAACAATTGTTTCACAGACACAGCCATACAGTCACCGCCAGTTCTGTGAGAAGGTCTGGCAGACGTTCTTCTCTTGTATGATGTTCTTTGTTTTGGTTTCACTTACTCATCTCCTTTCCTTCTGCCAGGTGTCACTTATTTAGACTAATCGTCTTCCTTTATATTCCCTCTCATACTGCCTCACTTTGCGGTTTATACTACTTCCTGGATGAAGTGTTCACTGCTGGAGGCTGCTTCTGCTGTTTGCTCAGATAAGTCCTTTACTTTATTGTGTTTCCTTGCTGGCTTGATTCTAGGTGACCCTGACTCCGTCCGTATTAAGTGCAGGGAGCCGGTGGTAGTGTCCCCTCACTATTATAGGATTTTCAGGTGTCACACAGACTTAGGTACGTGGGCATGCAATCGTCTACCATCGAGACCCTTGCATGTGCATAGCAGTCAGGGAGAGCTCTTAGGGTTTTATAGGGCTCACCTATAAGCTCCTTAGTTTGGGATCAAGCCAGTCGCTCGTTTATTCATAAGTTCCAGCTATCTGCAAACTTCACCTGTAACACATACGCATTGTAGTTTACATTGGGCGTTACAGTTGTTCAAACTGCCAATACATGTTCAATGAAACTGGGTAATGAACAAAAGATATTTCTGTGAATGTTCTTACAAAGAAACATCTTTTTCGTCTATCAGATGAAAATTTCACACATGGACAACTTCTTTTCAGACGATGATGGTCTGTCATCAGTCGACTAAAACTATCGTCCTTTCACCTGACGAGAGATTGTCAGTTTTGATCAACTTGAGACTCATGTGCACCTTTACCCAGTGATAGCATCAAGTTTCATCCAACTCAAGAGATTCCATTATAGATCCCCACATTGCCTGTCAGAATCCCACTAAACATTGCAGAAAGAATATAAGCTATGGTTAGGTCTGTAAGGTCTCTTCCATGGACCTTGGTTCTATGTAAGGTTTCAGACTTTGTTCCCATTCTGATTTTTTTCTAAGCTCTTTTTTTTTTCTTTTTTAGGTTGCTCTTCTTGGGTTGTCTTGGAAGACCATGCCTTCATGTATCTCCTTGGCTTTTATACAAGATTTTCTATGTTCACAAAGATATTTTAAGAATATTATAGTTTCTAAATCTTTATGTATTTGAATAATGGCTTCTTTTCCTTACTCTAACCTTCCTGTTATAATGATCTGATTCCTTTTTGTATATCATATTTTACCTTGTACATTAAAGCGCCTACAATACTGTGACATGTTATGTCAACTTTTTGTCTTCTTTTTCAAATGCTGGTTTTCAATAGAGTGCCTGAAAATGTTTCTATGCTTGAATTTTTGGATATTTTAGCTCTTGAAATGGAAATCTGTATGGAAATCTGTGCACTCAATAGTTCTGTTTCATCTAGATTATTAGGTATCTTTTTTGAAGGTTCCAAAACAGATAATAAAAAAAACATTTAAAAAAGTCTGCTGCTACAAGCAGGGGCGTAGTTAAAGTCTCTGGTTCAAGAGTTCAGCTTTTGCCCACCTTCCCTCAGTTCTTTATGGCCAGGGGCAGGGAAGCACATACTGGCACATAGGGGCAAAAATTGAAATAACACCTCACCATGGCAAATTCTTGACCTAACCCCTTCCCTCCAGCCAGAGGTGTAACTAGACCACCATGCACTTTCTATAATACCAGTTTCTTCTTATGTGGCACAAGGGTCTTTGGGCCTCCTCAGGCTCCTGGGCCCGGTAGTGACTGCTACCTCTGCACCCTCTATAGTATGGACTCACCTCTCTTCTATGCCAGCTTTTATGTAGTCAGTTTTAGTATTGATAAATGAAAAGAAGCCCTTATAACGTCTGTGTAGTTCTGCATGAGCTACTATGAGTCATATCGCCTGCATTACGCTGACTATCACCATCTTATTTATGATGTAAAGTAGAGTTGAAGAACAACAACTTATAACACTAATATATAATGTGTTGAATAGATGAATTTAAATTAAGAGTTTGCCTTGCCAGGGGTGTTCTGTTCCAATCTTGGCGTGCCGTGATTCCTATAGACACCAAAGCAAAAGATCCACAAGATGTGATTACTTAGGCTACTTTCACACTTGCGTTTTGGCTTTCCTTTTGTGAGATCCGGTCAGTGCTCTCACAAGCGGTCCAAAACGGATCCGTTTTGCCCTAATGCATTCTTAATGGAAAAGGATCCGCTCAGAATGCATCAGTTTGGCTCCGTTCCGCCTCCATTACGCTCTGGAGGCGGACACCAAAACGCTGCTTGAATAGTTTTGGTGTCCGCCTGACAATGCAGAGCCAAACTGATCCGTCCTGGCACACAATGTTAGTCAATGGGGACAGATCCGTTTTCACTGACACAATCTGACACAATAGAAAAACGGATCTGTCCCCCATTGACTTTCAATAGTGTTCAAGACGTTTTGGCTATGTTAAAGATAATAAAAACGGATCCGTTCTGAATGGATGCATGCGGTTGTATTATCGGTGCGGATCCGCACCAAACGTGAAAGTAGCATAAGGTTGGTTTCACACAACTTTACTGTGGATGCATTTCGCTCTTGTATTATACCGCATACGCCAGGCACCTGTGGGGTCTGAACACCCGGACTAACAATATTCCTCTGGAATAACATGTGCAGTTTTATTTTTGAACCAAAACAGGAGCGGATACATTGTAAAGGAGAAGTATCCATCTTTCTATTATATTTACTCTTCCTTGTGGATGCACTTCTGGCTTTGGTTAAAAAAAAACTGCCACAATAACTTCCTCTGTGATTCCAGCCTTATAGCAATACATGATACTGTTAGTTGGTGTCATGTCCAGATTAGCATCAGAATGGTGGCTTTGTGGTATGTGAAATAGTAACCAACAATGTACACTTTTGAGTTTGCATTAAAATTACATTTTAACTGCATTTAAAGGGGTTGTCCAAGTTTTTGTTTTTTTTTGCCTCCTAGTCAATGGGACCTGTGGAGAAATCCATACTCACCTGCTGCCACTACTCCGTGGCTCTCTTCAGTGGACCCTTGGTCCCGTCTGCACTGGCAGGGTCACACACACTGCTGCAGTCAATGACTGAATCCTGAAAGTCACTGCTGGGTTATGTGTTTCTCGGAAGCCAGTCATTGCGTGCAGCGGCGCTCATGAGTCCAGGGGCGTAGCTATAGGGGGTGCAGAGGTAGCAGTCTCTACCGGGCCCAGGAGCCTGAGGGGGCCCAAAGACCCTTGTGCCACATAAGAAGATACCAGTATTATAGAAAGTGCATGCTGGTCAAGTTATAGCTCTGGCTAGAGGGAAAGGGTTAGGTCAAAGATTTGGCATGGGAGGGTTGGGGGGGTCTACTGTTAAATTTTTTGCCACAGGCAGCATGAAGGCTATGTGCTTCCCTAGCCACAAAACACTGAGGGAAGGGGGGGCCCAAGTTGAACCCTTGGACCAGGGCCCATGAGCCTTTAGCTACCCCCCTGCATGAGTCCATCCATGCAGAGGTTGGCAGAAGGGGAATAGAAGTCCAGTGAAGAGAGCAGGGGGAGAGAGTTAGCAGGGATTTCTCCACTGGCATCAGAAATAACAGGAAAAGTTCCAGCGCCGCTGCCAAAGGATAAACCCAGGGGCGTAGCTAAAAGCTCATGGGCCCTGGTGCAAGAGTTCAGCTTGGGCCCCCGTCCCTCAGTGCTTGTTGGCAAGGGGCAGGGGAGCACATATCCTTCCTGCTGCCTGAGGCAAACATTGAAAGGGCACCCCCTCATGCCAAATTATTAACCTAACCCCTTCCCTCCAGCCAGAGGTGTAAATGGACCAGTATGCACTTTCTATAATGCCAGTGTCTTAGGTGGCACAAGGGTCTTTGGGCCCCCTTAGGCTCCTGGGCCCGGTAGCGACTGCTACCTCTGCACCCCCTATAGCTACGCCCCTGGATAAACCATCTTTTTATCAATCCAGAATAGATAAATAATTAAACTGGGAACACAGTAAGCACAGGTACAGCTGGGTGGGGGGCAAATACAAAAAAATCCTAGACAACCCCTTTAAGCATTAGGAACTAGTGTTATAGCTTATTATATGGGATATGCAATGATTGATGTAAAAAATGAAAATCCGACATGATTGATTTAGTACATGACAGTACTTTTTTTTTTTTTAACAAAGCTAGAACCAGCCCCATACTGCACATGGATCCAGAGATCTCCCCAATCTTTGCCTGGCAGTTTAGGGGATGTGTCCTTTCTGCTGCAGCTCTCTCTGTAATGGCTACAGCTTCTAACAGAACATATGGCTGGAGGCAATTGAAGATTTAAACTCGACCAGCTCATTTAGAGGGACAAAATAAAATAAAAGTGGCGCTATACAGATGCAGTTAATTGAATAGCCCACTGGCTATAATACATTTTTAATTACACGCAGCTACAAAAATATTCAGATCCAGTTGCTGGTTTGAAAAATGTAGAATGTTTCATGGCACAAACCCTTTAAGGGAGGCCTGTGGGGGCTGTTGTATTTCCTGTCAGCCCTCCCCCAGAGTAGAATAAACTTCCATCTAACTAAGGTTTAAAGTGTAATTGTCTTTTCAGTGTATTTTTAATATAGTATAGGAACAGGAATGTTAAACATTTTTTGTAATATACTTTATTAGGGCTCATGCACACGGCTGTTGCCCGGCCCTGCCTGTATTCGGCCATGTGCATGAGCCCTTAGGGAAAAGAAAGAATTGTGTTAGCAAAGCTCTAACTGAGCATTGCTAAACTGAATCCCCCATTTTACTTATCGCTGAAGACGCCTGGGTGCAGGGGTGGATTGGGGATCTTACAGAGAAACTTCCTGGTGGGCCGATGCCCAGTGGACCGGCCACTGGAAGTTTTTGGGGATGTATTTTGTGCTGCTGGCAGTAGTTTGGGATGGACTGTGGTATTTGGCTCTGTTGAGATGGTATAATGTGCCACCATATGGTATTGCTGGCCCTGCCTTCCATCAATTTAGACCCAAATATTTTTTCCAGGGCCACTTTAACCCCTTACAGACACATGACGTACCAGTACGGCATGTTTCCCGAGTCCTTAAGGACACATGACTTAGCGGTACGTCATGTGTTGTTCCGATCACCGCCGCCCGGTGGGCGGTGATCGGAACAAGGTGCCTGCTGAAATCATTGAGCAGGCACCTCGGCTAAATGCGCGGGGGGGTCCCGTGAACCCCCCGTGTCGGCGATTGCCGCAAACCGCAGGTCAATTCAGACATGCGGTTTGCGGCTTTTACCTGGTGCGGCAGTGGTGCCATCGGGTCCCCATGGGGCTGTGGGGGGGACCCGATGCCATGGAAGGCAGCGCGATGCCTTCCTGAGGCATCTGTGCTGCCTTCAGGTGAAGAGCCTGTGAGATCCAGCCCCCTGGATCTCACAGGCCCCGGAAGCTGTATGAGTAATACACACAGTATAACTCATACAGCCAATGAATTCCAATACAGAAGTATTGGAATGCATTGTAAAGGATTAGACCCCCAAAAGTTCAAGTCCCAAAGTGGGACAAAAAATAAAGTGAAAAAATAAGTTGAAAAAATAAAGTTTTCCCCCCAAAAAATTAAAAGTTTCAAGTAAAAATAAACAAAAACGTCATTTTCCCCAAATAAAATTAAAAAAAAATGGTAAAAAATAGGAAAAAAAAAAAGTATACATATTAGGTATCGCCGCGTCCGTATCGACCGGCTCTATAAACATGTCACATAACCTAACCCCTCAGATGAACACCGTAAAAAATAAAAACTGTTCTAAATAAACCATTTTGTTATCACCTTACATCACAAAAAGTACAACAGCAAGCGATCAAAAAGGCGTTTGCCCACCAAAATAGTACCAATCTAACCGTCACCTTATCCCTCAAAAAATGAGCCCTACCTGAGACAATCGCCCAATAAATAAAAAAACTATGGCTCAGAATATGGAGACACTAAAACATAATTTTTTTTGTTTGAAAAAAGTTGTTATTGTGTAAAACTTACATAAATAAAAAAAAAGTATACATATTAGGTATCGCCGCATTCGTATCGACTGGCTCTATAAAAATATCACATGACCTAACCTCTCAGATGAACACCGTAAAAAATTAAAAATAAAAACTGTGCTAAATAAACCATTTTTTGTCACCTTACATCACAAAAAGTGTAATAGCAAGCGATCAAAAAGTCATATGCACCCCAAAATAGTGCCAATCAAACCGTCATCTCATCCCGTAAAAAATGAGACCCTAACTAAGATAATCGCCCCAAAAACTGAAAAAACTATGTCTCTCAGAATATGGAGACACTAAAACATGATTTTTTTTTTGTTTCAAAAATTATATTATTGTGTAAAACTTATATAAATAAAAAGAAAATATCACATGACCTAACCCCTCAGATGAACACTGTAAAAAAATTTAAATAAAAACTGTGCTAAATAAACCATTTTTGGTCACCTTACATCACAAAAAGTGTAATAGCACTAGCGATCAAAAAGTCACACGCACCCCAAAATAGTGCCAATAAAACCGTCATCTCATCCCGCAAAAATCATAACCTACCCAAGGTAATCTCTCAGACTATGGAAACACTAACACATGACTTTTTTTGCTTCAAAAATTAAACTTACATAAATAAAAAAAAAGTATACATATTAGGTATCGCCACATCCGTGACAACCTGGTCTATAAAAATATCACATGATCTAACCTGTCAGATGAATGTTGTAAATAACAAAAAATAAAAACGGTGCCAAAACAGCTATTTCTTGTTATCTTGCCTCACAAAAAGTGTAATATAGAGCAACCAAAAATCATATGTACCTTAAACTAGTACCAACAATACTGCCACCCTATCCCTTAGTTTCTAAAATGGGGCCAGTTTTTTGGAGTTTCTACTCTAGGGGTGCATCAGGGGGCTTCAAATGGGACATGGTGTAAAAAAAACCAGTCCAGCAAAATCTGCCTTTTGAAAAACCGTATGGCATTCCTTTCCTTCTGCGCCCTGCCGTGTGCCCGTACAGCAGTTTACGACCACATATGGGGTGTTTCTGTAAACTACAGAATCAGGGCCATAAATATTGAGTTTGGTTTGGCTGTTAACCCTTGCTTTGTAACTGGAAAAAAATTATTAAAATGGAAAATCTGCCAAAAAAGTGAAATTTTGAAATTGTATCTCTATTTTCCATTAATTCTTGTGGAACACCTAAAGGGTTAACAAAGTTTGTAAAATCAGTTTTGAATACCTTGAGGGGTGTAGTTTATAGAATGGGGTCATTTTAGGGTGGTTTCTATTATGTAAGCTTCGCAAAGTGACTTCAGACCTGAACTGGTCCCTAAAAATTGGGTTTTTGAATATTTTTGAAAAATTTCAGGATTTGCTTCTAAACTTCTAAGCCTTATAACATCGCCCAAAAATAAAATATCATTCCCAAAATGATCCAAACATGAAGTAGACATATGGGGAATGTAAAGTAATAACTATTTTTGGAGGTATTACTATGTATTATAGAAGTAGAGAAATTGAAACTTGGAAATTTGCAATTTTTTACAAATTGTTTGTAAATTTTGTATTTTTTTTATAAAAAAAAATTTGACTTCATTTTACCAGTGTCATGAAGTACAATATGTGATGAAAAAACAATCTCAGAATGGCCTGGATTAGTCAAAGCGTTTTAAAGTTATCAGCACTTAAAGTGACACTGGTCAGATTTGCAAAAAATGTCCTTAAGGGGTTAAGTTCCCAGTCCGCCCCTGCCTGTTTGTAACATACAGCCTCTTGTCACTACCTCAGTCCCTGATTATGCCCATGTTCCCTATCCCTGCCCATCATCCCGCCTAACTTACTTGTGACACACAGACGTCTTCAGAGCTCGGTGGAACTGAAGACAGATTCTTCTTAGCAAGGCTCAGTTACAGCTTTGAGAAGAAGACATAAGAAACATCTTTCCTTAATAAAAATATATTACGAACATCTGTCGGGACAGTTCGCAAACGCGATCAAATGTTCGCGAACCGCAAGTTTGCGGCGGGTCCCATTCATTTTAATGGCAGGCGAACCTGAAAAACCTTCAGCTCATATTTGTAGGCAAGAAATAATTACTAGAAGTGCACAAATAGTCCCACAACATGGACAGTGACATACCAGATTTGAATTTGCGATCTCCATTCATTATTTTTTTCAATGCGAAATATCGGCCCTATAATTTTCGCGTTCGCGCATGTGCAAAATAGGCTCGACCTACTACAGCAACTGTTTCCACCAGACCGAAGTTGGATGCGATTAGAAAAGATGGTTGCCAACAATATAATATACAAGAAAGTATATAATTGGTATATAACACCCCGCTTCTATCAGTTTGTTTGGGGGGCGACTGGTATATCACACCAGTTATAATTATTTTTTCCAATACCGTTTGTCACTGTGTGTAGCAGAGGGAACGCAGCAAAACCACAAACAAATGCTGCAGTACACAAATGCACTATATAGAAAGTATATAATTGGTATATAACACCCCTGCTTCTATCAGTATTTTGGGGGGGGGGGGGGGGGACTAGTAAATCACACCAGTAGAAATTATTTGTTCTAATAGCGTTTGTCACTCTCTGTAGCTGCGGTATCGCAGCAGAACCTTACACAACTGCTGCACAATACAAATGCACTATAATATACTTTCTATGTTAGAAAGTATATTATAAGTATATTACACCCCTCAGTAAGTCACACCTATTGATAGCACACCTATACCAGTCCTTGAAAGGACTTTTGTAGCCCTATTAGCTAGGCGTTTGGTGTCCCTAACAGTCTGTCCCTGCTCCACACAGCAACCTCTCCCTACACTGGCAAAACACAGAATGTAAAATGGCGGCCAGATCGGGTTTATTTATAAGGTAGGGGGTGTGTCCATGTGCTGAAACATCTCAATTGGCTGTCTTGTACCACCTGATGGATGTGTCATGGGTCAAAGTTCTTCATAATGTAAAAGAATATGGCGGGCGCGAATATCGCCATATGTTCGCCCGTTCGGCGAATCGCGAACGCGCAAAGTTCACCGCGAAACGACCGCCGGGCGAACCGCAAGGCCATCTCTATCCGAATGTGCATAAAATCTCCATATCTGTATATTCCACTCAATTCACAACACAATAAATAGGATCGGACTATTTCATTTATCACAGAAAATAAACCGCTAAGCTGCTTTATTATAACCATTACATAAATTATAATCCCTGCTGGCGCAGATTTCATGAATAATAATAATTACTTGTAACTTGAAATACATAAAAATCCGACTTTACACGGAACAGTTGAGATTAGACTGACCATGGTCTGGACTGTGCATCAGCATACATGAATAGAAATACCTCCAGATAACGGACAGAGATAAAGCAGAAGACATGATTTATTTACCAAGGGGAATAGTAAACCACGCACAATGGCATTAAGTGTCAGCGCTCGGCTAATAGTCCGCACCTATAAATAGACTGCGCCTCGGAATTGTATTAAAAACCTAGAACAGAATGTCACCCGCTTTATAGCTCAATGTATTCATAGGCATAGCTTCAATGAATATTGCATAGTGCAAAAACACTGATCTGCTCCGGCTTCTGGCTGCACACGCAGGTTATGGATATGGGAGCATTTTACATGCAAAAATAGATTGCACAAAGGAAAAATAATCTCAAGAAACTATGAAGAAGTGAGTTACACGGTGTAAGCAAAGCGAGTATATAACGGAGAGGCAACCTCCGCTTAGGGTGACCACATTTCCAAACTGCCATTCAGGGACACCCGCCCCGGCCCCCCCGCACCCATGTCCACTCCCCAAAAAATATGATTTTTGATACTTTTAAAAAAAAATTAAGTCACTTAGTGACAGCGGCGTACTTTGTACTTACGCTGGCAAGTTCATTGCATCGAAGTTATGCTTGAGATTGCTATAAACATAACTGCCTGTGCATTGTTCAGTAATTTGTGATTGTGCCCTGCACACAATCACTGGCTACCTAAAACAGGTCATATTTTTAATGTGTTAGACATCTCTTAATCCCCTTTTATAGAGAGGGGGATCTGTGGATGACACTGCTATGGGGGGGATCTGTGGATGCCACATACCGTATATAGCATCTTATGCTATATGTGTCATCCCCAGATCCACCCCATGACAGTGTCATCCCCATTTCCCCCTCCATAACAGTGTCATCCACAGATCTCCCTCCCTATAACAGTGTCATCCACAGATCTCCATCCCCGCCTCTCACAGGAGTGTACATATATAAAAAAAGCATATTTCACATGAACACTTACAGTTACTTGGCTTGGCCCTTGGGGATCTCGGACGCCACTTCAACACTTGGTCGGGGGCTCGGCGGAGCTGATGTTGTGTTTTATCCTAATGAGAAAGATTTCATAATAAGGATTTGGAGAAGGGGCAGAGGGATAGCAGAGCCGGGAGAGGCTGGTGCTGCTACTAGGGGGTCATACCATGGGGGAGTAATAAAACCCACCATAATGCCCCCCAGTAGAAAGAATTCTCTTTATAATGTGCAAAACATACCCCCTTGTAATGCCCCCAGTTGAGCTAATGTCCCCCATAATGTGCCAGTATAAAATACCCCTATATAGTGCCCCAGTAAATGGCTCCATAGTGCTCCTCTCCCCCCTTCCTGCTAGTGCCCCCCATAATGTACCAGTATAAAATGCCCCATATATCGTGCCCCAGTAGATGCCCTCAGTGTCCCCCATAATTTGCAAGTATAAAATACCCCTTCTTAGTGCCCCCCGTAGATGACTCCATAGTACTCCTGTCAACCCTTCTCCATAGTACCCACCATAATGTGTTCCAGTATAAAATGCTACTGTACAGAGCCCCCCATATAAAACACCCCTTCTTTGTGGCCTCAGTAGATGCCCCTATAGTGCCCACCAATAATGTGCCAGTAATAAGTGCCCTCAATAACGTGCCACTGCCAGTAACAAGAGCCCCCCAATGTGCCAGTAACAAGAGTCCCATCACGTGCCAGTAATAAGCCCCCCATCACGTGCCAGTATTAAGCCCCCCATCACGTGCCAGTAATAAGCCCCCCATCACGTGCCAGTAATAAGCCCCCCATCACGTGCCAGTAACAAGAGCCCCATCACGTGCCAGTAATAAGCCCCCCATCACGTGCCAGTAATAAGCCCCCCATCACGTGCCAGTAATAAGCCCCCCATCACGTGCCAGTAATAAGCCCCCCATCACGTGCCAGTAATAAGCCCCCCATCACGTGCCAGTAATAGGCCCCCCCATTACGTGCCAGTAATAAGCCCCCCCATTACGTGCCAGTAATAAGCCCCCCATTACGTGCCAGTAATAAGCCCCCCATTACGTGTCAGTAATAAGCCCCCCCATTACGTGCCAGCAATAAGCCCCCCATTACGTGCTTGTAATAAGCCCCCCATTACGTGCCAGTATTAAGCCCCCCCATCACTTGCCAGTATTAAGCCATCATGTGCCAGTATTAAGCCATCATGTGCCAGTATTAAGTCCCCCCATCATCATGTGCCAGTATTAAGCCCCCCCATCATCATGTGCCAGTATTAAGCCCCCCCATCATGTGCCAGTATTAAGCCCCCCCATTGTAATAAGCCCCCCCATTGTAATAAGCCCCCCCATTGTAATAAGTCCCCCCATTGTAATAAGCCCCCCCAATGCCAGTAACACTATTGTAAAAAAAAAAAACAACAAAAAAAAACACTTATACTTACCTCAGTGTCAGCGATGCGATGCAGACTCTTCCTGTGTCCCGCGCTGTAAGGCTCGGGCGGTGCGATGACGTCATCGCCCCGCCTTCGCCGGCCTCTGATAGGCTGCCGGCCTAGTGCCTGCAGCCTATCAGAGGAAGGGGAAGGGACACGCCTCTCCCTCCCCTGCACCTCCGCTGGCACAGGCAGATTACTAAGGAGATGAGCGCAATGGAAGCGCTCATCTCCCTGTGCCCGGCGGCGGCGGCTCACTTGGGGGGGCATTTTAGTTGGGGGGGCACAGCATGATGTAGGGGGGGCCGTGGCCCCCTCTGGCCCCCCCCTGGCGACGCCACTGACTGGCAGGCAGTTGATTCCGGGACTCTCTATTGTCCCGGTTTGAAGGCTCCCGGGACACGGGACAAAAACGTAAATTACGGGACGATCCCGGGCAAACCGGGACACGTGGTCACCCTACCTCCGCTACTGCTGATGGGAACATATTCAGAGGTACCCTCCTCTTGGCAATTGCGTGGGTAGTTGAAGGGGTTTTCTGAGATATTTTTACTGATGACCTATCGTCAGTAGGGTTCCGACACCCGGGATCCCTGCCGATCAACTGTTTGAGAAGACACTGGCACTTGCAGCGTTCCCTAGGGCGGGTGACATCATGTTCATCAATCACAAGGCCTAGGCACAGCTCAGCCCCATTTAAGTGAATGAGTTTCGATACCAGGCGCTGTCAAATGGACGGTGCGATCAGGGAGAAGGCCGCAGCGCTACTGCGAGCACTGGTGCCTTCTCAAACAGCGGATCGGCGGGAATCCCAGGTGTTGGATCCCCACCAAACAGATACTGAGACCCAGGGCCGGTACAAGGCAGGGGCCGAAGGAGCGGGTGCCCTGGGCGCTACCATTTACGGACAGGAGGGGGGCGCAGGTGAAGTGCCAGCAGCAGTGGCGTCGCCAGGGGGGGGCCAGAGGGGGCCACGGCGGCGGCCCCCCCTACATCATGCTGTGCCCCCCCATGTGCCCCCCCAACTAAAATGACCCCCCCCCCCAAGTGAGCAGCCGCCGCCGGGCACAGGGAGATGAGCGCTTCCATTGCGCTCATCTCCATTGTAAACTGTCTGTGCCAGCGAAGGTGCAGGGGAGGGAGAGGCGTGTCCCTTCCCTTTCCTCTGATAGGCTGCAGGCAGGCACCGAAGTGGAGGAGAGGCCCCGCCCCCTAATTACTCCTGTTTACCTTTCTAAAGCTAAAGGACCTTTGATGATGTCATCACAGGTCCTGTAAGGGAACTGCACAGTGTAAAGTGTAGTTCCCAGGTTAGAACAGTGCATCTGCCAGGACCTGTGATGACATCATCTTCAACATCACAGGTCCTGCAGAATCTAGCAAAGGAACTGCACCAAAAATGGTGTAGTTCCTAGGTTTCAAAGGTACATCTGCCAGGACCTGTGATGACATCATCACAGGTCCTTCAACCCCTAACAGCAAGTATTAAAAGTTCACAAGCAGCTCTGTATTGATCCATACAGACTGGAATGGAGAGGTAAGAGGAGGTCCTCCACTTTTCATCATTTACCCCCCCCCCCCCTCCCTGCCCTGTTTTTACTCATTGCTCACTCATGTATACTACTTCAGACAGTTACCACTACCTCATGTACCTCACAGTGACTATAATGCATAACTGACCACATATTTCTATAAACACTGCATCTACAGTATTATACCTTCTATGTGTCACATCAATACACTGCTCTGTATATATATATATATATATATATATATACACACACATACATGCACACACACTGCATATATTACACAGTATTATACATGCAATATGTACAGATATATAGTATATACCGCAGTGCACTGATATGTGAGGTATGAGGTATAATAGATGCTGTGTGTACAGATATCAGTACACTTCTGTATATACTATATATGTGAGGTACGAGGTATAATAGATGCAGTGTGTACAGATATATAGTATATACAGCAGTGTACTGATATGTGAGGTACGAGGTGTCAATACACTGCTGTATTTACTATATACCTGTACACACTGCATCTATTATACCTGGTACCTCACATATTACACTACTGTATATACTGTATACACTGCATATATTATACCCCGTACCTCACATATCAGTACACTGCTGTATATACTATATACCTGTACACACTGCATCTATTATACCTCGTACCTCACATATTACACTACTGTATATACTGTATACACTGCATATATTATACCCCGTACCTCACATATCAGTACACTGCTGTATATACTATATACCTGTACACACTGCATCTATTATACCCTGTACCTCACATATCAGAACACTAGGGAATATACTATATACCTGTACACACTGCATCTATTATACCGCGTACCTCACATAACTGTACACTGCTGTATATAATATACATCTGCATCTATTATACCTCTTTTGTGTGCCAGGGCTGTTTTGTAATCCCATTCCGGCCCTGATGGCATAAATTATAAAACGCAGCAGCAAGAATAGTTCATGGAACAAAGGGAGGGGCTATAAAAGGGGAATGGGGGCCCAATTTAGATTCCTGCTATGGGGCCCAGTGATTTTTATGTACGCCCCTGGCTGCAGGCACTAGGCCGGCAGCCTATCAGAGGCCGGCGCAATGACGTCATCGTGCCGCCTGAGCCTTACATTACAGCGTGGGACACAGGAAGAGGCTGCATCGCATCGCTGACACTTAGGTAAGTATAAGTGTTTTTTTTTTGTTTTTTTTTACAATAGTGTTACTGGCACATTGGGGGGGCTTATTACAAAACTGGCACATGATGATGGGGGGGACTTTATACTGGCACATGATGATGGGGGGGAACTTTATAGTGTCTGTGACTTTCAAAGTCCCACAGTCCTTTGTTCTATTGCTTTAAGTATATTCTTGTTTTGAAACAACATTGATTCTTTCTTAAAACGGGGGGGGGCGCAGTTTGCCATCTTCGCCCTGGGCACCAAATGGCCTTGTCCCAGCCCTGCTGAGACCTATCCAGAGGATCGGTCGTGAGTGACTATAGATGGGAAGACCCTTTTGATTGGAGTCTGTCGACAGTTTTGATCATGCTCACCTGCAGACAGTGGCGGTCAGGGGTTGGAGAGAGCAGTACAAATATACTATTTAGTTCAGTGCTCAGTTATTTCTGGAACTCCCATAGAAATAAATGGAGCGGCTGTATGCATGCCAACTGACTGCTCTGTTATTTTTGGGGGCCTCCACTGGGTACGGAGTTCCCATTCTTGTGATTAGTGGGGGCCCCAGCCAGAGGTCGCAATAACGCCTGTACAAGCGTCAGAAAATAGGCTAATGTGTATGAATCCGCATTAAGGCTTTTCATGTAGTTAACCTGCAGGCTGTGAATCTCATGGGCAGCAAAGCAAGACTGCTGTTACCCAAAACATCCAATAGCTAAGCTCCTTACTGGCAGGTGTAGGGTTGGCAGCAAGTAAGGAGCTTGTTATTAGGGAGGGAGGCTGCTCATTGGCCAATATGGGCGCACTGCTTCTCCAGAGTCCCTGACTGTGTAGGCTAACTAGTGGCTGGCTGAGGAAAGATCCATGGAGATGGGAGAGCAGCCCCTGAGGAGGCCTACTGATGTCTGGGGACAAGCTGATAAGGAGCTGTGGACGGACAGAACACTGACCTTTGCTCTGCACCGGGGTAATGGGATCACTTAGAGTTCAGTGTGGCTGCGGAGCCAGCTGCCGACATCAGAGGTGGGGAGGTCGTCATCATACCTCTCGGAGTCTTAACACCGGAATGTAAAGTGCAATGCTAAACTCTCCTGTGTTCTAGCTGTGTTAGGTGCTCAGCCAGAGCCTGCTGGTGCAGTGATCAGTGAGTCAGAGGACTCACTGATCACTGCACCAGCAGGCTCCAGCTCAGGTGCTCAGCAAGAACGCTCTGGCTAAGTGCAAGGGTCTGCTAGTGCAAGCTCTGGCTCAGTTGCTCAGCCAGGGCCTGCTGGTGCAGTGATCAGTGAGTCAGTGTATTTGCCTCATATCAGTCTATATCATGTTAATGCAGTGCTTTGTGTATCCTGTATTTTTTTGCCCCATCAGCATCATCCCAGCATCGGTCAGCTCGGTCATCTCATATGTGGGCACTGGATCTACACAGCAGACCATTGTGGAGATAATCATGGTGCCGATGGGCCAATGTAACACTGGAGATGCAGAACACTGATAATTTGCCATTGTGGCTGCGTTATATTTTAAATATGATGGAGAAAACACGAGTTTTTGAATTTCACTAAATTCAGAAATGTAAAACTGTCTAAATGTACTATTTATGTATAGAAGACAATTCTAGAGTAGACTGGTAATGGTTCCTGCATAAATAGCACCATCCGAATGTTATTTAGACCTATGTATTCTATCTATTGATTACTTCAACTTTCGTACTCCTCTGCAGGCTAAAAATACTCCTCAAAAACGGTAAGGCTACTTTCACACTAGCGTTCGGGTGTCCGCTCGTGAGCTCCGTTTGAAGGGGCTCACGAGCGGCCCCGAACGCATCCGCCTGGCCCTAATGCATTCTCAGTGGAGGCGGATCCACTGAGAATGCATCCGCCTGCCAGCGCTCAGCCTCCGCTCCGCTCAGTGAGCGGACACCTGAACGCTGCTTGCAGCATTTGGGTGTCCGCCTGGCCGTGCGGAGGCGAGCGGATCCGTCCAGACTTATAATGGAAGTCAATGGGGACGGATCCGTTTGAAGATGACACCATATGGCTCAATCTTCAAGCGGATCCGTTCCCCATTGACTTTCAATGTAAAGTCTGAACGGATCCGCTCAGGCTACTTTCAGACTTAGAAAATTTTCTAAGTAATAATGCAGACGGATCCGTTCTGAACGGATGCAAACGTCTGCATTATCGGAGCGGATCCGTCTGATGAAACATCAGACGGATCCGCTCCGAACGCTAGTGTGAAAGTAGCCTAAGAGGAGTATTTTTACTCTTTCGGAAAAAAATGTAGTGCGACCTCTGGTCCCAGCAGTAGGACCCCCACCGATCTAATAGTTATCCCCTATCCCAGTGATGGCTAACCTCCGGCACTCCAGCTGTGGTGAAACTACAACTCCCAAGATGCACACTTGCTTGGCTGTTCTCAGAACTCCACAGTAATGAATGGAGCATGCTGGGAGTCGTAGTTTCACCTGTGGATAGGGCACAGCTTCACATAGCCAGAATACCTCTTTAAAAGCTGTAACTAGAGCCATAGATACATAGATGCATGTCAATCAGGGCCGGATTGGCCATAGACCCTACAGGGACATTTCCCGGTGGGCCGATGCCTAGGCGGGCCACTCAAGTCCTCCTCACAGCAGCCAGCTGGGTACACAATGGTGTTCTCTCCTACGCACCTGGTGCCCTCCTGAATTCAACTGTATTGACATCTTCAGGACAGCGATCCAGTTGAATACTGTGGTGCAGGTGGCGGTATTTTCTGCTGCACTTTGGTATTTGGTACAGCTGGGGTGGTATATTGCTCTGCATTATGGTATTGCTGGCCCTGCCTACATATGTTGCCTTGCTTTCTGTCAATTTGGACCAGCCTGCAACATGGGGCCACTTATGTTTTTTTTCCAGGGACACTTTTAGTTCCCAATCCGCTCCAGATGTCAATTGAACCTGCCCTTTTATATTATACAAATAAGAAAGTCATCATATTATTAATAATAATAGATTATAAATGCTTATGTACGACAAGAGGAACTCTGATACTGGAAACCCTTAGAACGTGCCACCTAAACCTCCCTTCCATACAAAGTCATTATCTTTATTCAATGTGCCCCTCGTGACAAGCTTTTCTATATGTGTTGATGCATTCATGAATATAGAAGAGCTGTACAATAAGTGCCTACTGGACACGATCCTTTATTAAAGACTTGATTTCCTATTCCAAAGTGATAATGAGTACCAGTTATCAGTCCGGCTAAAGCTCTGCATATGGCATATAGTAATTAGCCAGACAATTACAAACATAACATTGTCAGCTTTAATGCCTGTCTCTTAACTTCATACATGCGGCTGAAATGTATCATATGGTAATGCCTCCCATTCTCATTCACAAGGCATAGCCTGCCGCTTTTGTTTGCACAGCCCAACTAGCTGACGTCTATGGTGACCTTCTGCTTCCTGACAAGATGCAAGAGTCAATATCATTTGTTTGGAGAACTATAATACAATCATGGAATTGTATCGCTACTGAGATTGGAAAGCTGTCTCCTTTGTATAAAAGAATACTAATGCTAAGACGTGTTCAATCCTGCTTATTTAACAGATGTAGTAATTTGCTTGCTTGTTTTATGGAGTGATAGAGAATAGCTAATAAGGGAGGAAGGGATTCATCACAGTCTACTCCACTTTGGTCAGGTGCAGCAATGACTACTCCAGTACTGGCACACACATCCTGATGATAATCCATTCCAAAGAAGTGCATGTGCAGTGGATGCCTTCTGTTCAGATGCAAACCCACATAAAACCCTGGCGACTGATTCATCTTCACTCATTATGGATCTTCTGCCATGATCACTTTATTGTCCTTAAGTGCATTACTTTGTTGTCAGGCAGTAAAATAAAAAGGGTGATCTCATCAGCAATAACCCCTTACAAAATGCGGCCCCTGGGGCAATCAGCTGATCACCCCTGATCCTGCTCCCCTGGCAAACAGCCTATTTTCGCTGGGGGAAAGCTGCAATCAGCTAGGCATGTCTGCAAGTAAGTGTAATATTACATGGTGTCCATGAATGGCCATCGTTGTAATAAAAAGATGACTTGAGTCTGTCAGAAAGAGAAGAGTTTATACAGGACTCTCAGTTCTGGTTCATAGAGGGGGTCCCATCTATCATTTCCATGTGTTTTAATAAGGTATGTGGACAAAGGTGGTCGTTATAAGAAAACCCCTCTAAGCAGTATTTTTCTTTGCTATAATGGGACAGCATTATTTTTTGCACATAATGCTAGAGTCACAGAGGGTGGCTGGTGGACATATGCCCAGGTGCTGAGAGCCACAAGGGCATTAACAAGCCAAAATACCTTGACCAGGGTTCTTAGATACTTGGGCTAAGATAGGTAACTGAATATTTGCCCGCCACTATGTGAAAGAAAATATAGCTATATCTCTAGCTATAACTTCCAGATGAGCGAGTGTCGACCCACTGTGCCAAACCCCTTTGTATTCACTCTTTAAACCCTGTTAAAGGACCGGGTCTTTGCTGCAGGGAAACAACCGGACTGCTACCTCCTAGGATAGTCCTAGTGTAGCTGGTAACTGACCCACAGGGGCCAGGGACTCTGTTGCAAGCACTAGAAGCTCTGGATACAGAAAATTTACCAAAAATGCAGGAAAACAACAAGTATAGTCTGAACAGTCACTAAGACTTGAATGCAGGTTTCTGAGATTCAGGCAGCACACTTGAAGCAATGATGGTGGGAGACACTAGATACAGAGGAAGGCCGGGTGATGGTGAAGATACAGACGAGGCGGACAGGATGGCTACTTGGCAGGAACACAGAAGAGGCAGATGTACAGGGTTAACTTAAACACAGACAGAACTGAAACTGGAAATGCTGGAACACAAAGTACAAGCTGGAGCACAGACAGGAACAAACGCAGGGCAAGTACAAGCTGGAGCACAGACAGGAACAAACGCAGGATAAGTGCAGGTAAATCACAACAGCACTAGATTATCAGAACACCTTTTCTGGTCACCAGGGAACCTAAAGTTCAGACACCCTCCGGCTGGAGAGGGTGCCTTAAATAGCCAGCGGACCCCTACGCATTGGCTGGGGAAGAATTTGGAAGTGCACTGGCCCTTTCAGAGGCCAGAGGTTATCGTGCATGAACCCCAAGGAGATAGAGGCTGGAGCACAAGGCAGAAGTATGGAGGCAGCATCATTATGAGTAGCAGGGGTATCAAGCCCGCAGGGGAGACGCCCACATAGACAACTGACCTAACAATATTTATATGGTTAAAATATTAATGAAAGTTTCTCAAAATTCCCTTCAATTTGGGTGCAAATCAATTCTACCCAAATATGAGAGATATTTACCCACAGGAAGAGTCTTTCATGCCAAAAAGAACATAAAACTAAACTTCAGTTAGCTACCAGATGTTAGGTACCATGCTGCTATGTCAATGCTTAGCCTTTTGATCGGACCTCAAAGCCTGTCGTACATTGCCTCTCATCAGTGTAGAGCAGAAAGAACTGGATCAGACAAGAAGACTTGGTCTGGATCTGAGGGGGTACGATTTCTTCTTATGGAGAGCGCATAATAAGTGTGGGTGTAAGGAGTATCAGAGGCTGGACACTGCTCCTCTGGGTTTCTGGGAAAAAAGATTCAGAAATTAGCTTTCCTTCTTAAAGGAGAAGAAAGCTAAGGTTCTGTGCAGACTACATCCTTGTTGAAATGAATGGATGAATGAATGAATCCCGACCAAGACCTCTCACCTAGTTAAAGGGGTTGTCTCACTTCAGCAAGTGGCATTTATCATGTAGAGAAAGTTAATACAAGCCACTTTCTAATGTATTGTTATTATCCATATTGCTTCCTTTGCTGGCTGGAATCATTTTTCTATCACATTATACAATGCTTGTTTCCTTGGTTACAGACCACACTGCAATCCATCAGTGGTGGTCGTGCTTGCACAATATAGGAAAAAGCACCAGCCTATGTGTGCTCCCATGGTCACGGCAACCTGATAGGCTGATGCTTTTTCCTATAGTGTGTAAGCACGACCACCACTGATGGATTGCAGGGTGGTCTGTAACCATGGATACAAGCAGTGTATAATGTAATGGAAAAATGAATCCAGCCAGCAAAGTAAGTAATATAGATAATAGCAATACATTAGTAAGTGGCTTGTATTAACTTTCTCTACATTATAAATGCAACTTACTGAATTGAGACAACCCTTTTAAAGGGGTTGTCTCTAGTGATGATCGAGCATGCTCGGCACATGGCGGTATTCGGCCGAATACCGCATGTGCTCGAGCATAATGCTTGAGTCTCCACCCCGCATGTTTCTTGGCTGCTACGCAGCCAATAAATATGCAGGTAAGTACTGCCCTCACTGTAATGCCGTAGCCATGTTGGCTGCTGGCATTACAGTGATTGGCTGGCCGGAACGCGTCATCAGGTGCTATATAACACCCGATGATGCATGTTCGGCTCATTCTTGTGCTGAGGAAGGGACAGACAGTGTAGGGATTGATATACGAATATTTTTAGTAGAAAAACTTGTCAGAGTCCCAAAAGTCCTTTTAAGGACTATTGTTGTGTGTGGCAGCAGCAATATCTATTTTTAGCGCAAACTGTGCTAAATTGCTAAAACTTAACAGATCCAAAAGTCCTTTTAAGAACTATTGTGTGTGGCAACAGCAATATATTTTTTTTTGTGCAAATTGCGCAAAATAGCTAAAACTTTACAGACCCAAAAAGTCCTTCTAAAGACTATTGTGTGTGGCAGCAATATCTATTTTTAGCACATCCTGCGCTAAATAGCGTGCAATAGTTAGGCCACTGCAGACAGCGACATTAGCTGCGCCACATCTCCAGTGTAAAGTGTGCGTATCCCAAAAATATCTGTGACATCACTTTGTCAATACAGACGGTGTCCGCTTCTGACAGTGACATAACCAGTGCCACATCTGCAGTGTAACGTGTGCCCTGAAAAAATATATCTGTGCCATACAGTGTACTTTTTTGCATAGATGCTGCAGACAGTGACATTACCGGTGGTACCTCTCATGTATAACATTTCCTCATCCCAAATACCTGTGACATTCCATGTAATTTTTCATTAGCTGTTGGTGACAGCATTGACATTATCTGCGGGATGTCTCCTGTGTGACGTTTCCACATGCCTAATACCTTTTTTAATTTGTTTGCGCATACACTTCAAAATCCTACGCTACTGTACGTCTGACAGACTTTCAATCATATATAACATTTAATATGAAGAAGTCGAGCAGTAAGGGACGGGGCAGTGACCGTGATGCTGATGGTGCATGCAGAGGCCGTGGCCCTGGGCGCGGTGAAACTGTGCCTGCTGTCAGAGCACAAGAAAAACTATCATCCACGATACCTAATTTCATGTCCCAGTTTGCAGCGCAGGACACCACTCTTGAAGTCAGACCAGTGCGACTAGGTGGTCGGTTGGATTGCAGCAGATAATGCTTCCAGTCGGTTAAGCACCACCCTGTCTTCCACCAAGTCCAGTCTCAGTAGCCAAGAGTCTGCTCAACCCAATCCTCACCCTGATCCTCCTTCCTCCTGCCATGGAGAGTCTGGGCAAACAAGTGATCCCACACTTTTTAGCGCCATTCCTTGATTTGGCCCTCTCACCAAGCATGCTTGAAGAGTGACAGATCTTGTGCCCAGATTCCAAAACTCTTGAGCATCCACAATCACAAGAAATTAACTGTGGGAAATGGAAATTACTGTTTAATGAGGTGGATGATGATGAAACACAGTTGCCAATAACTCAACGGCAATTACTGTCTCAAGAGGTTGATGAAGAGGATGAGACACAGTTGTCAATCACTGAGGTAGTGGTTAGGTCAACAAGTCAGAAGGATGATCAGAGTGAGGAAGTGGAAGAGGAGGTGGTGGACGATGAAGTCACTGACCCAACCTGGGAAGGTGAAAAGCCAAGTGAGGACAGCAGTACAGATGGGGAGGGATCTGCTGCACCGCAACAGGCTGGAAGAGGCAGTGGGGTGTCAAAAGGGAGAAGGTGGGCCACTCCAAACTGGCCCGCAACTGTTCCCCGGAGCACACCCTTGCAGAAATCTCCCTTGCCAAGGGGAATGTGTTCTGCAGTCTGGCGCTTTTTTGAGGAAAGTGTGGACGACAAAATAATTGTAATTTGTAACCTGTGCCATACAAAAATGAGCAGGGGCGTGAACACTAGCAACCTCACCACCAGCAGCATGTTCGGTCAAATGGCATCAGAGCACCGTAATAGGTGGGCCGAATGCTTGGGTCCACAATCTGTGTCTACGGGTCACACCACTGCCTCCTCTTCCCCTGTGTTACGTGCTGGCCAATCCCTGTCCAAGACGCAGGCCCGGACACATGGACCTTCGCAAGCACCATCAGCGACAACATCCACTGCCGTGTCCCAGCGCAGTGTACAAATGTCCTTACCCCAGGCATTTGAATGCAAGCGCAAATACCCAGCCACCCACCCACAGGCCATAGCACTAAATGCGCAGCTTTCCAAATTACTGGCCCTGGAAATGTTGCCATTTAGGCTTGTGGACACTGAAGCCTTCCGCAGCCTGATGTCGGTGGCCATCCCGCGTTACACAGTCCCCAGCCACCACTATTTTTCAAGGTGTACCGTGCCAGCCTTACACCAACATCAAATGTGCCCTGACCAAGGCAGTTACTGGAAAAGTCCACTTAACCATGGACACATGGACAAGTGCATTTGGCCAGGGAAGCTACATTTCCCTGACAGCACAATGGGTGAATGTTGTGGAGGCCGTCAGCGAGTTGTACCCTGGGATGGCACAGGTGCTACCGATGCCAAGGATTGCGGGCCCGACGTTGATCAGGGTTTCTGCCAGCACCTACGTTAGTGGCTTTAATCCCCACTTCTCCTCTTCCGCCTCCTCCTCTACTTCCCCCTCCGAATTATCCACGTGCTGCACCAGTCAGTCATCAGTCGGTAGCTGGAAGCAGTGTAGCACTGCAGTAGGGAAGTGGCAAGAGGCCGTGCTGAAGCTGATATGCTTAGGTGACAAACAGCACACCGCTGCAGAGCAGTGGCAGGGGTTAAGAGACCAGACTGAGCTGTGGCTCTCGCTACTCAACCTAGAACAGGGCATGGTTGTGACTGATAATGGGCGTAACTTGGTGGCAGCTTTGGAGCTCGGCAAGCTCAGACACATCCCATGCCTAGCCTACGTCTTAAACTTAGTGGTTCAGCGGTTTCTCAAAACCTACCCTAATTTGCCTGAGCTACTGGTGAAGGTGCGCCGCGTGTATGCACATTTCTGCAAGTCATCAACAGCTTCCGCCGGTCTGTCATCGCTGCAGCAGCGCTTGAAATTGCCAGCTCACCAGCTGTTGTGCGACGTGAGCACGCGCTAGAACTCCATGTTCCACATGTTTGCCAGGTTTTGTGAGCAGCAGAGGGCAGTAGTGGAATGCCATCTGCAACATGGTCATCGCCTTTCCAGTCACAAGCGATGAGTAGGCATTGATGTCTGACCTCTGTGAGGTTTTAACTCCTTAAGGACCGGGCTCATTTTCACCTTAAAGGGAACCTGTCACCTGGATTTTGGGTATAGAGCTGAGGACATGGGCTGCTAGATGGCCACTAGCACATCTGCAATACCCAGTCCCCATAGCTCTGTGTGCTTTTATTGTGTATAAAAACCGATTTGATACATATGCAAATTAACCTAAGATGAGTCAGAGCTTGAAAATATGACTCTTCTCTGGTCACACAAGTAAGATATGACTCTTTTATGTTAATTTGCATATGTATCAAATCGTTTTTTTTACACAATAAAAGCACACAGAGCTATGGGGACTGGGTATTGCGGATGTGCTAGCGGCCATCTAGCAACCCATGTCCTCAGCTCTATACACAAAATCCAGGTGACAGGTTCCCTTTAAGGAACAAGCCATTTTTTGCAAATCTGACCAGTGGTGATAACTTTAAAATGCTTTGACTTATCCAGGCCATTCTGAGATGTTTTTTTCGTCACATATTGTACTTCATGACACTGGTAAAATGGAGTCAAAAAAATCATTTTTATTTATTAAAAAATACCAAATTTGCCAATTCTTTTTAAAAATTAGCAAATTTCCAAGTTTCAATTTCTCTACTTCTATAATACATAGTAATATCTACAAAAATAGTTATCACTTTACATTCCCCATATGTCTACTTCATGTTTGGATCATTTTGGGAATGACATTTTATTTTTTGGGGATGTTACAAGGCTTAGAAGTTTAGAAGCAAATCTTGAAATGTTTCAGAAATTTTCAAAAATCCACTTTTCAAGGACCAGTTCAGGTCTGAAATTACTTGAAGTCACTTTGGGAGGCTTACATAATAGAAACAACCCAAAAATGACCCCATTCTAGAAACTACACCCCTCAAGATATTCAAAACTGATTTTACAAACTTTGTTAACCCTTTAGGTTTTCCACAAGAATTAATGGGAAATACAGTAGTGCCTCCATCAGCCTAGTAATACTGCCTCATGTGCACAATATTTTAAAAAAGAGACAATTTAATTTTTTAATGCCCACTGCTTATTTTTATCCTACAGATCTTGCACATGGCTGTGGTTTTTTGTGTCTTGTGGAGAAAAAAACACTATACGGGATTGACACACAAAGCTAGTGGCAGCCGAGCTTGGCCTGCATTTGGCACCTTTCAAGTCTGCAGCCACAGTATCAGGGGTATGACCAGTTCCTGAGCTGACCACAATAGAAGCATATTTTGCCCTGTCAGTTCTTTTGGAGGTTTTGGCCATATTTTGCCTCCGCTATTTATTGCTGCTGAGACCACCACTCTTCTCCATCTCCTCAGCACTTCGATCTGGCTCTTGATCCTGTCCAATACACAGTAATCATCATACAGTCAGGTCCATAAATATTGGGACATCGATGCAATTCACCAATTTTTGGCTCTATAGACCACCACAATGGATTTGAAATGAAACAAACAAGATGTGCTTTAACTGCAGACTGTCAGCTTTAATTTGAGGGCATTTACATCCAAATCAGGTGAACGGTGTAGGAATTACAACAGTTTGCATATGTGCCTCCCACTTGTTAAGGGACCAAAGGTAATGGGACAATTGACTTCTCAGCTGTTCCATGGCCAGGTGTGTGTTATTCCCTCATTATCCCAATTACAATGAGCAGATAAAAGGTCCAGAGTTCATTTCAAGTGTGCTATTTGTATTTGGAATCTGTTGCTGTCAACTCTCAAGATGAGATCCAAAGAGCTGTCACTATCAGTGAAGCAAGCCATCATTAGGCTGAAAAAAAACAAAACAAACCCATCAGAGAGATAGCAAAAACATTAGATGTGGCCAAAACAACTGTTTGGAACATTCTTAAAAAGAAGGAACGCACTGGTGAGCTCAGCAACACCAAAAGACCCGGAAGACCACGTAAAACAACTGTGGTGGATGACCGAAGAATTCTTTATCTGGTTAAGAAAACACTCTTCACAACAGTTGGCCAGATCAAGCACATTCTCCAGGAGGTCGGTTGTATGTGTGTCAAAGTCAACAACATTTAAGAGAAGACTTCACCAGAGAGAATACACAGGGTTCACCACAAGATGTAAACCATTGGTGAGCCTCAAAAACAGGAAGGCCAGATTAGAGTTTGCCAAACGTCATATAAAAAAAACTTCACAGTTCTGGAACAACATCCTATGGACAGATGAGACCAAGATCAACTTGTACCAGAGTGATGGGAAGAGAAGAGTATGGAGAAGGAAAGGAACTGCTCATGATCCTAAGCATACCACCTCATCAGTGAAGCATGGTGGTAGTAGTGTCATGGTGTGGTCATGTATGGCTGCCAATAGACCTGGTTCTCTTGTATTTATTGATGATGCGACTGCTGACAAAAGCAGCAGGATGAATTCTGAAGTGTTTAGGGCAATATTATCTGCTCATATTCAGCCAAATGCTTCAGAACTCATTGGACGGCGCTTCACAGTGCAGATGGACAATGACCCAAAGCATACTGTAAAAGCAACCAAAGATTTTTTTAAAGGAAAGAAGTGGAATGTTATGCAATGACCAAGTCAATCACCTGACCTGAATCCGATTGAGCATGCATTTCACTTGCTGAAGACAAAACTTAAGGGAAAATGCCCCAAGAATAAGCAGGAATTGAAAACAGTTGCATTAGAGGCCGGGCAGAGCCTCACCAGGGATGAAACCCAGCGTCTGGTGATGTCTATGCGTTCCAGACTTCAGGCTTTAATTGACTGCAAAGGATTTGCAACTAAGAATTAAAAAGTGAAAGTTTGATTTATGATTATTATTATTCTGTCCCATTACTTTTGGTTCCATAACAAGTGGGAGGCACATATGCAAACTGTTGTAAATCCTACACCGTTGACCTGATTTGGATGTAAAATTAAAGCTGACAGTCTGCAGTTAAAGCACATCTTGTTCGTTTCATTTCAAATCCATTGTAGTGGTATATAGAGCCAAAAATGTTAGAATTGTGTCGATGTCCCAATAGTTATGGACCTGACTGTAGTCCTCACCCTATGTCACTGTGGGTTTCTTGGCCCCCTTCCCATTCCCTCCTCTATATTTGCCCTGAGTGTCACTCTCACAAGCCATCAACAGCGAGACTATCTTGAGTATCTTCTATAGCACAAGGGGTTTTGTTGCCTTCTTAGGAAAATAGGTGCCCCACTAAGGGGCAATGAAGACAGAGATGATGCAACTGAAAGGCAATTACTGGTGTTTTGTAGTAAAGCAGGGTGATGTAAGGGGATTAGTGTTGGTTGAGCACCAAAGTGCTCGGGTGCTCGAGTAGAACACTTCGGGATGCTCGGGTGCTCTACTGAGCACCCGAGCACAATGGAAGTAAATGGGAGAACCAGAGTATTAAACCAGGCACCCCCTGCTCTGAAGAGGGGAGGGTGTCTGGTTCACAGGAAAAGGTCAGAGATTGATGTAAACACCACTGAAATTGTACAGGAACAGCATGGGGAGGATGTCTGGATGCATCTTAAACTCACAGGTTGCTGCTGGGAACGATGTTTTTCGAGTAGTACACCACTTTTACAGACTGACAATAATACGCACAAAACCAAAAATAAAATCAATTTTAGAGGAAATATTGTTAGGAAACATTCTTTCCTGTATATTTACTTGTATATAAAGTGCAAGTGCTGCCAAAAATACAAGTAAGAGGCACTCCGATAAAACCGGTATATCACATAAAGGAGGGCCTCATTCACATTGTGGTACAATTGTTCAGGTAGTGGGACTCCTACACTCTTAAAGCTTATGCACTAAGTGAAAGGGCTGCCAAAAATTACAAGGAACCGGCACTACAATACACCCTTTATTACACATAAAGGATGGCATCTTACACACCCTTGAAAAATTATGATTGATGGCCTGCTGGTGGTCCTCAAAAACTATTGAAGAGAGGGCCTGCTGATCTGACCATCTAAAACATTAGGGGCGAATGCCTGCTGCTGATCTGACCTTCTAAAACATTTGGGGCGAGGGCCTGCTGCTGAGCTGACCCTCTAAAACATTAGGGGTGAGGGCCTGCTGCTGATCTGACCATCTAAAACATTAGGGGTGAGGGTTTGCAGCTGAGCTGACCTTATAAAACATTAGGGGTGAGGGTCTGCTGCTGAGCTGACTCTCTAAAACATTAGAGGCGAGTGTCTGCTGCTGATCTGACCATCTAAAACATTAGGGGTGAGGGCCTGCTGCTGATTTGGCCATCTAAAACAATAGGGGTTGTGGCTCTGCAGCTGAGCTGACCTTCTAAAACATTAGGGGTGAGGGTCTGCTGCTGAGCTGACCCTCTAAAACATTAGGGGCGAGTGCCTTCTGCTGATCTGACCATCTAAAATATTAGGGGTGATGGCCAACATTATGAACAAGGGCCTGCTGGTGACCCTCTAAAACATTATGGGCGAGGGCCTGCTAGTGACCCTAAAAAACATTATGGGTGAGGGCCTGCTGGTGACCCTCTAAAACATTATGGGTGAGGGCCTGCTGGTGACCCTCTAAAACATTATGGGCGAGGGCCTGCTGGTGACCCTCAAAAACATGGCGAGGGCCTGCTGGTGACCCTCTAAAACATTATGGGTGAGGGCCTGCTGCTGAGCTGACCCTCTAAAACACTAGGAGTGAGGGCAGCCTAATAAACATGTTGATATGATGGAGGAGGAGGAGGAGGACGAGAAAAGGGAGATTGAACAATATACCCTTTTTAGTGGTGGAAGGGGTGCATGGGAATATAGGGTATTCAATACACCATAAAAGCCACATTAAGAGTACTTTTATGTTCAGCTGCTTTCCTGGAGAAAGTCAGAGAAGTCAGGGGCAATCCAGGCCTTGTTCATTTTTATAAGAGTCAACTGGTCAGCATTTTCAGTTGACAGGAGGATACGCTTATCAGTTATTATGCCCCCAGCAGCACTAAATACACGTTCTGACAAAACGCTGGTGGTGGGGCAGGCCAGCACCTCCAAGGCGCAGTTCGTGCCACATGTCCAGCTTGGACACCCAATAGTTGTAAGGATCACTGAGGACACTGACACACACGGTCTTCTATGTACTTCTTCACCATCTTCCAAAAATGTTCCGTCCTTGTGACACTAGGCCGCGCATCAGGGTGAGGGTGCTGGCGGGGTGTCATGAAACTGTCCCAGGCCTTGGAGAGTGTTGCCCTGCCTCTGTTGGAACTGCTGTGTGTTCCCCTCGTCTCCCTTCCTCGGTTGGCCAAGGAACTATGGACTCTGCAGCCAGCATTGTTAGATGGAATTTTTTGGAGCAATTTTTCCACAAGGACCTTCTGGTATTGCACCATTTTGCTTGTCCTCTCCACCACAGGAATGAGAAATGAGAAGTTTTCTTTGTATCGGGGGTCAAGAAGGGTGAACAACCAGTAATCTTTGTTGGCCAAAATGCGTACAACGCGAGGGTGACGGGAAAGGCAGCCTAACATAAAGTCAGCCATGTGTGCTAGAGTCCAAACAGACAAGACTTTGCTGTCCTCATCAGGAGGATGACTCTCAATCTCCTTATCCTCTTCCTCCTTTTCTACCCATCCACGCTGAACAGATGGAATAAAACTTTCATGGGTACTACCTTCTGTAGCGGAGGCAACCGTCTTCTGCTCCTCCTCCTCCTCATCATCCAATTTGCGCTGAGAAGACGAACTGAGGGTGGTCTGGCTATAACCCTGTGAACTGTCTTACCCGATTTCTATCTCTTCCACATGCAAAGCTTCGTCCTTAATTGTGAGTTAAGTAGACACAGAAGTGGGATGGTTACTCTGATAATAGCGTTATCACCGCTAACATCTGTGTTGATTCCTCAAAGTTTCTTAAAACCTCACAGAGGTCAGACATCAATGCCCACTCGTCGTTTGTGAAGAGCGGAAGCTGACTGGAAAGGCAACGACCACGTTGCAGCTGGTATTCTACTACTGCCCTCTGCTGCTCACAAAGCCTGGCCAACATGTGGAACATGGAGTTCCAGTGTGTGCTCACGTCGCACAACAGTCGGTGAGCTGGCAATTGCAAGCGCTGCTGCAGCATTGACAGACCGGCTGAAGCTGTCGATGACTTGCGGAAATAGGCACACATGTGGCGCACCTTCACCAGAAGCTCAGGCAAATTGGGGTATGTTTTGAGAAACTGCTGAACCACTAGGTTTAACACGTGGGCTAGGCATGGTATGTGTGTGAGCTTGCCGAGCTCCAAAGCCACCATCAAGTTACGGCCATTATCAGACACAACCATGCCTGTTCCTAGGTTGAGTGGCGAGAGCCACAACTCAGTCTGGTCCCTTATCCCCTGTCACAGCTCTGCAGCGGTGTGCTGTTTGTCACCTAAGCAGATCAGTTTAAGCACGGCCTGTTGCCTCTTTCCCACTGCAGTGCTACACTGCTTCCAGCTACTGACTGATGGCTGACTGGTACTGCAAGATGATAATTCAGAGGTGGCAGTGGAGGAGGAGGCGGAGGAGGAGAAGGGGGGGTTGTAGCCACTAACGTAGGTGGTGGAAGAAAACACTGATGGAAGTAGGTCCTACAATCCTTGGCGTCGGTAGCACCTGTGCTCTGGCAGCAGGCACAGTTTCACTGCGCCCAGGGCCACGGCCATCAGCAGCACAGCCACTTTCCCGTCCCTTACTGCTCGCCTTGCACATATTAAATGGTATATATGCTTGCAAGTATGTCACATATACAGTAGCGCAGGTTTTGTAAGTGTATGCGCAAATAAAGTACACAGCATGTCACAGATATTTTTAGGGTGCTCACACTTTAAGCAGGAGATGTAGCACAGATAATGTCACTGTTCGCAGTGTCTATAAAAAAAGTACACTGAATGTCACTGATAATTTTAGGATGTGCAAACGTTATACAGGAGGTATAGCGCAAGTAATGTCACTGTCACTGTCACCAGCGGCTAATAAAAAATTACACTGAATGAATGTCACTGATATGTTAGGATCTGCAAACGTTATACAGGAGATGTCACCAGCGGCCAAATAATTGCGCTGAATGTCACAGATATTTAGGCTGGTCAAATGTAAAATAAGATGTAGCAGAGGTTGTGTCACTATCAGAAGCGGCACGCAATTTAGCGCAGGTTGCGCTAATAATATACATTGCAGCCAGATATAACTATAGTCCTTAACCGCCTCACGTCCGCCCATAGACTATAAACGTCCTATGGGTGGACGTCTATTTCTGACAGCACGTTTTAGAACGTCCTGTCAGAAATAGCAGCTGCACGCTAATCGTGCAGCTGCTGATCGGGTTGCCCGCTGTTAGTGACAGCAGGGCAACCCTAAGACAAGGCAGGGACAGTGCCCAGGTGTCCCTGCCTTCACGATCGCTGCAGACACAGCGCTCACCGAGCGCTGTGTCTGCAGAGAAGGAAGCGCTGTGCGCTTCCTGTTCCGGCCCGGCGGTCATGTGACCGCCGTGACCGGAGAGTGCAGGGGCTGTGTGAGGTCTCTCAGAGACCTCGATCAGCCCTGCTCTGAGGCTGTACAGCGCAGGATTGCTGCTGTACAGCCTCTCTAGGGGTGCATTTGTCCTGTAACTGGGGCTACTATGTCAGCCCCAGTTACAGGAGAAATCAACAGTGAAAAAAAAAAGAAAAAGTGAAGCAAATGTCCCCCAGAGGTCTTGTATGACCTTATGGGGGACGAAAAGTGTAAAAAAAAATAAAAAAAATAAAGGGTTGAAAAAATAAAATAAAATAAAGTTTGACATGTAAAAAAAAAAAAGTTCCCAAGTAAGGAATAAAAAAAATAAATTAAAAATAGAAAAAATAAAATAAAATAGACATATTAGGTATCGCCGCGTCCGTAAAAACCAGCTCTATAAAAGTATCACATGACCTAACCCCTCGGGTGAACACCGTAAAAAAAAAAAAAAAAAAACTGTCAAAACAAGCAATTTTTGTCACCTTGCATCACAAAAGGTGCAACACCAAGTGATCAAAAATGCGTATGTCCCACAAAATAGTACCAATAAAACCGTCACCTCATCCCGCAAAAAATGAGCCCCTACATAAGAAAATCTCTTAAAAAATAAAAAAAACTATAGCTCTTAGAACATGGAGACACTAAAACATAATTTTTTTGGTTTCAAAAATGCTATTATTGTGTTAAAGTGAAACAAATAAAAAAAAGTATACATATTAGGTATTGACGCGTCCGTAAAAACCAGCTCTATAAAAATATCACATGACCTAACCCCTCGGGTGAACACCGTAAAAAAAAAAAAAAAAAAACTGTGTCAAAACAAGCAATTTTTGTCACCTTGCATCACAAAAGGTGCAACACCAAGTGATCAAAAATGCGTATGTCCCACAAAATAGTACCAATAAAACCGTCACCTCATCCCGCAAAAAATGAGCCCATACATAAGAAAATCTCTCAAAAAATAAAAAAACTATAGCTCTCAGAACATGGACACATTAAAACATAATTTTTTTGTTTCAAAAATGCTATTATTGTGTAAAACTTTAATAAATGAGAAAAAGTATACATATTAGGTATCGCCACGTCCGTAACAATCTGCTCTATAAAAATGTCACTTGACTGAACCCCTCAGGTGAACGCTGTAAAAATAAATAAATAGAAACTGTGCTAAAACAACCAATTTTTTGGTCACCTTGCCCCATAAAGTGTTATAATGAATGATCAAAAAATCATATGTACCCAAAAATAGTACTAATAAAACTGGCACCTTATCCCCTAGTTTCCAAAATGGGGTCACTTCTTGGGAGTTTCTACTGTAAGGGTGCATCAGGGGGCTTCAAATGGGACATGGCATCTAAAAACCATGTGGAGTTCCTTTTCTTCTGCGCCCTGCCGTGTGCCCATACAGCAGTTTATGACCACATGTGGGGTGTTTCTGTAAACCGCAGAATCTGGGTAATAAATATTGAGTTTTGTTTGGCTGTTAACCATCGATGTGTTAAAGAAAAAAATTGATTAAAATGGAAAATCTGCCAAAAAAGTGAAATTTAAAAATTTGATCTCCATTTTCCTTTAATTCTTGTGGAACGCCTAAAAGGTTAACAAAGTTTGTAAAATCGGTTTTGAATACCTTGAGGGGTGTCGTTTCTACAATGGGGTCATTTATGGGGGTATCCACTATGTAGGCCCCACAAAGTGACTTCAGACCTGAACTGGTCCTTATAAAGTGGATTTTGGCAATTTTCTTAAAAATTTGAAGAATTCCTTCTAAACTTCTAAGCCTTCTAACGTCCTAAAAAAATAAAATGACATTTCCAAAATGATGCCAACATAAAGTAGACATATGGGGAATGTTAAATAATAAATATTTTATGAGGTATCACTTTCTGTTTTAAAAGCAGAGAAATTGAAATTTAGAAAATTGCGAATTTTTCAAATTTTTGGGTAAATTTGGGATTTTTTCATAAATAAAGGTGAAATATTTTGACTCAAATTTATGACTATCATGAAGTACAATGTTTCACGAGAAAACAATCTCTAAATGACTTGGATAAATAAAGGCGTTCCAAAGTTATTACCACATAAAGTGAGATATGTCAGTTTTGCAAAATTTGGCCTGGTCAGGAAGAGGGCAAAGGGCCCAGATGGGAAGTGGTTAAAAGGACTTTTGGGTCTCTAACAATTCCACGCAATTTAGCACAGGTTGCGCTAATAATTATATTGCTGCCAGATACAATAGTTGTAATATCACTACCTACACTATCTGTCCCTTCTTCAGCACAGCTCTCCCTGACTAAGACTGAGCCAATCACTGTAATGCCAGTAGCCAACATGGCTACGGCATTACAGTGAGTGCCAGTACCTCCGCGCACGTTTATTGGCTGCGTAGCAGCCAACAAATGTTCGGGGAGAAGACTGGAGCATCGCGCTCGAGCACACACGGTGTTCGGCCGAACACCGCGATGTGCCGAACATGGCGATGCTCGAGTAAAATTAGTGTTCGGCAGAGCATGCTCACCCAACACTACATGAAGTGTATAGTTGGATGTCATCAGCATAGAGATGGTACTGAAAGCCAAATCTACTGTCCGATGGGTACTGTGTAGAGAGAGAAGATGTAGAGGACCTAGGACAGAACCCTGAGGAACCCCATCATCAAGAGGAAGAGGAGAAGTAGAGCCAGAGAATGATACACTAAAAGAGCCGCCAGAGAGATAGGAAGAGAACCAGGAGAGAGCAGTGTCCTTAAGGCCAATTGAGTGGAGCATGGTGAGGAGGAGTTTGTGGTCTACCGTATCAAATGCTGTAGAGAGATCCAGAAGAATCAGTAGAGAATAGTTGCCATTCCATTTAGCTGTCGGAAGATCGTTAGACACTTTAGTAAGGGCAGTTTCTATAAAGTGAAGAGGGCGAAAGCCAGATTGTAAGGGGTCAAGAAGAGAATTAGCAGAGAAATAGCTTCTTTTTTTTTTTTGTAGTGGGGTTATAACAGAATATTTGAAAGAGGACATAAAGATACCAGAAGAGAGGTTGAATATTTTAGTAAAGTGAGTGATGATAGCTGGGGAGGGGCTGAAGAAGTTGTGAGGTAATAGGTTAGCTTGCAGTAACATACAATGCATTTAATAACAGATATAATAATTACATTATTGCAGTAAAATGCTTTTTCTGTAACAAAGAACGGTATCCTGCAATAATATGCAACACTTTCAATATAAAGGGTATGATGCACTGAAATGCTCTGAAATGCCCAATTACAAACAGCAAACAGAAAAAAGGGCCAATTCCTTAGTGTTTTCAGCAGAATTTATGCAATTCTGAAAATCTGAATTTCTTGCAGGACTTTGTAATGCAGAACTTGCCAGCAAGCTGTATGAAACAACTGAGACAGTGACCAGTCCCTCACTCTATATGTAGCTTTCCCTGATAAAACTCTAAAATCTGCCTGCATACTGCCCCTGATTGGCTGATCAGGCTTTCAGCCTCTAAGCCAATCAGGTATAGCCCCCCTCTTCCTCCCAGTGTCATATGATCCATTTGCTCCCTCCCTCCTATTTTGCCTTCCTGTTTTACAGTAAATTTCCACCATTCTCCGTTTTTACGCAATTCGTATGAAGCAAATCAAAAAACTTGGAATTAGTTTGACAGACGATTTTTTGTGAAATTTGTAATTAATCCAATTACTTTAGAATCAACTCGCTGATCTCTATATTTCAGATCTCTTACACTATTCTAAAACTGGTTAAAGCAGAACCTTTTTTTTGCCGTGAATTGTTGTCAACTGAACTGCAGGAACAGTAACGTAATGAAATCTACTCTCAATACAATTATACCTTTGTCTCCCACCCGCAGGCAGTAGTTGACAGTATAAGTGTTTACAAAATGAAGACTTCATTGTAAAGCTGCACTTTAAACAGAAATGCTACATGAATCAGGTGCTCTGCTTACTGGCGCTTAGCTGCGTAATCTGGCCATTAAAATCCTATTTTTATTTAGTAAAGTATGACGGCAGAGTGTTGAGCAAGTGCCGTATAATTAATGAGGGGGAGCCAAGCGCACAATGTAATAATACTTAGAGTCAATTTTAGCAACACTTATAAATCACATTAAAAGCAAACTTTCTGAGGATGAAAATATGCTATGATGAAGCATTTCTACTTCAAGACCACAAAATGGCAACATTATTAGTCCAAATCTAGATGTATAAAGCTATAAAGAGAGTTAATATGGAGTCATCAAATTGTAACGTGGCCTCATCCATAAAAATGTGTGGACAATAAGTGTCAGTGCTGCCCATAACAGCTAATCAGATTTAATTCATTCAGACTTTTGAAACATCTGCACAAGGTTCTCAATACTCTGTATAGTTAAATGGTTACAAGGTTGCAAACATATATGTCCATCAAGTTCAACTAAGGCATGGGTAGGGGTGCGACTTAGGGTAGTAGGAAACTTTTGGTTGTTCTCCCTTTTTTTTCTGACTTTTTGTTAGTTAAAAGTGACAGTTCAGCTCGTTTCTATGAGGTACACTTCCATCATAAAGGGATATTTTTCCAACTCAAAATTTATACAAGGTACCGTATTTTTCACTTTATAAGATGCACTTTTCCCCCCCAAAAGTGGAGGGGAAATGGCTGTGCGTCTTATAAAGCGATGGTGTCATTTTTACATGGCTGAGACTGATTTATCGCGGGCCGTTATGCTGCACAGCGTGGCAGTCTCTTTGTATGTAAAGTCTATTTCTTTAATGCTGAAGCAATCGCTCTCCTTTGATAAACTAGCCTAATTGCTTGAAACAGTACTCACTCTATGAATGCAGCGGTCTGGCGGGCTCGTGACGTCACACGCTGGCTGGACCGCTGCATTTATAGTGAGTACTGTTTCAAATGATTAGGCTAGTTTATCAAAGGAGGGAGATTGCTTCAGCATTAAAGAAATAGACTTTACATACAAATAGACTGCTGTGCGCAGAGTGTAATGGTACACATATTAATAAAGTAATGCTGTGAAACAAAGGGCCATCCATACATATAGCATCTTATGCTGGTCCCCCTCTTGCCCCTATGTGTCAAAACACACATCCACTATAACAGTGCATTATCCACAGATCCCCCATAACAGTGTGTCAGCCACAGATCCCCTATAACAGTGCATCATCCACAGATCCCCCATAACAGTGCGTCAGCCACAGATCCCCCATAACAGTGCGTCAGCCACAGGTCGCCCATAACAATGTCTTTCCCAGACCACCATTAGTTCAAAATCCTCCAAAAGCATACATTTTGATTCAAAATATTTTTTTTCTTATGTTCCTCCTCAAAAACCTAGGTGCGTCTTATAATCAGATGCGTCTTATAAAGCGAAAAATACAGTAATTTCTTAAATAATTTTGGGCTATTTTCATGTCACCGTTACTATATGTAAGAAGTTACCTGGAATCATCGTGGATGGAAGGTATGTGTCACCGAGGTTCCTGGCCTCGGTGAAGTAAGAGCCAGTATTTTATGTGTCAGCAGCAGCTATTGCTAATTGACACCTAAAGATTTAGCATGGCTGTTATAGCTGATCCGGGACGGCTCTTACTGGGAGTAGTCAAAAAGCTGGGTGGGTGACTACTCCCCATGTTCCAGGCCGAGTTTTGCGAGGCATAGAAACCAGCCATCACTGCCGTGTGTGGTTTTACCTCCCTCTGATAGTGGAGCTCAGGAGTCTGTGTGCTGTGAACTGAGGGCTGTGCTGGGATTTTAGGTTTGAATCGGGCTGGAGGACTCAGGGTCCTCTAAAAGCGAACAGGGTGTGACTTGATGAGGCTGAAAGGCTAACAGTGTGTGAATTAACACCCAGGAGAAAAGGTGACTTTTATTGTTTATGGACTTTTCTTGTGTGTGAACAAACACCAAGCCACCTGCGTTTTGTGATACACCTTATCTGCATTTTGTTATACACCAATGTGTGAATAAACACCGCTGTTTGATTCATGAACTGTGTACTTTGCCTCTATACTGCATCCGCTAGTCCTAACTACCAGAGCGAATCCCCACATATGCCATTGAAAATAAAATATAAAATATTGTCTTTCTGTAGCAGTCAACAAAAATATTAAAACCTCCTCTATAATTTGGTGATCAAATGTCAGTTTTTTGTTGCTGTGAGGGATAGGCCTAGATATAGATGTCCACAGAAGAGCATGGCATTGATTAGTGTAATGTGTGATGCACTAATTGAGTCTTTCTCTGGTCGCAGCGATAGTCTGATTAAAAAAGTTATGTTTGGACTTTTCTAAAAGTCCAAACAAATAGGAGTCAGGATGGGAAATAGAATAAATGGAGTGACTATTCCCCTGTTCAGGATCTTAATCTCTTGGTCAGAGCAGAAAGCAATTATAAAGAGCATTGCTTGCACATACTATGTGATTACCTTATTGCCAAGACACCCTTCTAACAAGCCATAAACATAAAGATACATTTTCTTCAGTTGGAAGGTAGTAAAAATTTCCCAATACTACAATACTACTCGTAGTCCAACTGACTCCAAGAACAACAAAGACCCTTGAACTATGTCATGCACTTTATGCCAGAAGTTAGCATTGATGGGATTATGAATGCTGTGAGATTAAAGGGGCCCATAGCACTCTACATATAACATTTGCCTCAATTTGGAGTTATATGTTGCCTTTAAAGGTGTTATCCAGCAAAACTATTCCTATGTAATGAACAGGGCCTATAAAATGAAGTATTATTTGCAATATACATGAAATAAAGGTTATTTTTTTTCTGTACTTCTGTATTTTCCTCTCTGGTAGTGCCCCCTGCGGCTTACCCTTCTGGTCCATATATATATTATTATATATATACAAGTCCTAATTGCAATGCATCCTGGTAGATGCAGGCACTTGAGCTTCTGCCCATCCACAGAAACGGAAGAAAGTCCTTTTAGATAAGTGAGTCAAATAGTTTTAAATTTCTGGGATATCCTCTTTTATTGGGGCTTTCAGTTGTTGTTGGCACAAGAAAAAAGAAAAATGTAAGAAGACTTGACAATAAAAAAAGAACATGCAGAGAAAGTACATAGAAGGAAAAGGCAGAACAGAAAATAAATTATTTTAGCATTATCAGATAATTAACCCTTGGCATGGTTATTTCCTACTAAAAAACAATATGGTTAGGAATGTATATTCTAATCAAATCAGTTCAGCTGACATTTCAAAGGTGCTGCAAAGAGCATTTTATGTACCTGCAAGCAATCAAAACTAATTAACTTCTGAGGAATCCAAATTGAAGTTGACCTGAACCCTACAATGAAAAAAGTCAATGGGATTACATATAATTGTATGTGGACACAGCAAATTTGATTGCCTTTGAAACAGGATCTCATCGAAAAGTTTTAAACCCACACAATCATTTCTACAAGGATCTACCTGTTTGTCTCCAAAGAATATGTGCAGAACTGGAAGTTGAATGATTAGTGTTATTGATCACCCACATCTAACCACCATAGAGGAAAACAATTACAAATGCATTTCTCAGAACTACTCAGACCTTATAAAAAGAGCAACATGATCTGACTTAGTTTTATGGGTCAAATGTTTGCCTCTGATCACAACTGTATTAACAATCTAAGACGTGGAAATAATTTTCAAGTACCTAATCCCTGTACCTTCAAGGGATTTAGACATATTTGTGTTCTTATTTCAGATTTTCAATGGACTGTAACAAAGTTTAAAAATGAAAATAACTTTGCTTCGAGTATCACATCTTCTAAACTGACAACATCATTCTTAGCCAAATAAATTATTATACACAATCCGGCCAAAACCTCCATTGTCAGTAGGACTAGATGACCATCTTTGTTCACCTCTCCATTGTGTACTTCGGTAGTCTGTTCCGGCAGAGAAACAGACTACCAGAGTTACAGTATCCAGCATAGCCAGACACCGCTGGACATTTAATAAAATGGGATCCAGTGGTTTTCCGGCAGCTTTCTGCAAAGGAAAGATGGCATTTATGTAAAAAAAAAACATTGGATCCCATCATAGCAAATGGGAATCCAGCAGTGTCCGATGGTGTCTGGCTTTGTCAGATCTTCAGATCTAGTAACTCCAGTAGCCTGTTTCTCTGCCGGAACATACTACTGGATTTACAATGGAGATGTGAACTTAGCCTAGTGTGTATTAGGTATTTGGCCAAAATCTGTTAGACATGAGAGTTTAAAAAGATTGAGTATATTTCATATCAATATGATCTATCTCTTGGTCTCAAGGAAGATAAGCTACTGTCAGAGATATATGAAAGTACGTAGCTTACTTCCTCTTCTCCTGAATTGAGTGTGCTGCATGGGTGGGTGAGGGGGGCTGGGAGGAATAGCTGAAGTTGAGCTATTCTTGCTATACAACTGCCCAAACATGCAGGACAAAAAGGCAATTATAATAAATGTAGGAAGAATGTTCATACAGAATATTCATTAAATGTGTAGAAATATGTAAAACGTAGCTGAAGTGGAGCCATTGCATCAAATTCAATTTGACTTAGGGCTACTCCTATGAGCATTATCTAAGGGATCCCTCTGGTTTTCACCCCTTCACCCCTGTACAGGTATCTGGACTCTACTGCAGGGGAACCACCAGGTTACTACCTTTTGAAGAAGTCTTTTTTAGTGAAAGCTGACACCGGTTGGTTAAGAGACACTGGTGAGTGACACCAAGAGAACAGGCAAAATTGTGAGTGACACCAAGAGAACAGGCAAAATTGTTAGTAGACAAGTTGAGGGTGGGCAGGGTGGGCAGCACAGTTTCAATATGATAAACAGATAGAACAAAGACTTAGCTCCATTAACAGCAAGCAGCTTGTTGCTTGCTGTTAATGGAGCTAAGTCTTTGATGTAGCTCTGGAGCCTAATAATAGGGAGGAGTGGTATCGCTTCATCTGCTTTTTCAAACTAACTAATTCGCAGATGTATTGGGACTCCCTCCTTGTATTTCACATGGAGGGTTTTCTAAAAAATACCACTTAATCCAATTGGGGTACCCTCGTGGATCTCTATTAGTAGCTCATTTTCTCTTCACTGTGCCAGTTTAACCTCAGGTGTGTGCATCAATCATACACTATATACACATATATACACATATACTTTTTCTTTCCCCTGACACATAGGGGAGTACATTGGCTCTGGCCGCAGTGAAACTTTATCTAACCCCTCTTGTGATAAGTAATTGGTGGTCAGTAATCTACATCATAATACATGTCCACCCCTGACGCTCAAGACCTACAGTGAGGAACAAAAGTATTTGAATACCCTGCGATTTTGCAAGTTCTCCCACTTAGAAATCATGGAGGGGTCTGAAATTCACATTGTAGGTGCATTCCCACTCTGACAGACAGAATAAATAAATAAAAATCAGGAAATCACATTGTATGATTTTTGAAGAATTTTTGAGAATTTATTTGTCTTGCACTGCTGAACATAAGTATTTGAATTCTGGCTCTCAAAGACCTGTTACTGTGCCTTTAAAAATTCCACCTATTAATCTAACTTAGTAGCACCTGCCTGAGCTCTTTAAAGACACCTGTCCACCCCACAGTCAGTCAGACGCCAACTACTACCATGAGCAAGCCCAAAGAGCTGTCAAAAGACACCAGAGACAAAATTGTAGACCTCCACAAGGCTGGAAAGGGCTACGGGGCAATTGCCAATCAGCTTGGTGAAAATAGATCAACTGTTGGAGCAATTTGTAGAAAATGAAAGAGGCTAAAGACTAGGGATCAACCGATATTGATTTTTTTTAGAGTTGATACCGATAATCGGTGAACTTTGAGGCCGATAGCCGATAATTTATACCGATATTTTATATATCATAATATATATTATATTAGTTGGTAGTCACTGAGGTGGTGGAAATTTACATTTGGCACTAGTATATTATAAATGTAAATTATACATTAATAAAGCCCTTAGTTGGTAATCAATTTATAATTTACATTTAGAATATATTAGTGCCAAATGCCAATTTCCACACCATCCCCCTCCTCACTGACTTTATTAACCCCTATCAGACCTCAGATCAGACCTTTATTAACCCCTATCAGACATCAGATGAATGATGAATAAAATAAAAAACTCCTCACCTCTCCTGTGCCGCGGCTCCTCTTCATCTTGTCTCGCTGTGTTCTCCGGTCCGTGCTGCAATGTCACCTGACAGCGTGCAGCGTCAGGTCATAGTGCGTGCACTACGTCCTGACGCTATTCGGGGTCAGGACAGTGCAGCGCGGGCACCATCAAAGAAGACCAGGGAGGGTGAGTATCAGAAGCGCTTGTTGCGCTTCTTCCCCACTCCCAGCACTCGGTGCATACTAGTGCGTGCTTCCATAATGGAAGCGCTCATTAGTGTTCGCTTTATACGCATTATCGGTATATCGGCAAGGTTAGATGCCGATACCGATAATGTACAAAATCCAGAATATTGGCCGATAATATCGGTACTTCCAATAATCGGTCGATCCCTACTAAAGACGACTGTCAGTCTCCCTCGGACTGGGGCTCCATGCAAGATCCCACCTCCTGGGGTATCACTGATGATAAGAAAGGTGAGGAACTACAAGGGAGGAGCTGGTCAATGACATGAAGAGAGCTGGGACCACAGTTTCAAAGGTCACTGTCGGTAGAACACTACGCCGTCATGGTTTCAAATCATGCATTGCACGGAAGGTTCCCCTGCTCAAGTCATCACATGTCCAGCGTCTGAAGTTTGCCAATGACCATCTGGATGATCCAGAGGAGGCATGGGAGAAAGTCATGTGGTCATATGAGACCAAAATAGAACTTTTTGGTCTAAACTTCAGGGCATTGTGATTGACAGGGCCAGGGAACGGAATCGTTCTCTGCTGGCCCTGCCTGGTAGCATTCAAAATCTGTCGCCTGCGCCGCGGCTGTACCTGTCTTCAATCGGCGCAGGCGCACTGAGAGCAGGACGCTCGCTCGGCCGCTCCATCCTCAATGCGCCTGCGCCGATGACGTCACATCTGCACCCGGCGCAGGCGCATTGAGGATGGAGCGGCCGCCTCTCAGTGCGCCTGCGCCGATTGAAGACAGGTACGGCCGCGGCGCAGGCGCCAGATTTTGAATGCTAACAGGCAGGGCCAGCAGAAAACGATTCCGTTCCCTGGCCCTGTCAATCACAATGCGGAGGGGGCGTCTTTAGGATCGGAGGATGCGGCTGCTACCAGCAAGTAGCCGCCCTACTTGCTGGTAGCAAAGTAATTTGCATATTTTAAAAGCATGTTTTAAACAAAATCTACAGGACCAAAATGATTAATTTGATTATGTAGGCATAAATCGCAGTGTGGGGATTATAAGTAAGCAAAAAAAAAAAAAAAGGTTTAGTGGGGTGAGGGAAGCCCTTTAAGGGTCACTAACTTTTCCAAAAATTTTTATGTTATAGAGACATATCAAAGGTTTAGATCAGTGGGCATCTGGGTGCTGAGACCCCCACCAATCACTAGAAAGAGGAGAGAGAAGCGTGCACAGCAAGCTGTCTCTCCTCACTGCTGAAGACAGAATCTAGAGGGGCCCATAGACTTCTGTAGAACCTGTCTCTAGCAGCGAGGAGAGAGAGCATGCAGTGTGTGCACTTCTCTCACCTTGTTCTAGAGATTGATGGGGGTCTCAGCACTTAGAACCCCACCAATCTAAACTTTTGATATGTCTCTATGACATATCAAAAGTTTTTGAAAAGTTAGTGACCCTTTAACAAACAACAGCAACATTGCAGTGTAAATGAATACTTACTTCAAGCCCTTGTGATAAATTAACCTTTATGGCTCTATAGTGTGGAGCAAGCATATCGTAGAACAAGTGCGAAAAGAAGCCAAAAAGCCATATAATGAAAGATTGAAGAACAGGATTAACATCTGAATTACTTTCTGCCAATCCTACAGCCACATATACATTCAGAGCTACTACAGCAGAGATAAGCCAAGATTATGAAAGTCTCCATGTTATCTGGTATTCAGCTGTTTGGAGCATATTACATTTTATTAGTTAAAGATAAGGAAACTATGGCTCTGTGGGTACTTTTACATAGGCAAATATTCTGCCTGTTAAGGAGCACCAGTCAATGATAACCGCATAACTAATTATCATTAGTATGGGGACAAACGATCTGCAATAAAATTGTTTGTACCCATACAGTTTTAATTTGTTGGCAGCACACCCCCTATTTACACAGGGCAATGTGTTGCTCACAAATAAGCATTTTTAATATGAGGTATCCCATGCAAAAAAGGTTGACTCCTTTTTTTGAACCCCAATAGTTAACCTATGGAGTAGTATTTTAAGAGTTACCAGACAGGGAGACAAAATGCTTTAGTACATCTGGAGTTTCCCAGAATCCTCTAGATCACTCCATGCACATCCATAGATTTCTATGGACTGGTATGATCAAATTTAATATACAGTACAGACCAAAAGTTTGGACACACCTTCTCATTCAAAGAGTTTTCTTTATTTTCATGACTATGAAGGCATCAAAACTATGAATTAACACATGTGGAATTATAAACATAACAAACAAGTGTGAAACAACTGAAAATATGTCATATTCTAGGTTCTTCAAAGTAGCCACCTTTTGCTTTGAACACTCTTGGCATTCTCTTGATGAGCTTCAAGAGGTAGTCACCTGAAATGGTCTTCCAACAGTCTTGAAGGAGTTCCCAGAGATGCTTAGCACTTGTTGGCCCTTTTGCCTTTACTCTGCGGTCCAGCTCACCCCAAACCATCTCGATTGGGTTCAGGTCCGGTGACTGTGGAGGCCAGGTCATCTGGCGCAGCACCCCATCACTCTCCTTCATGGTCAAATAGCCCTTACTTTCAAAGTTTTCCCAATTTTTCGGCTGACTGACTGACCTTCATTTCTTAAAGTAATGATGGCCACTCGTTTTTCTTTACTTAGCTGCTTTTTTCTTGCCATAATACAAATTCTAACAGTCTATTCAGTAGGACTATCAGCTGTGTATCCACCTGACTTCTCCTCAACGCAACTGATGGTCCCAACCCCATTTATAAGGCAAGAAATCCCACTTATTAAACCTGACAGGGCACATCTGTGAAGTGAAAAGATTTTCAGGGGACTACCTCTTGAAGCTCATCAAGAGAATGCCAAGAGTGTGCAAAGCAGTAATCAAAGCAAAAGGTGGCTACTTTGAAGAACCTAGAATATGACATATTTTAGTTGTTTCACAGTTGTTTGTTATGTATATAATTCCACATGTGTTAATTCAAAGTTTTGATGCCTTCAGTGTGAATCTACAATTTTCATAGTCATGAAAATAAAGAAAACTCTTTGAATGAGAAGGTGTGTCCAAACTTTTGGTCTGTACTGTATAATAATAATATAGGTCACCAAGCCTAACTAAAAGACCTGAGCAGGTTAAGATAAATTTAAAGGCTAGAAACACCTTCAGGGACAATTTATTAAATCATTTCATTTTACTAACTTTGGGCTAAAAAAAACTTTTTTCAATTGGTCTTTATTAAAACTTTTCAACAGTTTTTGTTCTACAGGATTAAGTCTATCTGTAGAATATCTTGCTTTCCGTAACACATTGAACCCGTCAGGTTGCTGCTCTGATAACTGGATGTATAGCCCTTATCTCCTAACTCCTGATATCTCATAAACTGTCACAGGTGAGGTATGGGAGGGAACACCACACTGACAACAGGAGGGAAGGGAAAAGCCACTAGGCCTCAATGCTAGGGAAAGGGGTAAGGGTCATCTCCTAAATAACCTTACTCCTTGCCATGTCTCCTATCCATATGGGCACACCCCCGAAGGTAGGAATGCCCATACACCGGAACCTGAGACCCTAAGGCGCCCTATAGATAAAGGCTGGGCATGAGGCGATCCACTCCTTCCCAGTTGAAGGAACCAGCGTCTCCCTGAGGCCTAGTAGCAGCAGACAAGGGGAGGGACAACAAAACACAAAGGAGCAAGACACTTAACTTCTGAAGAGATGGACGAGCATGGACTCCAGGGAGGACAACACACCAGCTCTTCCAAAACCCAAATGAAGCTATCAAATGCACAGCCAGAAGGGTGAGGTCAGACTATAAAGGGGAGGTGTGATTACCACTAAGTCACACCTGAAGCAAGGGGTGTGGTCAAGAGCAACAACAACAACTGAAGCAAGTAACCAAAGAGGCTGTTAGATTCCTTCACGTGTAGCCAGTCTCTTTGATCTCCTGACATCTGTCACAGAAGGGACCATGACATAAACTCTCATTAAGCCATATTCTTATTAGTTTATAAGCGTTTAGCTATAATGAGTGTTTATAAGCTGTTAGGAATTCAGAGATAAGGGCTACACATGAGCTTTAGGATCAGAAACCCAATGGTTCAGTGTGAAACTGAAAGCAAGATACTCTGCAGATAGTCTGAAACTTAACCCTGTAAAACATAAACTACAGAAAATTTTATTCCAATTAAAAATATATATTTGTAGCCCAAAATGAGCAAAATGCAATCATACAAAATTGCCCCAGAAAGTGTTCATAGCCTTTAAGAAATTATAAAATACTGGATTTACACCCAATACTTTGCAGCATTTTTGTAATGTTTTTGTTGAGGTCTTTTCTCTTAAATGTCCAAACTTCCTATAGCCAGAGGCTAATTGAAAGGCTGTAGTAAAACACAAAACACACAACATACAAAACATTTTGATTTGTGCCATTTTGTTGAATTTTCTTTTTATACGTGGTTAAAATGTTGAAAAAACATATATCTGAAAAAGCCAGTCACCGATTTACGATGTTTGTGCTATATTAAATGTTAATATATATATTTTTTTTAAATATAAGGTGGCTCTTTATTCCTAATAGATAAAATAGAATAATAACATAAAACGTCTGCAAATAAAGGAAGCATAGTCAACATTTAAATTAAGACAATAGCTCAAAATAGCATGCTAATATGCTTCTGTTACTTAATTGGATGATAGATAGATAGATAAATGAAACTGTATGTGGACGATTTATTACATTACCCGCCAGTGTAAATGGGCCCAGGAATTTTTTTAGTACATTTTCCCCATCTGTTAACTTTCAAATGGATGGGGTCACTGCAGCACTACAGCCAATGACTAGCCTGAGCAGTGAAGTGTCCCCAAGCGGCACGTGATCATGAAGCTTGGAAACACATCACCACTGAGACCAGTCAATGGTTGGAGCGGCATACCTGACCCCATCCATGCGGAAATTGACAGACTGGGACCAGAGTGGTAGGAAGAAGCCATCATTTGTTGTTTTGGTTGCAAACGCCTGTTCTAATTAGCTTTAGACTAATGTGTATGAGGACCTTAAAGCTGCTGTCATTTTGCAAACAGAGCAAGGGCAGTGTTCTGTAAAACTGTCATCAAAAACACGCAATATCAATGAAGCACAAGTGGTAAATAAAATAGTCTGATTTTTCCTGGTATTTTTGCACTGTTTCCTGCATTTCTATGTCTTTCATTAGCGGTAGTACTGTTTATTCACAGCTGGCTATCTTGTGGAATCTACTCTGATCAAAGCCCCACAGTCAGCCTGTTGTTTCCATTAGCAAAGACATCTAATACAAGATAAAGAGTGTGCAGGATGTTGCTATTTATTGGACACGTTGTGATTGTTCTTATGCAAAGTGCCATCATCAAGCTTTAATTCATCTGTGCGAGGAGAATAAAAAAGCAAACTAAACACTAAATATCAAACAGCTCGGCTGAAAACCCTGAGGCAGCTTTTATCATCAGTGTGTGGATAGTACATTGTACATGCAAGCTACTGCAGAGCTGGCGCCCAACAGGTGGCCCTTCAGTGCTTTACCTACTGTTACCCATGAGAAGAAACATGTGCTCACTGTATAGTTTACATTTAAAGGGAATGCGTCATCAGAAAATAAACCTTAACCAGCCGTCAGCTCCCTGCTCTACCTCTTACCCTGCGACTGGCAGTATGCTGGCAAGCTTGATAACTTGGCATCATTGCTAGTGTTGCTTAACCACTACTGCCTGCACGGCTACTAACCACTCTTGTCCCAGACTAATAAAACATAACTTTTACTTATTCATGTTTAAAACTGGTGAAATAATATATTGTGAGCTACCTAAAGGGTTAAAAACACTGTGCCCCATGAGACTTGCTGCGTGTAAGGGGTCAATACACCGCTCAACCATACACCATCATCCCAGCTGTATAAACAAGTTCAATACTGTGCCTGATATCTACTTGGCCCCCGTATCTGGGGTATATACACCAAAGTTAGATGAGCCTGATGGCAACATGTGTTATTGTATCAGGCACATAGATCACTGCAATAGCTCAATAGGGTCAGCAGATTAAAACCTAGATTCCGCCCCCCAACATGTTTCGCCAGCTATTCTGGCTTCATCAGGGGTATCGGGCAGACTTGAATACCTAACGCTGATGGGGGAATTTAACCTCTCATCTCTCACTTCCTGTGGGGGGAAGCACCAATCCAGAAGGTGTATGGATCGAACTAGTTAATTCTAACCTATCATTGCAATCCTTGTTGCAATGACAGGTTTGTGGCGTCACTTGAGGGGAAGGTCCAGAATGACCCGATGCGCAGTAGGAACCGCCGCACACACTTACCCTCCATGTGTGTCCTTTACCTCGTATTGCGCATGCGTTGGGACTTAGATGAAAAACCTCCCTACGCCAAGCCGATCGCCGCAAGAACTTATCTTCGGTTCGCACTCCCTGATTTTCTGCGCATGCGCCGGGACTGAAGGCTCAGAAAGAAGAGAGCGTACAGAGACTGCCTCTATCTCCATAATGCGCATGCGCTGGGACTTAGAGACCAGGAAAAACGGCAGTGGAAGGAGGCTCAAAACACTTAACCTCTAAACACCCCCACTAGTTGCTACTGTGCATGCGCCGGGACTTAGAGGGACCAAGCGAAGGAGGGTACTGCGGCTACTCCTATACTTTATTCATATTGCCACAAATTCATATGTACCTGCGCATTGCAAGGCAGGGACAATAAGGGCCATACCACAGGTATCTATGCTATTGAGCATGTACAGTCAGGTCCGTAAATATTGGGACATCGACACAAGTCTAAAATGTTTGGCTCTATACGCCACAACAATAGATTTGAAATGAAACAAACAAGATGTGCTTTAACTGCAGACTGTCAGCTTTTATTTGAGGGTATTTACATCCAAATCAGGTGAACGGTGTAGGAATTACAACAGTTTGCATATGTGCCTCCCACTTGTTAAGGGACCAAAAGTAATGGAACAGAATAATAATCATAAATCAAGCTTTCACTTTTTAATACTTGGTTGCAAATCCTTTGCAATCAATTACAGCTTGAAGTCTGGAATGCATAGACATCACCAGACGCTAGGTTTCATCCCTTGAGATGCTCTGCCAGGCCTCTACTGCAACTGTCTTCAGTTCCTGCTTGTTCTTGGGGCATTTCCCCTTCAGTTTTGTCTTCAGCAAGTGAAATGCATGCTCAATCGGATTCAGGTCAGGTGATTGACTTGGCCATTGCATAACATTCCACTTCTTTCCCTTAAAAAACTCTCTGGTTGCTTTTGCAGTATGCTTTGGGTCATTGTCCATCTGCACTGCGAAGCGCCGTCTAATGAGTTCTGAAGCATTTGGCTGAATATGAGCAGATAATATTGCCCGAAACACTTCAGAATTCATCCTGCTGCTTTTGTCAGCAGTCACATCATCAATAAATACAAAAAGAACCAGTTCCATTGGCAGCCATACATGTCCACACCATGACACTACCACCACCATGCTTCACTGATGAGGTGGTATGCTTAGGATCGTGACCAGTTCCTTTCCTTCTCCATACTCTTCTCTTCCCATCACTCTGGTACAAGTTGATCTTGGTGTCATCTGTCCATAGGATGTTGTTCCAGAACTGTGAAGACTGTTTTAGATGTCGTTTGGCAAACTCTAATGTGGCCTTCCTGTTTTTGAGGCTCACCAATGGTTTACATCTTGAGGTGAACCCTCTGTATTCACTCTGGTGAAGTCTTCTCTTGATTGTAGACTTTGACACACATACACCTACCTCCTGGAGAGTGTTCTTGATCTGGCCAACTGTTGTGAAGGGTGTTTTCTTCACCAGGGAAAGAATTCTTCGGTCATCCACCATAGTTGTTTTCCGTGGTCTCCCGGGTCTTTTGGTGTTGCTGAGCTTACCGGTGTGTTTCTTCTTTTTAAGAATGTTCCAAACAATAGTTTTGGTCATGCCTAATGTTTTTGCTATATCTCTGATGGGTTTGTTTTGTTTTTTCAGCCTAATGATGGCTTGCTTCACTGATAGTGACAGCTCTTTGGATCTCATCTTGAGATTTGACAGCAACAGATTCCAAATGCAAATAGCACACTTGAAATGAACTTTGGACCTTTTATCTGCTCATTGTAATTGGGATAATGAGGGGATAACACACACCTGACCATGGAACAACTGAGAAGCCAATTGACCCATTACTTTTGGTCCCTTAACAAGTGGGAGGCACATATGCCAACTGTTGTAATTTCTACACCGTTCACCTTATTTGAATGTAAATACCCTCAAATTAAGGCTGACAGTCTCCAGTTAAAGCACATCTTGTTCGTTTCATTTCAAATTTATTGTGGTGGTGTATAGAGCCAAAAATGTTAGAATTGTGTTGATGTCCCAATATTTACGGACCTGACTGTATATAATGCGAATTATACTAGTTTACAGACCCAGTATAAGAGACCCTTAGGGCTGCACAATTGTTCATAGTCCTCATATTATAGTGATGGTTATTTAGTATACAGTTTTCACACTATGTTACTATTACATTTGTAATGTTAGCCTGACAATCGCTTGTCACTTAAAAGTGACCTCAATGTATCATATATCTGTTGACTTCATAGCTTATAGCTGCTGTCAAACATAAATATGAGGAGATGTTGGCCCCATCTGGGAATACCTATATCCCGCTCTGTTTACTGCTCACCACAGAAGAAAGAATAGATATATTATTAGTACATTTAATAACCAAAATACATATATTATTAATAAGTTTAATAAATCAGCGTTTGTATCTGCTCACATTGGATTCTATTTTTTCAAAATATAGTGTGCTGTCTTCATCTTACAAAAATGATGTATAGGTGAAGACTTCATTTAGCCCATTAGGGCTGAGGCTATTTAGGCGGTAAATCCACCTTGTCTCTTCCTGTAGCAGGATTTTGTCTAAGTCCCCTCTCCGTGCCCCCAAGGTTTTTTTACAGACACCCCAAAACTTTAGGGATTTTGGGTCACCATTATGAAACGCTCTGACGTGTCTTGATATTGTTGTATCCGACTTGGTATTAATACTGCTTATGTGTTGGCAAATTCGTAGTCGGAATTCTTGAGATGTTTTGCCCACATACAGTTTGGGACACGGACAGAGTGCAATGTAAATAATGCCCGTTGTTTGACAGTTGATGAATTCCCTGATCTCATATTTTCTGTCATCCAGGGGGTTTGTAAACATGTTAAGTTTTTGTATGTATGGACAGAAGCTACATCTACCACATGGGTAGGTTCCTACTGTGCTGGACTTCAACCAGGTGGTTTTAGGTGGATCCGTGCTATGAAAACTATGCACTAAAAAGTCCTTTAGATTTTTACCTTTCCGGTATGTAATCTTGGGTTTAGATGACACAACCTCCCTAAGGTCATTGTCAGTACTTAGCACATGCCAATGCTTTTGTAAAATTTGGATCACCTTCCGGTGTTATGCATCAAAAGTGCCAATGCATCTTATTGGTGAGGTCTCAAATGTCATTTGTTTATTTTCTAGGAGATCTACTCGGTTGGTACACTTAGCCCTATGAAAGGCTTTATTTAGGGTCTTTTTTGGATACCCCCGTTGGTGAAAGCGATGCAACAAGGTGTTACATTCACTAGCCAACCCCAAATCGTCAGAACAGTTACGGGGTTTGCTAGTGAATGTAACACCTTGTTGCATCGCTTTCACCAACGGGGGTATCCAAAAAAGACCCTAAATAAAGCCTTTCATAGGGCTAAGTGTACCAACCGAGTAGATCTCCTAGTAAATAAACAAATGACATTTGAGACCTCACCAATAAGATGCATTGGCACTTTTGATGCATAACACCGGAAGGTGTTCCAAGTTTTACAAAAGCATTGGCATGTGCTAAGTACTGGCAATGACCTTAGGGAGGTTGTGTCATCTAAACCCAAGATTACATACCGGAAAGGTAAAAATCGAAAGGACTTTTTAGTGCATAGTTTTCATAGCACGGATCCACCTAAAACCACCTGGTTGAAGTCCAGCACAGTAGGAACCTACCCATGTGGTAGATGTAGCTTCTGTCCATACATACAAAAACTTAACATGTTTACAAACCCACTGGATGACAGAAAATATGAGATCAGGGAATTCATCAACTGTCAAACAACGGGCATTATTTACATTGCACTCTGTCCGTGTCCCAAACTGTATGTGGGCAAAACATCTCAAGAATTCCGACTACGAATTTGCCAACACATAAGCAGTATTAATACCAAGTCGGATACAACAATATCAAGACACATCAGAGCGTTTCATAATGGTGACCCAAAATCCATAAAGTTTTGGGGTGTCTGTAAAAAAAACCTTGGGGGCATGGAGAGGGGACTTAGACAAAATCCTGCTACAGGAAGAGACAAGGTGGATTTACCGCCTGAATAGCCTCAGCCCTAATGGGCTAAATGAAGGCTTCACCTATACATCATTTTTGTAAGATGAAGACACCACACTATATTTTGAAAAAATAGAATCCAATGTGAGCAGATACAAACGCTGGTTAATTAAACTTATTAATAATATATGTATTTTGGTTATTAAACGTACTAATAATATATCTATTCTTTCTTCTGTGGTGAGCAGTAAACAGAGCCGAATATAGGTATTCCCAGATGGGGCCAACATCTCCTCATATTTATGTTTGACAGCAGCTATAAGCTATGAAGTCAACAGATATATGATACATTGAGGTCACTTTTAAGTGACAAGCGATTGTCAGGCTAACATTACAAATGTAATAGTAACATAGTGTGAAAACTGTATACTAAATAACCATCACTATAATATGAGGACTATGAACAATTGTGCAGCCCTAAGGGTCTCTTATACTGGGTCTGTAAACTAGTATAATTCGCATTATATACATGCGCAATAGCATAGATACCTGTGGTAGGGCCCTTATTGTCCCTGCCTTGCAATGCGCAGGTACATATGTATTTGTGGCAATATGAATAAAGTATAGGAGTAGCCGCAGTACCCTCCTTAGCTTGGTCCCTCTAAGTCCCGGCGCATGCGCAGTAGCAACTAGTGGGGGTGTTTAGAGGTTAAGTGTTTTGAGCCTCCTTCCACTGCCGTTTTTCCTGGTCTCTAAGTCCCAGCGCATGCGCATTATGGAGATAGAGGCAGTCTCTGTACTCTCTCTTCTTTCTGTGCCTTCAGTCCCGGCGCATGCGCCGAAAATCAGGGAGAGCAAACCAAAGATTAGTTCTTGCGGCGATCGGCTTGGCGCAGGGAGGTCCTAAGTCCCAATGCATGCGCAATACGAGGTAAAGGACACACATGGAGGGTAAGTGTGTGCAGCGGTTCCTACTGCGCATCGGGTCATTCTGGACCTTCCCCTCAAGTGACGCCACAAACCTGTCATTGCAACAAGGATTGCAATGATAGGTTAGAATTAACTAGTTCGATCCATACACCTTCTGGATTGGTGATTCCCCTACAGGAAGTGAGAGATGAGAGGTTAAATTCCCCCACCAGCGTTAGGTATTCAAGTCTGCCCGATACCCCTGATGAAGCCAGAATAGCTGGCGAAACATGTTGGGGGGCGGAATCTAGGTTTTAATCTGCTGACCCTATTGAGCTATTGCAGTGATCTATGTGCCTGATACAATAACACATGTTGCCATCAGGCTCATCTAACTTTTGTGTATATACCCCAGATACGGGGGCCAAGTAGATATCAGGCACAGTATTGAACTTGTTTATACAGCTGGGATGATGGTGTATGGTTGAGCGGTGTTAGTGCACTCCCGCCAACCTATATACCCTATTGACCCCTTACACGCAGCAAGTCTCATGGGGCACAGTGTTTTTAACCCTTTAGGTAGCTCACAATATATTATTTCACAAGTTTTAAACATGAATAAGTAAAAGTTATGTTTTATTAGTCTGGGACAAGAGTGGTTAGTAGCCGTGCAGGCAGTAGTGGTTAAGTAACAAATAAACCCTTCCCAGATAGGGTCCTTTATAGGAAATAATTGCTAGTGTTGGGCACGAATATTCAAATAGCGAATATTAATCGCGAATATCGGCACTTCCAGAATTCGCAAATATTTAGAATAGAGAGATATATATTCGTATTTTCAAATATTCTAGATTTTGTTTTCATCAGTAACTTCCCTTCTTGCTTGTGGGCCAATGAGAAGGCTGCAATATCTTTGTCTGAGCTTAGCAACATCCTTAGCAACCATGCTGTGCCCTGTGCTTTCCACTCATTACATTACATAGATGGTTAGTTAGCTCATATATATTATACAGATAGTTAGTGGGAGATAGTCAGTGTAGGTTAGATCGTGATATAGTGTAGCTGATAGGTTCTGCTGTCCATACATACATGCTACAGACAGTGCTGTGATGTCACAAGTTCACAACAATACTTAGTGCACCAATCAGTAATATGTAGTCAGACCTGCTAAAATGTGAAGTTGCACGTATTGAGCCAAAATATGCGCATCATTAATTACCGATTAGAGCAATCGCTAATATATTTGAGCACTCTATCTGCATGTAAATCTATTGTAATGTTCTGCCATTGCAACCATTTTCTCCAGTCTCAGGAAACTTCTAGCAGCTTGGAAAATGTAGCAACAGTGACCCACGCCGGTCACTTTTTGCACAAAAAATCCCATCATTTTGCCTTTTTATGCCAAGTAAAAAGTGGGAAAGGTTCCAGAGGGATGAGGTAGGGCATGCTCTCCCCAATACCAAAATGCCTCAAAATTATTAACAGGTGTGCACCACTTGACGCATTTCACGCCACCACTAACTAGTCATGACTGACAGTAGAAATACTCACTAATACTACGATCTCTGTGTGCAAAATACAGTATGTGTTTTAGATTTGAGCCCCAGTAGTGACAGAGAATAATGTGAGCCATGACAATCTCTGCACAGCACTGATCTACACATACAGTGGATATAAAAAGTCTACACACCCCTGTTAAAATGTCAGGTTTCTGTGATGTAAAAAATTGAGACAAAGATAAATAATTTCAGAACTTTTTCCACCTTTAATGTGACCTATAAACTGTACCACTCAATTGAAAAACAAACTGAAATCTTTTAGGTGGAGAGAAGAAAACAAAAAAAAAACTTAAATAATGTGGTTGCATAAGTGTGCACACCCTCTTATAACTGGGAATGTAGCTGTGTTCAGAATTAAGCAATCACATTCAAAATCATGTTAAATAGGAGTCAGCATACACCTGCCATCATTTAAAGTGCCTCTGATTAACCCCAAATAAAGTTCAGCTGCTCTAGTTGTTCTTTCCTGAAATTTTCTTAGTCACATCCCACAACAAAAGCCATGGTCCACAGAGAGCTTCCAAAGCATCAGAGGGATCTCATTGTTAAAAGGTATCAGTCAGGAGAAGGGTACAAAAGAATTTCCAAGGCATTAGATATACCATGGAACACAGTGAAGTGGAGAAAATATGGGACAACAGTGACATTACCAAGAACTGGACGTCCCTCCAAAATTGATGAAAAGACGAGAAAAAAACGGTCTGGGAGGCTACCAAGAGGCCTACAGCAACATTAAAGGAGCTGCAGGAATATCTGACAAGTACTGGCTGTGTGGTACATGTGACAACAATCTCCCGTATTCTTCATATGTCTGGGCTATGGGGTAGAGTGGCAAGACGAAAGTCTTTTCTTACGAAGTAAAACATCCAAGCCAGGCTAGATTTTGCAAAAACACATCTGAAGTCTCCCAAAAGCATGTGGGAAAAGGTGTTATGGTTTGATGAAACCAAGGTTGAACTTTTTGGTCATAATTCCAAAAGATATGTTTGGCGCAAAAACAACACTGCACATCACCAAAAGAACACCATACCCACAGTGAAGCATGGTGGTGGCAGCATCATGCCAAGGGGCTGTTTTTCTTCAGCTGGACCTGGGGCCTTAATTAAGCTAGAGGGAATTTTGAACAGTTCCAAATACCAGTCAATATTGGCAGAAAACCTTCAGGCTTCTGTTAGAAAAGCTGAACATGAAGAGGAACTTCATCTTTCAGGATGACAATGACCAAAAGCATACATCCAAATCAACAAAGGAATGGCTTCACCAGAAGAAGATTAAAGTTTTGGAATGGCCTAGCCAGAGCCCAGACCTGAATCCGATTTGAAAATCTGTGGGGTGATCTGAAGAGGGCTGTGCACAGGAGATGCCCTCGCAATCTGACAGATTTGGAGTGTTTTTGCAAAGAAGCAGTGGGCAAATCTTGCCAAGTCAAAATGTGCCGTGCTGATAGACTCATACCCAAAAAGACTGAGTGCTGTAATAAAATCAAAAGGTGCTTCAACAAAGTATTAGTTTAAGGGTGTGCACACTTATGCAACCATATTATTATATTTTTATATTTTTTCTTCCCTCTACCAGTTTGTTTTTCAATTGAGTTGCACAGTTTATAGGTCCCATTAAAGGTGGAAAAGTTCTGAAATGATTTACATTTTTTTACATCACAGAAACCTGACATTTTAACAGGGGTGTGTAGACTTTTTATATCCACTGTATATTCACAATAGAAATAAATATGTTTTAATAATAATAATATAAAGCTGTTACCCCTATACTACAAGCCTAGGAGCCTAGCTGTTTCCAGTGGAAAGCAGAGGTAAGTCTTACTTGAGCCATTTTCAAGGGTGGACCTGAACGTGCTAAATTTCTTATAAAAAATGATACACAGTTGAGTCACATTATTATGACCACTTCCTACTTTCGATGTCGGCAGTGTGTAGTCCATGGAGGAAGTCACGTGTGGTGAGTTGACTTGGTGGGTATATAAAGTGTGTGATAGGCTGTCTGCACACATATCCCTGGTTGCAGTCATGGGTAAAAGGAACGATTTATCAGAGTTGTAAACACGGATGATTATTGGCTTTTGGGCCAAGAGTGGCAGTATTTCTGAAACTGAGCAGTTTGTGACCTGTTCTTGTACTGTGTGGTATAAGTGTATTGTGAGTGGACAAATTGCACCATTGTGAATAAGACATGTGGAAACTGTCTATGGCTGTGAAGGTGTGCAAGGGCAGACCAATATGCTATAATGGAGCACTTCACCCCGAAAATGAATCAGGGGGCTACCAAACATGTGTCTAAAACAGCATTTCAGTGAACTCTACTTCATATGAGGCTCCGATGCAGACAGATGGTCACTGCACCTCTGCTACCGAAGTTGCATCAGCAGAAAAGGCTTCACTTTTCGGATTGGAATTGGACTTCTGCTAATTGGCAAAAGATTGCCTTCTCCGATGAGTCATGTTTTCTGCTTCATTGAATGGATGGATGCGTTTCAGGCAAGAAACTTCACAGAACAAACACCTTGTAACTGTGAAGAACACAAGCTGGTGGTGGCAATGTTATGGTCTAGGGAATGTTTTCATGGCATTCTTTAGGCCCACTCATCCATGTGGAAGGCACTCTCAAGCAGCTTGGGTATGAATTCATCCTTGCAGATCACCTACAACAATACATGCTGATTGTTTTCCCTGCGGAGGATTGAATCTTCCAGTAAGACAATGCGACATGTCACATGGCTAGAAATGTCCAACTTTGGTTGGAAAAGCATGACCAAGACTTCCAAGTATAACCCTACCCCCCCCTAATTCCCCAGACTTGAACCCAATTGTACATCTGTGGGACCACTTTGATCATCTATGGATCCTCCTCTACACACTCCATCAGCGGTGGGATGCAGTCAGCATGGTTCCAGATACCTGTAACAACCTACCAGGACCTTACTGAGTCTTGCTGCCATCTGTTCTGCCCACAGCGGTTACTCTGGATATTAGCTGCTGGTCATAACAAATGTGACTTAGCTGTGTATATAAATAAAAATATAAAAAAATGATTATGAAACTATTCACAAAATAAGAACAGACTTTTCCGAAAGTTGAAACAAATGGTCTTTCTGAGCCGTGCATGTTAAGGAATGAGATAGAGGTTTTTTTTTTTTCGTTTTAAACAATTGCGATTGTTCTTTTCTGTTTGAAATTTTCTGAAAAGCATAAGGAAATCATTTGACCTTTTGATTTGCAAATGTTCAGCTGTAATACACAAATAATTATCCAGCGAAAAAAAGGAAAGAAAATAACAGCCCTGAAAAGACAGTCAGTATGCTAGCAGGACGCTACGCAGATAAGTGAACCAAAATAGGTTTAACAGTGTCACACCACTCACTCTTCCCTGCTGGGATATAAACAATGATCCCTTCACATGAAAAAATAATAAGTACAGTCTATTTAAAGAAAAGCCTTCACCTAATAGAAAGCCCAAATGTTTAAAAAAGATTTTGGCAGAACACTTCTGTTTTATATTGGCAAGACAGTAATAATGTATTATGTGTCACTGGCAATTTTCAGCTGCGCAGCAGTTTTATATGATAATTATCAAGCCACACAATTAAGAAACAACCGCAGAAATTTACTTAGAGATTTACTTTAAATTGCCTGGCTAAAATGTGACATTTTATTCTGCACGGAGTAAAATCCATAAAGGTAGAACTGTAGATTTCTAAGTAGATTGGACTGGATGTGCCAAGAATATAGGTATATCTCGAGCACTATAAATCTACTTCTACATGCATTCAGCATTTTAACAATTACCGTGCCTTTTTACGGAACAAATGGGTAATGTCCCATTATTTTTTAATTAGTTAGGGGTAAGGACTCTTCCACATGTCAGTGATTCACGTATGTGTTCTGTCCATGGTCTCTATTGACTTTAATATGTGTATTCACACAGTTACAGTGGTCCCTCAAGTTACAATATTAATTGGTTCCAGAACGACCATTGTATGTTGAAACCATTGTAACTTGAGTAATTGGTTCCAAAGCCCTAAAATGCCTTCAAAGATAAGAGAAAATGAAGATTTAAGAAAAATAAGCTGATAACTAAGACAGATAAATCAAGTCCTCACATATAACAGTCAGAGATAGATCCTAACTAGCAATAGTGTTGATTGCGAATATTCTAATCGCTAATTTTTATCGCGAATATTGGCACTTCGAGAATTTGCGAATATCTAGAATATAGTGCTATATCTTCGTAATCACGAATATTCAATATTTTTTTTCATCAGTACCAAAGATCCCTCATTGCTTTTTGCTTGTGGGCCAAGGAGAAGGCTGCAATATCTTTGACTTTAGGAGTAGTGTTGATCGCGAATTCTCGTATAGCAAATTTTTATTGCTAATTTTCCGATTGCCGATTTTCTCAATCAAGAAAATAATGACTGGAGATAACGGATTCTCGACTATATGACGAATATTCTCCCAAATATTTGCGAAATATCGCAAATTTGAATATTGCCCCTGCCGCACATCACTGAAGTCTAGCAACTAATACAGCTATTTACCAGAGAAGTGGCCTTGATTGGCTGGATCTGATCTGAGACATTGTATGTTGAATCTAGTTTCAATTTACGATGGGTCATAAAATACCATTGTATGTTGAAAATATTGCATCCTGAGGCCATTGTATCTTCAGGGACCATTGTATTTACCATGGACCATGGGTCAGTGGTAACACCATGGAAGCATGCCCTTTTTGGTCAGTGAAAATGGATCCTTCACGCACAATATAGTCTATGGGTGCCATGTTTCGGTGGGGGAGGGAAACACCACACCGAGCATAAGAGGGAAGGGGAGAACAGGGAGTCAGGCCTGAGAACTAGGGAAAGAAGATGGACACCTCCTAGTAAAACCCTAACCAAAATACTGACTATTAGTATGAAAAGACCCCAGAGGTAGGTGTGTTCATACACAGGAATACCTAAAGTCCTATCTAGCCCTATAGGAACCTGGTACTAATGGCAGGGATGAGACTACCTGTTCCTCCAAAAGGAAGGACGAACATGAGTCTCCTTCAAGCCTAATACAAACAATAGGGAAATGCAACACACAGAACCCAAACAAAATACAAAAGGGAAAGGAAAGACTTAACTTCAAAGGCGCAATGGAAGCACCAGGAACTCCGCCAAGATCCACACACCAGCAATCCACAACTGAAACTGAAGCGATAAACGCACAGCATTGTGATGGAAGAAGCAACAATAAATAAGAAAGGTTAAATGACCACATTAGCAACACCTGAGGCAAGAGGTGTGGCCATTACCAGAAACACAGACGCCTATTGATCCACAAGGAAAATCTGTCAGATCAAACCACGTGTTGCCAGTCTCACCGATCTCCTACCACCTGTCGCGGGAACGTCTTTGGAAATGGATCCATGAAAACCATAGACACAACAATGATGCCATCTGAGTTTTCACGGATCGTTGCTAGAAGATGCTCTGGAAACTAATTTTCACCCTAGCAGTGTCTGTGAAACACAGATGATGTACGGACTGGAAATCACGGCACCACAGGTTAAACACGGATGGATCATGGACAGGATCACAAATGAAGCACAGACCATGCAGTTACAGACATACCAGGGACACGTATGTTTGAATGAGGCCTAAGTAGCCCAGATAATTGTCATGTCAGTTATCAGTGCCCTTTTGTGTTGGCAGGATCAAATTACCACTGCTTGCTATGTGGCATCACACATCAAGAGCCTCCAATTTGGTAGGCTAGGAAAGAGACTGATGTACAGTAAGGAAATTAATAGTCGCATGTCCTGTGACCACAATAGGACATGATAGGGATTTAAAGTGGTTTTCCAGGATACATCAACATCCTTTAAAATAATAATTTATGAAGATAGCTGTAATTTTGTAATGTGCTTCTTTTTTATTGCTCCTATCTTCTGTTCTGAGCTGTAGTCACATGACCATGTCCATGCAGCTCTTTCTTATTTCCTATTATGTCCTGTCCATGTCAAAGCAGCAACAGGAGCAGTAGTGATAGGGGAGTGTTTATGTAACTATCTGAGTGGGAGGAGCTATAAACTAGCTGATGGTTGTTTGGGGCAGTGCTGGAGCTGTGGCAGAGAAAGAAAAAGTGCATCATGGGTTTGGTTGGCTAAAGCAACGGGAAGTGCCTCATACAGGATATAAACTAAAAAACCAACCAAAGCAGTGATCAGTTATTACACTAAAACATAACTTTTAATTCAACAATATTGAAAATAATAGGCCCTTAGGTGATATGATAGAACCCAGTAGCTCCTCATAGAGAGTCCCAAATGATAACTCAGCTAAAAAACTGAGTGCACGGCGGCACTTAATAAGGAAACCTTTGTTCCTACTGCTCTGTCATCAGGATCCATAAGGCAGCCAGTATCGAGGTAAGTAGGAATCAACTCCCTTGGAGGAAACTATATGCTGCAATAACTAATGGTATTATAGGGTCTAATATGTCCCTAATATGGCCCTGTGGTGGTATAACCCTAGCCACTAGATGTTAGAGCAGCCTCACCACAGGGCACTCGTCCTTAAAAGGGAGAGCCCGTCTGCAAAAGAACAATCATCAGGGGAATTAATCAGGATACAGATAAGAAAAACGAAGGAAGATTGTGGTGGGGATATTAATGATCCCAGCTCAAACCACTAACAATCAACAGTGTGATAAACTGTTCCCTCTATGAATGGCAAGGTGATACCAGTTATAACACACCTATATAACCATCCAAAAATTGTAAGGAGAAGAGGGAAAGGGAGCCTTAGATATAACTCCCTAGACTCTCATAAGGGCGTGATAGCAGCCGCAGGCAATGGATCACACCCACGCTGATAAAGGCACCAGCTTTTAAATGCTTACCAACTTCAGACCGAGGCCATGACTGCCGTGTACATCACGTTCTCACGTCATCATGCGAGCCGGACGTTGCCCGACTACGCATGCGCGAGGATGCAGGTGCCTGAGTGAGAAGCGTGATGACGTTAGTTTCAAATGATCACATCCTAACGTCAGAACGCACTAAATGACAGTGCGATCAGAGGCGAGTCAAGTTGCTGAGCAACCAGGGAACGTCCTCAGCAACCTACACCAATATGGTCCCAAATCAGGGCCGTGTTCCATAAAAAAGGCATTTATAGCGTCAGATAAAAATCAGAGACCAGGTCTGGGGAATAGAACAGTCAGCTTGTATATACACATTACTACAACTGATTATTAATGGAAGGTTGATTACTTCACAAGGAAAAAGAAAGAAGACAAAGGAATTTAAAGAGGAAAAAGGATTAACATACAGGGTGGGCCATTTATATGGATACACCTTAATAAAATTGGAATGGTTGGTGATATTAACTTCCTGTTTGTGGCACATTAGTATATGTGAGGGGGAAACTTTTCAAGATGGGTGGTGACCATGGCGGCCATTTTGAAGTCGGCCATTTTGAATCCAACTTTTGTTTTTTCAATAGGAAGAGGGTCATGTGACACATCAAACTTATTGGGAATTTCACAAGAAAAACAATGGTGTGCTTGGTTTTAATGTAACTTTATTATTTCATGAGTTATTTACAAGTTTCTGACCACTTATAAAATGTGTTCAATGTGCTGCCCATTGTGTTGGATTGTCAATGCAACCCTCTTCTCCCACTCTTCACACACTGATAGCAACACCGCAGGAGAAATGCTAGCACAGGCTTCCAGTATCCGTAGTTTCAGGTGCTGCACATCTCGTATCTTCACAGCATAGACAATTGCCTTCAGATGACCCCAAAGATAAAAGTCTAAGGGGGTCAGATCGGCAGACCTTGGGGGCCATTCAACTGGCCCACGACGACCAATCCACTTTCCAGGAAACTGTTCATCTAGGAATGCTCGGACCTGACACCCATAATGTGGTGGTGCACCATGTTGCTGGAAAAACTCAGGGAACGTTACAGCTTCAGTGCATAAAGAGGGAAACACATCATCATTTAGCAATTTCGCATATCCAGTGACCTCCAAAGACTTTTATCTTTGGGGTCATCTGAAGGCAATTGTCTATGCTGTGAAGATATGAGATGTGCAGCACCTGAAACTACGGATACTGGAAGCTGTGCTAGCATTTCTCCTGCGGTGTTGCTATCAGTGTGTGAAGAGTGGGAGAAGAGGGTTGCATTGACAATCCAACACGATGGGCAGCACATTAAACACATTTTATAAGTGGTCAGAAACTTGTAAATAACTCATGAAAGAATAAAGTTACGTTAAAACCAAGCACACCATTGTTTTTCTTGTGAAATTCCCAATAAGTTTGATGTGTCACTCTTCCTATTGAATAAACAAAAGTTGGATTCAAAATGTCCGACTTCAAAATGGCCGCCATGGTCACCACCCATCTTGAAAATATACATATACTAATGTGCCACAAACAGGAAGTTAATATCACCAAACATTCCCATTTTATTAAGGTGTATCCATATAAATGGCCCACCCTGTAGACCAATGAAAAACCGAGTTTGTAGAAGTGGGTTTTTTATAGATTGTGGTACATAGTTCATCCTATTGTCCCCTAGAAATACAGATGTCCAAGAATAGTAAGTGAGTTGGGTCCACCTCATAGGTAAATCTTAGGCTAATTTCATCACAGTTAAGTTTTTCAACAAACTGTGTGAAGGCAGAACTGGGGTCGTTCCAAATGATGAATATGTCGTCTATGTACCGGGCCCACAATAAAATGGCCCCAGTACTCGACGACATTCCCTCACCAAAAACAACGATGGATTCTCTCCAGCCCAGGAGTTGGTTGGCATAAGATAGTGCACAAGAACAAATCATCACTGTACCCCTGAACTGGTGGTAAATCCTACAGTAAAAAAGAAAGAAATTGTGCTTGAGCAAGTATAGTAATAATCTTAGCACAAAATTATTATGCTCAAAGTATTGTTGACCCCTCATACTCAAAAAGTGTTGGACTGCATTAAAACTAACTTCGTGGGGAATTTAGTAATACAACGCCTCCACGTCAATGCTGATAATAATGCCATCTAGCCTCTTGAGAAGATCCATTGTGTCCCTCGTGTATGATGGAAGCGATGTCATTAAGGGCATGAGGATCTGGTCGATATACAGTACAGACCAAAAGTTTGGACACACCTTCTCATTCAAAGAGTTTTCTTTATTTTCATGACTATGAAAATTGTAGATTCACATTGAAGGCATCAAAACTATGAATTAACACATGTGGAATTATATACATAACAAACAAGTGTGAAACAACAGAAAATATGTCATATTCTAGGTTCTTCAATGTAGCCACCTTTTGCTTTGATTACTGCTTTGCACACTCTTGGCATTCTCTTGATGAGCTTCAAGAGGTAGTCCCCTGAAATGATTTCACTTCACAGGTGTGCCCTGTCAGGTTTAATAAGTGGGATTTCTTGCCTTATAAATGGGGTTGGGACCATCAGTTGCGTTGAGGAGAAGTCAGGTGGATACACAGCTGATAGTCCTACTGAATAGACTGTTAGAATTTGTATTATGGCAAGAAAAAAGCAGCTAAGTAAAGAAAAACGAGTGGCCATCATTACTTTAAGAAATGAAGGTCAGTCAGTCAGCTGAAAAATTGGGAAAACTTTGAAAGTAAGGGCTAATTGACCATGAAGGAGAGTGATGGGGTGCTGCGCCAGATGACCTGGCCTCCACAGTCACTGGACCTGAACCCAATCGAGATAGTTTGGGGTGAGCTGGACCGCAGAGTGAAGGCAAAAGGGCCAACAAGTGCTAAGCATCTCTGGGAACTCCTTCAAGACTGTTGGAAGACCATTTCAGGGGACTACCTCTTGAAGCTCATCAAGAGAATGCCAAGAGTGTGCAAAGCAGTAATCAAAGCAAAAGGTGGCTACTTTGAAGAACCTAGAATATGACATATTTTCAGTTGTTTCACACTTGTTTGTTATGTATATAATTCCACATGTGTTAATTCATAGTTTTGTTGCCTTCATAGTCATGAAAATAAAGAAAACTCTTTGAATGAGAAGGTGTGTCCAAACCTTTGGTCTGTACTGTACATGCCTAGATTTTGACAGATACTCCCAACTCCTGACACGATAGGTCTACCTTTAATGGGTTTCGTCCCCTTATGAATTTTTGGCAGACTGTAAAATGTTGCTGCTATAGGGAAGCTGGGATAAAGAAAATCGTACTCTTCATCAGAGATCAGTTTTCTGTCTTTAGCGTCTACCAGTATCGCCTTGAGCTCCAGTAGGTATGAATCGGTGGGATTAGAGGCCAAAATTGCATAATTACCTCTGTCCCGAATAATTTGGGTACACATTGTTTGATAATCCGACCGATTCATAACCACGGTATTACCCCCTTTGTCAAAGGGTTTAATAATAATTGTGGGGTCGTCCCTCAAGGAGACAACTGCTCTCCATTCCTCCCTATTGTAGTTGGGGGCCCGATGGGGTGGGGATAGTGCCATAAGTTCTTCTGAGACTAGCTGTAAGAAAATATCTAGGCATGAAATATCTGTAACTGGGGGCAATTTTTTGCTCTTTTTTCTTAATGTGGTGAACGGGCCCTCCCCATCTAATTTAGTGGTCCTATCCGCTATGCTCTGTAGTAACTGTACATCTGGTAATAAATCTACTGGATTCCTAGGTCTTGGCACTTTCATCTATCATGGTTTTGAAAGAATTTGTGCCAACGTAATTTACAAACAAAAAGTTGTATATCTTGGACCCAGGTAAATAAATCAAAACGGCGTGTTGGGACAAACGGAAGGCCCTTACTAAGGACCGCCATCAATCTAGAGAATCTAACTAGCAAACTTAAAGCACATATTGAGGTAGCTAAGACGTTTGCACAAGATCCTGAGTTTAGTAATAAAGAACTCCAGTTACAAACATCAATTGAGAAGTTCCAGTATTTTCTGAGAGAAAGGAAACATAGGCAATTCAATAAGGATCTCCAGGAATTTAAAGAGAACAAATCCTACCTAGTCTTAAAAGATAGACCTCCAATTAGGGAGAACAACTCAGATATGTCCACCACTGAGACTGACGGTATCAGACAGCGAAGAACAACAAACGGGCCCAATGTTGAGTCAAAAAAGGAACCCCTCTAGGAGGGGTATAGGAAGAGGCAGGGGTGGAAGAGGTCGAGGCCATTCCACCAGGTCCGCCAATTCTTTTTTAGACCAGGGAGTGGCGTACCACCTCAGAAATCGTACGAACCCCCGAGAACAGATGGCCCAGAAGTAATTAATTTATCAGATAGGACTCTACTTGACATCAAAATGGCGGTCCTTAGTAAGGGCCTTTTGTTTGTCCCAACACGCCGTTTTGATTTATTTACCTGGGTCAAAGACTTACAACTTTTTGTTCGTAAATTACGCTGGCACAAATTCTTTAAAAACAGTGATAGACAAAAGTGCCAAGACCTAGGAATTCCAGTAGATTTATTACTGGATGTACAGTTACTTCAGAGCATAGCAGATAGGACCACTAAATTGGATGGGGAGGGCCCGTTCACCACATTAAGAAATAAGAGCAAAAAAATGCCCCCAGTTACAGATATTTCATGCCTGGATGTTTTCTTACAGCTAGTGTCAGAAGAAGTTATGGCACTTCCCCCACCCCATCGAGCCTACAACTACACAAGTGAGGAATGGAGAGTAGTTGTCTCCTTGAGGGACGACCCCACAATTATTATTAAACCCTCTGACAAAGGGGGTAATACCGTGGTTATGAATCAGTCGGATTATCAACATGTGTACCCAAATTCTTCGGGACACAGGTAATTATGCAATTTTGGCCTCAAATCCCACCGATTCATACCTACTGGATCTCAAGGTGATACTGGTAGACGCTAAAGACAGAAAACTGATCTCTGATGAAGAGTACGATTTTCTTTATCCCAGCTTCCGTATAACAGCGACATTTTACAGTCTGCCAAAAATTCATAAGGGGACGAAACCCATGAAAGGTAGACCTATCGTGTCAGGAGTTGGGAGTATCTGTAAAAATCTAGGCATGTATATCGACCAGATCCTTATGCCCTTCGTGACATCGCTTCCATCATACACGAGGGACGCAATGGATCTTCTCAAGGCTGGATCTTCTCGAGGCATTATTATCGATAAACATTCAATGCTGGCTAGCATTGACGTGGAGGCGTTGTATTACTAAATTCCCCACGAAGTTGGTTTTAATGCAGTCCAACACTTTCTGAGTATGAGGGGTCAACAATACTTTGAGCATAATAATTTTGTGCTAAGATTTTTACGATACTTGCTCACACACAATTTCTTTCTTTTTAACGGTAGGATTTACCACCAGCTCAGGGGTACAGCAATGGCGATGGGTTGCTCTTGTTCACCATCTTATGCCAACCTACTCTTGTTTTTGATGAGGGCATGTTGTCGAGTACCGGGGCCATTTTATTGTGGGCCCGGTACATCGACGACATATTCATCATTTGGAATGATTCCAGTTCTGCCTTCACACAGTTTGTTGAAAAACTTAACTGTGATGAAATTGGCCTAAGATTTACCTATGAGGTGGACCCAACTCACTTACCATTCTTGGACATCTGTATTTCTAGGGGACAATAGGACGAACTATGTACCACAATCTATAGAAAACCCACTTCTACAAACTCGGTTTTACATTGGTCTAGTAGCCACCCTACCCCTATCAAAAAGTGTATTCCAGGAGGGCAGTACCTATGTGTACGCCGGAACTGCTTTGAGAATAGTGAGTTTGCGAGACAGGCTCAGGATCTCTGGGAAAGGTTCCATTCTAAAGGTAATCCGGATAATGTGTTGCGACAGGCGTACCAGACGGTCAGATCGACACCTCATACTGAACTTCTGACCCATAAAGAGAAAAAGTTAGGGGATCACAAAATTCGTCTGATTGGTACATTTGATGGATGTCTGATATAGTGAGGAATATATTGAAAAAACACTGGCCAATTCTCCTTATGGACCCTGATATCCATGAGACTGTACATCATTACCCACGAATAACATTCAGGAATGGTCAAAGTCTCAGAGATATTTTTGTCCATAGCCACTACACCTCAGGACCCATATCCGGTACTTGGTTAGATTGAAAACCGGAGGGTTGTGTTAGGTGTGGTGGCTGTGTTGCCTGTGGTAAAATGAGGACCTCTAAGACATTTTTCCGCACCAACCTACAACGTACCTTCCATATTCGTGACTTTATTACCTGCCGAAGTCGTGGTGTGATCTATAAGATCACATGTGAGTGCAAAATGGAGTACATAGGCAAAATGAGAAGGGAGTTGCGAAGAAGTGTTGGAGAGCACTTTGGTGATATAGCCAATAAGAGAGACACGGCAGTGTCTAGAAATGTACATGAACATCATCAGGGAGACTCACGGTGCATTAGTGTTGTAGGTTTAGAACTGGCTAAACCACCCATCAGAGGGGGTGACTGGGACTGTGTCCTGTTGCAACGAGAGGCCTGGTGGACGTTTCTTTTGCGTACCGTTTCACCCACCGGATTAAATCACCAGCTGAATTTTAGCTGCTTCATTTGAACATTCTCCCTAAGATATATTACTCTAATTTAGGATTTAGGATTATTAACAGCGACCTTCCTTATATTTATCCTGTTGTGCTGGTTTATATGTTAATCCTTTTTCCTCTTTAAATTCCTTTGTCTTCTTTCTTTTTCCTTGTGAAGTAATCAACCTTCCATTAATAATCAGTTGTAGTAATGTGTATATACAAGCTGACTGTTCTATTCCCCAGACCTGGTCTCTGATTTTTATCTGATACTATAAATGCCTTTTTTATGGAACACGGCCCTGATTTGGGACCATGTTGGTGTAGGTTGCTGAGGAGGTACCCTGGTTGCTCAGCAACTTGACTCGCCTCTGATCGCACTGTCATTTAGTGCGTTCTGACGTTAGGACGTGATCATTTGATACTAACGTCATCACGTTTCTCACTTGGGCAGCTTCGTCCTCTCGCATGCATAGTCTGACAACGTCCGGCTCGCATGATGACGTGAGGACGTGGGGTACGCAGCAGTCATGGCCATGGTTTAAAGTTGGTAAGCATTTAAAAGCTGGTGCCTTTATCAGCGTGGGTGCGATCCATTGCCTGCGGCTGCTAACACGACCCTATGAGAGACTAGGGAGTTATATCTAAGGCTCCCTTTCCCTCTTCTCCTTACAATTTTTGGATGGTTATATAGATGCGTTATAACTGGTATCACCTTGCCATTCATAGAGGGAACAGTTTATCACACTGTTGATTGTTAGTGGTTTGAGCTGGGATCATTAATATCCCCACCACAATCTTCCCTCGTTTTTTTTTTTTTCTGCCTAAGTATCCTGATTAATTCCCCTGATGATTGTTCTTTTGGAATATGAAACGTGTAGGGACTGGGATTAGGATAGGGCCATATCAGGGCCAGCAAACAGGGAAAGGTTCCAGATGGCTCTCCCTTTTAAGGACGAGTGCCCTGTGGTGAGGCTGCTCTAAAATCTAGTGGCTAGGGTTATACCACCACAGAGACATATTAGGGACATATTAGACCCTATAATCCCATTAGTTATTGCAGCATATAGTCTCCTCCAAGGGAGTTGATTCCTACTTACCTGAATACTGGCTGCCTTCTGAATCCTGACGACAGAGCGGTAGGAACAAAGGTTTCCTTATTAAGTGCCGCCGTGTACTCAGTTTTTTTACCTGAGTTGTTATCATTTGTGAGTCTCTATGAGGAGCTACTGCGTTCTATCATATCACCTAAGTGCCTATTATTTTTTTATATTGTTGAATTGAAAGTTATGTTTACTGCATTAGTTGGTTTTCTGGATTTTTCAGTGATTTATGATATAGATATCGCATTACCTCTTTTCTTGTGTGATTTTTAAGGATATAAACTAACCTGAGGGATTTGTTAAGGCTGCGTTCATATCTCTGTTTTGGAGATCTGGTGTCACAAGGGTGTCACGACCTATCGCTGACCCTGTTGTGCCTGGGGTCAGAAGGTTGCAGCGGGTGGCTACCCGCTCGCTTTCAAGAGATCGCTCCATGACCTAGTGGTGGGAATGGATTCCGGTCCAGGTTTTGCTGCTTAGGTTTGCAATCCTTTTTGTCCCATTTAAGGATCTGTAGCTTTTACTTTCAGCTGTACTCTGTCAGCCACTCCCAGCTACTATATATTCTCCCTTTCTGCTTCCCTTGTTGCCAGATATAAGACCTTCATTCCAGATCTACTAATATGACCTTAGGTGGACAACTGTTGCTGTGGAGCCGTTGGAACTGGAGCTGTTGGATCTCCGGTTCACTCCTGTGGTTTGTCCTTTCCCTGTTGTTACCCTAGGTGTCAGTAGTGAGGATTAGTGCTCCCACTGCCCCATTTACTACCTAGGGCTTATTTCAGGGTAAGACAGGGACGAGGCACGTGATTGGCGTATGGGTTAGCAGCCCGTCTAGGGACATGAGGGCAGCCAGGTGCCTGATCACCGCCGGACCTCATTGCAGTCAAGAGGATCTGTCAACACCAGATCATGTGAGATCCGGCAGGCTGTTCCAGCACAGAATAGAGATATAAACAAAGCCTTGCATAGTTTACGGGAGAGTCCAAACTGAAAAAAAAAAGCATGGAGAAGATGTATCGGAGGTATGCAAATACATGAGCATGTCTGTATAATTCCATAGAAATCTGGAAAGCTCCTTTAGTTTTTTCTATGTCCTCTTGGTTGAGATGCAACAGACCACTACCTGCATCAAAAGCACTCACATGGATCACTGCCATAGGATCCTGCAGAGATATAAAATAACTGTGAGCAGTAACAAATTGGTCCTTTACAGGTCACTTTCTTTTGGATTTCATAGGAACATGGAGAAAGTGCATAGTCTTCCATGTGTATATGAGGACATGCCACAGTAGTGAATGTATATGCTGTATAAGGGCACTCTGGATGGGCACGCCCTAAATGGTACACTTCTTGTGTGGGAGGGGGCTCTGTATCGATTATAGTATATAGGGATAAAACTTTCTGGGTGGGGTGCTATTTATTGGAGCAATCTCTGGTAGACAAAACAGGGGCACACTTTGATTGTCACTGTATATACAGTGTATATGCAATTACTTATAATGGGGTAATTTCTGGCAGGTACTACTATATGGACACATAGGAAGCAGTTTATGGGAGGTAGGCTGTGTTTAATTCAGATGTTGTCAATGATTTTTTTAATTTGCTTATTCGTTATTAATTATGCAATTACCCTAATGTGCGTTACCGTATTTTTATCTGATACACTAGGGAGTGTCCTTACGACAGTGTTTCACATTAGGGAAGGAGTTCAGGAAAGTCCAGTCTTATTAAAGGGGTTCTCTAGGAATGATTTAAAATGGCAACCAGACACCTGTCCTGAAATAGGAGCAGGACTGGTTGTTTCTACTTGCAGAGCTGCAAGGGGGGTGAGAGGATGAAGCCTCAGTACACATCACACTCTGGTGCAAGGACAGAGAGCTGAGATTGTGCCACTCCAAGTAATTGTACCCCTCAGATGCCACATTCATACATGATCACGCATCTGATATAAATAACAGAGTGTACAAAAAAATAAAAAATTATACTTACCTGATCCATTTGTTCCTGACAGGCTGCCGGCTGCCATCATCTTCAAAGATCTGACGTGAAATCTCGGGTGGCCCGTGATGACATCATCACGCCTGGCGTGATGGCTGCAGCCGGCCCATCGCGAGCAAATGGATCAGGTAAGAAAGATTTTTTTTTTTTACACTGTTTCAGGTTAAACTGATTCGCTACCACAAATCACAAGAAAATTCGGCTTCGCGGCTAATCGAATTTATCTTGAAATTCAGATCGAAGTCCATTTTGTGGACTTCGGTTCGCTCAACACTAATTATCACCTATTGTTGAGCAGTGTAGTGTAGTGTGTGGTGAGACCTCATCCCCTAGACAGCTCTGCAAGTGGAGGCAACCAGTCCTACTCACATTCTATGGCAGGTGGCTGGCAGCCCTTTTAAATCATGCCCGGAGAACTCCTTTAAAGGGAACCTGTCATGTGGATATTTGATTATAATCTAACTCATTATATACAATCATTAACTACTAAAAAGTGCTTTAGATGTATTCACTTACTGGTGTGACAGATGGTTACCTCATAATATACACACTTTCTATTAACACAACAGGGACACTCTCTTCAGACCTTTTTCGAAAAACTACCGATAGAAACAATTTACTTCACTTTACCAGCTTTCATCCGCCAGCAACACTAAAATCACTTCCAATCTCTCAATTCAAAAGAATTGAAACAATTGTCCAGGATCCCCTTTTTTAAAAAAATTTGAGAAAAGAAGATGGAACAACGATTTAAAAACAGAGGGTATCCATAACACATCTTACATGAAACAAGAGATAGAAAGATTAGACGACCAGGTACTAACAACAAATAAATCCTGTTCGTACACACGTATCACCCTGCTACAAAAAAAGTCCTCAATGTCATTCGGGGACACTGGCCACTCTTACGGAAAGCTTTTCCACAAGTGGAGGAATTCCATAACTCTATCCTTCCATGCAACCGCAGACCAAGAAACATACGAGATAATTTAGTAAGGGCAGATATTGGTCCAGATACGCAATTACCAAAACAAATCTTTCTATCCACTCCCAAGAGGGGAACGTTTCCATGTTTACACTGTGCCCAGTGCACGCATATCCAAAAAGGTCCCACCATCTCACATCCACATTCTGGCAAAGCAATTGAAATTAGGGTTTCTTCACATGTGACTCCGATTACGTTATTTATATTATTAAATGCCCGTGCGGACTGGCATACGTAGGAGAAACATCACAGAAAATACGCAACAGAATCTGTCAGCACAAGTCTACTATACGACGAGAAAGCTTATTATTGCCAGTTCCCGCACACTTTCACAGCCATGGTCACTCAATTTCACAACTCAGATTTCAAGTGATTGAACATGTTCCACCACCACGCAGGGGAGGAAATAGAAGTAAAATCCTGAAGCTCAGAGAAGCGTACTGGATCCACTTACTACAGACCCTTAGCCCAAAGGGTATAAATAAAGAATATGAAATTCAGAGTTTCCTGTGAGAGATATTATCTGAATTGATATCCCATTCCATTTATCACCATGTAGAGATCTGTACTTTTAAGCATATTTTTGTATATACTAACATATATTTACTTTTCCTCCGTAGGCCCTATAAACCTCTTCCTGAATCCAAGTGCCGCATCTAGTATCCTTTCCCCCCCCCCCCCCCCCCCCCCCACAATTCACTGTTTATCACACTTTGATTGTCCTTATCTCTATTTTTTATATTTATTCTTCTTTTTCTTTTATTCTTCTTTTTCTTTCATATTTCTTACCCCATTTAATTATCTATATTACTTTTCCCTCATATTCATATTTTTATTTATTAATTTCCCCTCATATTCATATTTCATTTATTCTCCCCTGTTGTTATTATTAATCCCTTCTTAACTCTATATTATAGCTATATATAGCAATTTACTGCTTAAATCAGACTATATACTATATAATCCATGTAGGTATCCAATTTACTCTATCCTTAGGAGAGCTCAGAATCCACGGCCGGGCACTTCCGGCCTTTGGAACGCAACTTCCGGTCCGGATGCGTTCCATCGGCTGATGCACATCCGGCGGGTGGAACGCACGCTGTTTCACATGTTTAGAATAGGATCCGCCCACTTATTTGGGCGCGATCCTGTCCCCCCCTTTAAAACAAGCCATATGGAAATAGGATGTTACACCCATTATTGGTGTATTTGGAGCATAGCTCCGTTTCTACTGGTACAATTATCACCATTTTTTCACCATATCCACATCACTCTGCGGCACAAGTAAGGGATGGAAGGCCTTGTTTTTCTATGTTCTCTAATATTCACTTATGTCTCTTATGTTCTTATGAGGGGAAAAAAATGTATTGTATGGAAATGGGGTCAGGTTGTTGTCTGGATGTGAGAATATAGGAGTCATTAGGATAGCATGTAACCATATTAAATGCAGTGATATCTCATTAGGAGAAAATATGTACTAGACCTAAATATTGGGATTTGGAACTGGACATTTCCTCCTTAAATATACATTTTCAAGTTGACATGACGTCTCTGCGACATGTAATAGGCTGACGCAGTTTCCACCTTACATGGAAAAGTGACTTCTGACTATAGACGACCTCGAGATCCGGACAAGTATGTTCTACTAGATCGCATAGTCGGCATCTGTATCTTATATTATTATTATTTGCATTATTTTCATATTTTATTTTCGTATATTATTTATGTATTATTTTCTAGAACTATATGCTGTTTATCGAATATAGTATCTACATAGGGCTTGATTGTCATTTTTTTTGTAATCTCTTAGTGTCTGAGGAAGGCTTTGCATAGCCGAAAACGTTTACACGTATTGCCGTATGTTACTATGCTTCAATTTTGAAACAAAATAAAAGAAAAACACAAAGAACATTTCATTTATCTGCTGTGATCTTTGTAAAAATACACACAAAGATGCCACATGCCGCATGCTAATGAGCTGATTTGAGTCCAGCGTGATGTCAGTGAGTCAAGCGTTTTTTAAATTCAGAGCTATAGCCACTCCCCTGCCCACCTGCTGCTGATTCATATGGAAAATAACTGTCAATCAGCAGCAGGTAGGCGGGGAGAGTCAGGAGCTCATGAATATTCAGGACTCATCATTATCAGCTGGAGCATTTCAATACATGATGTTGGCAGATTGACTGGGTCAATTAAAGAAAGTGACCCAGCATTTTGCTAAGAGAATCAGTCACTTATTTATGTTGCCCTTAGTTAGGACACCATAAAACTGGTGACAGGTTCCCTTTAAGTTACATTTCTCCTATATTCAATTAATAAAACTTCCGAGACTTTTGAAAAGATGACAATTCTGCTGCAATATTTAAAAATGTGGATGTCAAAAGCAAAATATAATTGTACATTAATTCAATTAAGAAACCATCAGGCAGAGATTAGTAATCCAATTATATCATATGGGCTGGAATGAAAGAAAAACAAATGTTCCAAGATATTGTCAAGTAAAATATACACTAAATATTGATTCAGCTATCATTATTACACCAGCTCACAGAAATGGGATTTTTTTTTTAACCATTTAGATACTGAATTAATTATACCCATATCGCAGAAAACTAATGACAAACAATACACACATCAGTGCAGCATACTGCAGTGCAGCACATAATGCCCCCCAGCAGCACAACATACCACAGTGCAGTACAAAATATCTTACTAGCAGCACCAAACAAATAGGACTAAGCAGCACAACATACCTCCAAAGCAGCGCCAAACACCACATTGCAGCACAAAATACCAGTGTAGTAGCACCACATATTGAAGTGCAGCAGAAATACCTCCACAATAGCACCAGATACTACAGTTTAGCACAAAAAAACTCCCTGGCAGCACCAAATACTACATTGCAGCACAAAATACCTGTATGGTATAAGTTTACAGTCCATGCCACTTAGTAAATCTACAAGTGTGCACCCCACCTAGTATAAGACTGAATTCTCTTGGACCCACCAGAGGAAATGATTCTGAGGGCCCACCCTCTGTGTATATAGGACCCTATGGTCCCTGTTTTATTGAGGTCCATAATTGTCATTAATTATTATACTCGGTGGGCCAGTCCGACCTGTCCTAATCACACATTAGGATGGACAGGACAGACTGTGGTAATGTGGGGCTGTGGTAATGTAGACTGCATACAAGTGCTGCTGCTCATTAGCCACATCCCCACCCTCCTCTCTGTACTTCATGTCTCCTCATGACCTCCATTCCTACAGAGATTTAGTTGAAGATCATATTAAACTGTATTCAGGATCATAATCCATAAGTAGAGCAGAGAGGAGGATGATGCAGCTCTTTAGATTGCAGTATTGCAAAGTAACTTCTCCTCCTGTGTGATTAGGACAGGTTTTGTGAGTACTAATAGGATGGTAGCCATTTTATTTTTCCCAATGAGGGGTTGTCTATGGATTTTGTCCCTAAACAAAATGAGTCATTATAGCTAGAGATGAGCAAATTTCTAAAAAATTTAGTTCAGTCGGTTCGCCGAATTTTCCGAAAAGATTCGATACGAATTTATTAGTGGAGAATTGTGTTAAAAAACAGCTATTTTCTGGCTGCAGAGAGCCTGTATAGTGCTGTAGAACCCTGTGCCTTGCAGTAACATGCATGGGGAGTCTGCTGTGGTAGTGAAACAATACTGTGAGTCAGTATGACATGCAGATGACAGGCTAGAATCACTGCACACTTCACTTATTTGGGCAGTTACGGGGCAAAAACTGACCAACTAACTCAAGTGTGAACTCAGCCTTACAGGTCGATGTTAGCATCAAGAAGAAGCGCACTCCTTTTACACCGTCGTCAGCTGATTCCACGTAGATGTCTACAGAACCTGTTCTATTAAACGCTTATACAAGTAGAGCCCCCGACAAAGTGGAGAGGATGTCAGCAGTAAGGATTGTTGACGTCACAGATTATTTTGCCCTTCCTCTGATCCGTCAGGACAATAACCCCCCCAAAAAACGGATCCTGTCTGTTGAGCATCCATCTTCACTCGGTTAGCATTTGGTTAGTAATCCATCAGTATTTCTAAAGCCAAAAAATAATAGAAGTGGATCCAAAACAGAGATGACACGTGAATGGAATATTTGTATGTCTTCTGTGTTTTGTACCCACTCCTGCTTTTGGCTACCAAATCATAAGCCAATTCTGATGCAAAATAGTGACCATATCATACAGGACTTACAGCTGCTACATAGACCGGAATCGTTGTGCGTCTCATTTTTCCTTCCTTCTGACAGATCAGAAGAAGGGTCAAATAAATGATGATGTTAACCAGGCCAAAAAGGCAAAAATAGTGGCCTAGGGTAGGAACAGCATGAGAAGTCCACAGAGTGGCCCAATGACATAGTGGTGAGGTGGCAGCAACATGAGGATACCACAGAGTGGCCCAGTGACTGAGTGGGGAGGTGGCAGCAGCATGAGGAGACCACAGAGTAGTGATGTGGCAGCAGCATGAGGAGACCACAGAGGGACCCAGTGACATAGTGTTGACATGGCAGCAGCATGAGGAGACCACAGAGTAGTGTTGTGACAGCAGCATGAGGAGACCACAGAGTGGCCCAGTGACATAGTGTTGAGGTGGAAGCAGCATGAGGAGACCACAGAGCAGTCATGTGGTAACAGCATGAGGAGACCAAAGAGTGGCCCAGAGACATAGTGTTGATGTAGCAGCAGCATGAGGAGACCACAGAGTGGCCCAGTGACATAGTGTTGAGGTAGCAGCAACATGTGGAGACCACAAAGAGGCCCAGTGACATAGTGGTGAGGTGGCAGCAGCATGAGCAAACCACAGTGTGGCCCAGTGACATAGTGTTGAGGTAGCAGCAGCATGAGTAGACCACAGAGCGGCCCAGTGACATAGTGTTGAGGTAGCAGCAGCATGAGGAGACCACAGAGTGGCCCAGTGACATAGTGTTGAGGTAGCAGCAGCATGAGGAGACCACAGAGTAGTGATGTAGCAGAAGCGTGAGGAGGCCACAGAGTAGTGAGATGGCAGCCGCATGAGGAGACCACAGAGTGGCCCAGTGACATAGTGTTGAGGTAGCAGCAGCATGAGGAGACCACAGAGTGGTCAGATGGCAGCAGCATGAGGAGACCACAGAGTGGCCCAGAGACATAGTGTTGATGTAGCAACATCATGAGGAGACCACAGAGTGGCACAGTGACAGAGTGGGGAGGTGGGGGGAAATACCAGTACCAGCTGAATATGGTGGCTGCCAGTAGGAGCACCTGGCATCAGGTGTACAACAAACGGGTGGTAGCATCAGAATAGTAGCTGAAGAAAGTAGCCAGAAGAAACAGGCCTCTTTTGTCAAAGTGTAGGTGTGGCACCATGTATGATCTAGTCTGATGCATCAGGCACTGGTATTTAGAGATGGCCTTGCGGTTGGCCCGGTGGTAGTTTTACGGCGAACTTTGACCCATGTCACATCCATCAGATGGGACAGGACAGCAAGTTGAGATGTTTCAGCACATGGACACCCCCCCACCCTATCAAAGAACCCGATCTGGCAGCCAGTTTACATTCTTTTAAGGACTGGTATAAGCAGGGTGGTGTGATATAACAGTTGTGGCAAAAAAAATAATTGAGGGGTGTGATATCACTACTTCCACAAAATAATGATTAAGGAGTTCGATATACCTGCTTCCACCAAATATTGATTGAGGGGTGCGATATACCTGCTTCCACAAAATACTTATCAAGGGTCCATTCACACGTCCGTATGTGTTCTGCGGATCCGCAAAATACGGACACCGGCAATGTGCGTTCAGCATTTTGCGGACCGCACATCGCCGGCACTCTCATAGAAAATGCCTTTTCTTGTTCGCAATTGCGGACAATAATAGGACATGTTCTAGTTTTCGCAGATCCGAAAGTGCGGATACGCAAATGCGGATGCGGACAGCACATTCCAGCCCCATTGAAAATGAATGGGCCCGCACCTGATCCGCAAATTGCGGAACGGATGGGAACCCATTTTGCGGACATGTGAATATACCTGTTTCCATCAAATGTGAATTGAGTCCTGCGATATACCTGCTTCCACAAAATAATGATTAAGGGGTTTGATATACCAGCTTCCACAAAATACAGAGTAAGGGGTTTGATATTTCTGCTTCCACAAAATACTAATTGAGGGCTATGATATTCTTGCTTCCACAAAATACTAATTAAGGGGTTTGATATACCTGCTTCCACAGAATACTGATTGAGGGCTGTGATATACCTGCTTCCACAAAATACTGATTAAGGGGTTTGATATACCTGTTTCCACCAAAAATTTATTGAGGCCTGCGATATACCTACTTCCACAAAATACTGATTAAGGGGTTCGATATACCTGTTTCCACCAAATATTGATTGAGGCCTGCGATACACCTGCTTCCACAAAATACTGATTAAGGGGTTTTAGATACGAGCTTCCACCAAATATTAATTGATGCCTGCAATATATCTAATTCCACAAATACTGCTCTTCTCTAGGGACTTAGACACAGGGTCATTTTGAAAATGACAAGCAGAGGAAGAGGCAGGCCGTACCGCAGGGGTGGTAGGGGTCGGGGAGGTGCACCAGGCCATAGTCTAAGTGGGAAGTTAGAAAAGGCACGTGCGATTACTTCAAAGGGGGCACCAGAGTTGGTTGAGTGGCTCATTCACCCTCCCACTTCTGCACCCTCCTCATCCTCTGTATCTGCACCCTCCTCACTCTCAGCTGTGTGCACCTCCAAATACACCACCATCATAGCCACTCCACTCGAGTCAGAGGAATTATTTTCCCATCCATTCCCAGACCTTACCGATGCAGAGCCATTCTTGACATCCGATAAGGAAGAGGAGGTAGCAACGGCCACCACCCAGCGGTCTGACTACAGTACCCAGATCAGCCCAAGGAGGGAGGTACCCGCTGTTGCTGCCTACTCCGAGATCTTAATTGTTAGTGGTGGTGAAGGTGACGATGATGACGTGTCGATGGACGTCACGTGGGTGCCCACAGGAAAGGAAGAGTAGGGGAGTTCAGAGGGAGAGACGGAGCAGCAGATAGGGAGGAGAAGGAGGAGAAGCAGGCAGAGCTCGCAGGGCACAAGAGGCAAAAAGCAGACTGCAAACGTATCTGGAGCGAGCCATCTACCATGCACGGTCACTTCTGGCGCTCCCAGGACACCAGCACATGGCTCCGCAGTGTGGGCTTTTTTTAACATGTCAGCTGCTGACAATAATGTTGCCAATCTGCAGCCTGTGCTGTCAATGCATAAGTCACCGTAAGCCCAACCATCACTGAGCCCAGTGGGAGCAACACTGTCAGAACTCGTCAGAACTCATAAACTCACACTCCCAGCGCTCCACGTCCTGCCTCTTCATCTCCTCCTCTTACTCCATCCTCCGTCTCCTCCTCGGCTGACTCCTCCTTTTCCACTGCTACCGCTTCTTCCGCTGTGCCCCCCAAGCTTCCCAGAACCTATTCGACGTCCCAGGTGAGACATTGCCATGCTATACTGCGGCTGTTGTGCCTGGAAGCCAAGAGCCACACCGATCCTGTACTGATTTTAGCTCTGCGGTCACAGGCCGATTAGTAGCTAACCCTGCTCAATTTGACAGTTGGTAAAGTGGTGTGTGACAACGGTGCCAATTTGCTGAGCGCACTGAAACAGGGCAAAATGACACATGTGCCGTGCATGGCACACATCCTAAACTTAGTCATGCAATAATTAGTTGCTAAATACCCCGGAACCAGGACGTCTTGTGGCAGGCCAGGAAAATCTCTGGCAATTTTTGAAGATCATACACGGCCATGGCTCGCCTTGCTGATGTTCAGCAGCGACACCACTTGCCCGTCAGATGTCTGATTTGTGACAGCCCAACGCGCTGGAACTCCACCTTGTATATACTTGATAGGCTGCTCCATCAGGAATGTGCCGTTAACGACTACCTGTACGAACGCTGAGGCATGTCAGGTTCTGAGGAGCTTGGTTTCTTTTCACCGCGCCAATGGCTGCTCATGCGCAACGCATGCAGACCTCTGCGGCAATTTGATGACAAACTGGTCAGTCGCAGGCAGGGCGCCATCAGTGACATCGTACCTTACGCCTCCTTTCTGGAGCATGCATTGCGTCGTGTCATTGATCAAGCAGTCGAGGAGCAGGAGCAGGAAGATGAGGAAGTCGCAATGCTGAATTAATTCCCAGGGAGGGCTATCTGAGACAAGTCAGCAGGAGTCTGAAGAGGAGTCAGAGGAGGATGGTGGCTGGGCGGAGGAGGAGGACCAAGAAGAGCAAGCTTTGAGGGGGACTTTATACTTTTTGGGGATACTGGTGTTGTCCGTGGCTGGGGGAGGAGATCGAGGACGACATTATCCTGGGCGATGAGCAGGAGCCAGGGCGCTCCACCGCTTCCAATTTAGTGCAAATTGGGGGCCTTCATGCTCCAGTGTTTGAAGAGGGACCCTGTATAAAAAGCATAAAGGGCAAGGACCAGTACTGGGTGGCAAGACCCCCGGTACAAACACAAAATGGCGGACATGTTACCAGCATCACAGAGGGCTGGCAGAATGCAGCATTTCCAGGCCTTGCTGCGAGAGATGCTGCATTCTGCTGTTGCGGGTGCTGGCATAGGAATTTTCATCCACAGCAAAACACATGCGAGTACCAATCCTACCACGCCTGCAAGTAGAAGGCGGTTTGAAGATGTGTTGGTCACTTTGGATATGAGATCATTCTTGCAACCAACCCATCGACAGCCGCCCTCCGGATCCAGCCTCAGGGAACGCCTAGACCGACAGGTGTCTGACTACATCGGGTTAACGGCCAAAGTGGACACTGTGAGAAGCGAGGAACCCCTGGACTACTGGATGTGCAGGCTTGACCTGTGGCCAGGGCTGGCACAATTTGCCATGGAACTTTTGGCTTGCCCCACATTGAGTGTCCTATCCGAAAGGATGTTCAGCACAGCAGGGGGATCGTGACCGATAACCGCACTCGCCTAGCTCACGACAGTGTAGACTACCTAAATTTTCTAAAAATGAATGAGGCATGGATCGCTGAGGAATTTAACACATGTGATGACCACGTGTAATTGAATTTCCTCATGCCATTAAAGTGAACGGGGTCCGCCGCGAACGCGCGGTTCGCCAACATTTGATCGCGAACGCGTACTTTCCAGCCGATGTTAGTCCATCACTACTGGTGTTTGAAAATCCTGGCTGATCCACGCCTAATTCATCTTCACAAAGGTCAGTTTCTCCACATTTTGGGTGGACAGGCAAGTTCTCCTTGGGGAAACTATGGCCCCCGCCACACTAAACACCCGCTCTTTTGCCACACTGCTGGCAGGACAGGAAAGCTTGTCCAGAGCAAACTCAGCCAGTTGCAGCCACAAATCGAGTTTGGCTGCCCAGTAGTCCAGGGGATCTTCGATGTGGGGTGGCAGGGTGCACTCCAAGTATGCCACAACCTGCTGGTTCAGGTTCTGCTCTATGTCTACCTGCTGCTGCTGGTGAGTAGTTTCTTCAGTAGGCGACTCTAGACTTAAGTTGCTGCTGATGGAGTTGGTACTGCTCCTGCCCCCCCCCACCCCACACAGCAGCCATGGCAGTGGAAGGTGAGTGCAGCGGCCAACTGTCTACATAGGATGTCTTGATAGTAGTTCAGTTTGTCCTCCCTGTGTAAAAGGCCCCCATTTTGGACTGGTAGCGAGGGTCTAACATGGTGGAGAGCCAGTAGTCATCCCTCTGGCGAATGGCGACAATTCGGCTGTCACTACTACGCGATTAAATGTTCACGAACAGCAAGTTTGCGGCGGGCCCCATTCACTTTAATGGCAGGCGAACCTAAAAAACCTTTAGGTCATATTTGCAGCCACCAAATACTTATAAGAAGTGCAGAAATAGTCCCAGAACATGGAAAGTGACATACCAGAGGGGATCAATGGCAAAAATTCCCCCCAAAAATATATATCTTAATCAGGGGCCATTTTTATGCGTCTTAAAGGGAAATTCTCAGAAATGTGCCCTGCTGGAGCCTAGAAAATTTTTATTTTAGGCGACGGGAGTATGGTCCTTAAAAAATAGGCATTCACCTGACATAAAAGAAATTGTGATTATGTGGCTCAAGGTACATTATGCGGTCAATGGATAAAATTGTTACTGTAGGCCACTGGGGTACAGGCCCCAAACATTAGGCATTTACAGGAGAAAAAAGAACAAGTAATTATGTGGCTGGAGGTACAGTCAGGTCCATAAATATTGGGACATTGACACAATTCTAACATTTTTGGCTCTATACACCATCACAATGGATTTGAAATGAAACGAACAAGATGTGCTTTAACTGCAGACTGTCAGCTTTAATTTGAGGTATTTACATCCAAATCAGGTGAACGGTGTAGGAATTACAACAGTTTGCATATGTGCCTCCCACTTGTTAAGGAACTAAAAGTAATGGGACAAATGGCTTCTCAGCTGTTCCATGGCCAGGTGTGTGTTATTCCCTCATTATCCCAATTACAATGAGCAGAGAAAAGGTCCAGAGTTCATTTCAAGTGTGCTATTTGCATTTGGAATCTGTTAATGTCAACTCTCAAGATAAGACCCAAAGAGCTGTCACTATCAGTGAAGCAAGCCATCATTAGGCTGAAAAAACAAAACAAACCCATCAGAGAGATAGCAAAAACATTACGCATGGCCAAAACAACAGTTTGGAACATTCTTACAAAGAAGGAACGCACCGGTGAGCTCAGCAACACCAAAAGACCCGGAAGACCAAGGAAAACAACGGTGGGGGATGACCGAAGAATTATTTTCCTGGTGAAGAAAACACCATTCACAACAGTTGGCCAGATCAAGAACACTCTACAGGAGGTAGGTGTAAGTGTGTCAAAGTCAACGATCAAGAGAAGAATTCACCAGAGTGAATACAGAGGGTTCACCACAAGATGTAAACCATTGGTGAGCCTCAAATATAGGAAGGCCAGATTAGAGTTTGCCAAACGACATCTAAAAAAGCCTTCACAGTTCTGGGACAACATCCAATGGACAGATGAGACCAAGATCAACTTGTACCAGAGTGATGGGAAAAGAAGAGTATGGAGAAGGAAAGGAACTGCTCATGATCCTAAGCATACCACCTCATCAGTGAAGAATGGTGGCGGTAGTGTCATGGAGTGGGCATGTATTGCTGCCAATGGAACTGGTTCTATGGCAGCAGGATGAATTCTGAAGTGTTTTGGGCAATATTATCAGCAAAATGCTTCAGAACTCCTTGGACGGCGCTTCACAGTGCAGATGGACAATGACCCAAAGCATACTGCAAAAGCAACCAAAGAGTTTTTTAAGGGAAAGAAGTGGAATGTTATGCAATGGCCAACTCAATCACCTGACCTGAATCCAATTGAGCATGCATTTCACTTGCTGAAGACAAAAATGAAGGGAAAAGGCCCCAAGAACAAGCAGGAACTGAAGACAGTTGCAGTAAAGGCCTGGCAGAGCATCAGCAGGGATGAAACCCAGCGTCTGTGATGTCTATGCGTTCCAGACTTCAGGCTGTAATTGACTGCAAAGGATTTGCAACCAAGTATTAAAAAGTGAAAGTTTGATTTCTGATGATAATTATGTCCCATTACTTTTGGTCCCTTAACAAGTGAGAGGCACATATGCAAACTGTTGTAATTCCTACACCGTTCACCTGATTTGGATGTAAATACCCTCAAATTAAAGTTGACAGTCTGCAGTTAAAGCACATCTTGTTCGTTTCATTTCAAATCCATTGTGGTGGTGTATAGAGCCAAAAATGTTAGAATTGTGTCGATGTCCCAATATTTATGGACCTGACTGTATATTAGACGGTCATTGGATATCAATTTTACTGCAGGAAGTTGACTACAGTCCCCAAACATTAGGCATTCACAGGACAGAAAAGAACAAGTAATTATGTTGTGGCTGGAGGTACAGTTGCAAAAAAAAGTATATAAACCCTTTGGAATGATATGGATTTCTGCACAAATTGGTCATAAAATGTGATCTGATCTTCATCTAAGCCACAACAATAGACAATCACAGTCTGCTTAAACTAATAACACACAAAGAATTAAATGTTACCATGTTTTTATTGAACACACCATGTAAACATTCACAGTGCAGGTGGAAAAAGAATGTGAACCCCTAAACTAATGACATCTCCAAGAGCTAATTGGAGTGAGGTGTCAGCCAACTGGAGTTCAATCAATGAGATGAGTTCTGGGTTTGCTTTACACAAGAATCATTGCAGGATGTGAATGATGCCTCACATAAAAGAGCTCTCAGAAGACCTACGATTAAGAATTGTTGACTTGCATAAAGCTGGAAAGGGTTATAAAAGTATCACCAAAAGCCTTGCTGTTCATCAGTGCACGGTAAGACAAATTGTCTATAAATGGAGAAAGTTCAGCACTGCTGCTACTCTCCCTAGGAGTGGCCGTCCTGTAAAGATGACTGCAATAGCACAGCGCAGACTGCTCAATGAGGTGAAGAAGAATCCTAGAGTGTCAGCTAAAGACTTACAAAAGTCTCTGGCATATGCTAACATCCCTGTTAGCAAATCTACGATACGTAAAACACTAAACAAGAATGGATTTCATGGGAGGATACCAGAGAGGAAGCCACTACTGTCCAAAAAAAACATTGCTGCACGTTTACAGTTTGCACAAGAGCACCTGTATGTTCCACAGCAGTACTGGCAAAATATTCTGTGGACAGATGAAACCAAAGTTGAGCTGTTTGGAAGAAACACACAACACTATGTGTGGAGAAAAAGAGGCACAGCACACCAACATCAAAACCTCATCCCAACTGTGAAGTATGGTGGTGGGGGTATCATGGTTTGGGGCTACTTTGCTGAGTCAGGGCCTGGACGGATTGCTATCATCGAAGGAAAAATGAATTCCCAAGTTTATCAAGACATTTTGCCGGAGAACTTAAGGACATCTGTCCACCAGCTGAAGCTCAACAGAAGATGGGTGTTGCAACAGGACAACAACCCAAAGCATAGAAGTAAATCAACAACAGAATGGCTTAAACAGAAGAAAATACATCTTCTGGAGTGGCCCAGTTAGAGTCCTGACCTCAACCCGATTGGGATGCTGTGGCATGACCTCAAGAAAGCGATTCACACCAGACATCCCAAGAATATTGCTGAACTGAAACAGTTCTGTAAAGAGGAATGGTCAAGAATTACGCCTGACCGTTGTGCATGTCTGATCTGCAACAACAGGAAATGTTTGGTTGAAGTTATTGCTGCCAAAGGAGGTTCAACCAGTTATTAAATTCAAGGGTTCACATACTTTTTCCACCTGCACTGTGAATGTTTACATGTTGTGTTCAATAAAAACATGGAAACATTTAATTCTTTGTGTGTTATTAGTTTAAGCAGACTGTGATTGTCTATTGTTGTGACTTAGATGAAGATCAGATCACATTTTATGACCAATTTGTGCAGAAATCCATATCATGTCAAAGGGTTCACATATTTTGTCTTGCAACTGTATATTAGACGGTCATTGGATGTCAATTTCACTGCAGGCCAGTGGACTACATGCCCCAAAATGTATTCATTCACCGTACAGAAAAGAACAATTGATAATGTGGCTGGAGGTAAGTTAGGCGGTCACCGTATAAAAATTTTACTGTTGGCCAGTGGACTACATGCCCCAAAAATTATGCATTCACCATACATAAATGATCAAGTGATTATGTGGCTGGAGGTATAGTAGACGGTCATTGGATATCAATTTTACTGCAGGCCAGTACAAATAGATGTGAAATACATATGTTTAAAAGAACAACAAATATTAAATTGGATTAAAAACATGGCTAACGAAATCTTCCCTCTTGAAAAAACCCTACATGATAATAGTTGAAATTCGATAACACGTGGTCGTCACAGGTGTTGAGTTCCTCCGAGGTCCCAAACATTTGCCATTCACCGGACAGAAAAGAACAAGTAATTATGTGGCTGAAGGTATATTAGAAGGACATTCCATATCAGTTTTACTGCAGGCTAGTGTAGTACAGGCCCCAAACATTAGGCATTCACCGGACAGAAAAGAACAATTGATAATGTGGATGGAGGTACATTAGGCGGTCACCGTTTAACAATTTTACTGTTGGCCAGTTAGATTACAGACCCCAAAAATTATGCATTTAACGTACATAAATGATCAAGTGATTATGTAGCAGGAGGTATATTAGACGGTCAATGGATATCAATTTTACTGCAGGCCAGTGGACTACAGGCCCCAAAAATTATTCATTCACCGTACAGAAAAGCACAATTGATAATGTGGCTGGAGGTAAATTAGGCAGTCACCGTATAACAATTTTACTGTTGGCCAGTTAGATTACAGGCCCCAAAAATTATGCATTCCACCGTACAAAAAAGATCAAGTGATTATGTAGCCAGAGGTATATTATACAGTCAATGGATATAAATTTCACTGCAGGCCAGTGGACTACAGGCCACAAAATTTATTTATTCACCGTACAGAAAAGAACAATTGATAATGTGGCTGGAAGTACACTAGGCGGTCACCGTATAACAATTTTACTGTTGGCTAGTTAGATTACAGGCCCCAAAAATTATGCATTCACCGTACATAAATGATCAAGTGATTATGTGGCTGGAGGTATATTAGACGGTCAATGGATATAAATTTTACTGTAGGCCAGTGGAGTACAGGCCCCAAACATTAGGCATTCACCAGACAGAAAAGAACAAGTAATTATGTGGCTAGAGGTATATAAGACGGTCATTGGATATAAATTTTGCTGCAGGCCAGTACAAATAGATGTCAAATACATATGTTTAAAAGAACAAAAAATATAAAATTTGATTAAAAACATGGCTAACGAAATCCCCCCTCTTGAAAAAAAAACAAATGATAATAGTTGAAATTCGATAACACGTGGTCATCACAGGTGTTGATTTCCTCCGAGGCAACATTAGGCATTCACTGGACAGAAAAGGACTTTTATGCCGCTATATTTACCTAAGACAGGGATCATTATTTGTTCTGGGTGGTGGCAGATATTTGTCTGGCTGTCATAAGGAAATTCAATTAAACATGGTCATCACAGGTGTTGAATTCCGCCAAAATCCATGCCTCATTCATTTTTAGAAATGTGAGGTAGTCCACACTGTCGTGAGCTAGGCGAATGCGCTTATCGGTCACGATCCCCCCTGCTGCGCTCAACGTCCCTTTGGACAGGACACTCGACGAGGGGCAAGCCAAGAGTTCCATGGCAAATTGTGCTAGCTCTGGCCACAGGTCAAGCCTGCACACCCAGTAGTCAAGGGGTTCCTCGTTTCTCACAGCGTCCACATCGGCCGTTAACCCAATGTAGTCTGACACTTGTCGGTCTAGGCATTCCCTGAGGCTGGATCCGGAGGGCGGCTGTTGATGGGTTGGCTGCAAAAATTATCTCATATTCGAAGTGACCAACACATCTTCAAACCGCCCTCTTCTTGCAGGCGCGGTAGGATTGGTACTCGCAACTGTTTCTCTGTGGGTGCAAACTCCTCTGCCAGCGCCCGCAACAGCAGAATGCAGCATGTCTCGCAGCAAGGCCTGGAAATGCTGCATTCTGCCAGCCCTCTGTGATGCTGGTAACATGTCCGTCATTTTGTGTTTGTACCGGGGGTCTTGCCACCCAGTACTGGTCCTTGCCCTTTATGCTTTTTATACGGGGATCCCTCTTCAAACACTGGAGCATGAAGACCCCCATTTGCACTAAATTTGAATCGTTGGAGCACCCGGCTCCTGCTCATCGCCCAGGAGAATGTCGTCCTCGGTTTCCTCCCCCCATCCATGGACAACACCAGTGATCCCTGAAAAGTTTAAAGCCTGCTCTTCTTGGTCCTCCCCCCAGGCACCATCCTCCTCTCACTCCTCTTCAGACTCCTGCTGACTTTTCTCAGATGGAGTAGCCCCCCTGGGAATTCATTAAGCATTGCGACTTCCTCATCTTCCTGCTACTGCTCCTCGACGGCTTGATCAATGACACAACGCAATGCACCCTCCAGAAAGAAGGGGTAAGGTAAAATGTCACTGATGGCGCCCTGCCTGCGACTGACCAGTTTGGTGATCTCATCAAATGGCCGCAGAAGTCTGCATGCGTTGCGCATGAGCAGTCACTGGCGCGGTGAAAAAAAAACAAGCTCCCAAGAACCTGTCCTGCCGCAGAGTTCGTACAGGTAGTCGTTAATGGCACGTTTCTGCTGGAGCAGCCTATCAAGCATATACAAGGTGGAGTTCCAGCGCATCAGGCAGTCACAAATCAGACATCTGAAAGGCAAGTGGTGTCGCGGCTGAACGTCAGCAAGGTGAGCCATGGCCGTGTAAGATCTTCTAAAATGGCCAGAGATTTTCCTGGCCTGTCGCAAGACGCCCTTGACCCCGGGGTATTTGGCAACGAAACACTGCACGACTAAGTTCAGGACGTGTGCCATGCACGGCACGTGTGTCATTTTGCCCTGTTTCAGCTCGCTCAGCAGATTGGCACCGTTGTCGCACACCACTTTACCAACTGTCAAATTGAGGGGGGTTAGCCACTGATCGGCCTGTGACCACAGAGCTGAAAGCAGTGCAGGACCGGTGTGGCTCTTGGCTTCCAGGCACAACAGCTGCAGCACAGCATGGCAACATCTCATCTGGCACATCGAATAGGTTCTGGGAAACTTGGGGGATGCAGCGGAAGAGGCGGTAGCAGTGGAAAAGGAGGATTCAGCCGATGAGGAGACGAAGGATGGAGTAGGAGGAGGAGTAGAAGAGGCAGGCCTGCATGCAATACGTGGCAGTAACACCAAATCCACACAGGTGCCACGGGTTACATGCTTGACGGCCGTCAGAAGGTTCACCTAGTGGGCAGTAAAAGTTAGGTAACTTCTCTGCCCGTGTTTGCTAGACCACGTGTCTGTGGTCAGATGTATTTTGGCACAGACACTGTGTGCCTGAGATATATGAACTTGCCGCTGAACGTGGCCATATAGTTCAGAGATGCCCTTTTGGGAGAAATATTTCCTTCCGGGGACCTTCCATTGCGTTGTGCCAATGGCCACAAATTTTCGAAAGGCCTCAGAGTCTACCAATTTATATGGCAGTAGTTGGCGGACTAGCAGTTCCTAAAAGCCAGTGGTCAGCCATTGGGCAAGAGGATTATCCGGCGTCATCATCTTTTTACATTCGAACATTTGGGCCACGGAAGCCTGCCTTGTGTCCTAGGTGAGTTTTGGACTTACCACGACTTATGTATTGACAGCACAGGCTGCAGATGGTAGCACTATTATCAGCAGCTGACACGTTAAAAAAAAGCCCACACTGCGGAGCCATGTGCCGGTGTCCTGGGAGCGCAAGATGTGACCATGCATGGTGGATGGTTCGCTCCAGATACATTTGCAGTCTGCTTTTTGCCTCCTGTGCACTGTGAGTTCTGCCTGCTTGCCCTCCTTCTCCTCCCTATCTGCTGCTCAGTCTCTTCCTCTGAATACCCCTCCTCTTCCTCTCTTTTGGGCACCCACGTGACGTCCATCGACATGTCATCATCATCACCTTCACCACCATTGACATTAAAGATCTCGGAGTAAGCAGTAACAGTGGGGACTGATCTGGGTACTGTCTTCAGACTGCTGGGTGGCGGCCATTGCTACCTCCTTTTCCTCATCTGATGCCAAGAATGGCTGCACATCGGTAAGGTCTGGAAATTTATGGGAAAATAATTCCTCTGACTCGAGTGGAAGGGTTATGGTGGTGGTGGTCGTATTTTTGGGTGTGCACACAGCCGAGAGTGAGGAGTTGCTGATAAAGAGGATGAGGATGGTGCAGAAGCGGAAGGCTGAGTGAGCCACTCAACCAACTCTGGTGCGTCCTTTGACGTAATCGCTTGCACCTTCTCCGACTTCCCACTTAGGCGCCGGCTTGGTGCACCTGCCCGACCCCTACCACCTCAGCGCAACGGCTTGCCACCTCCAATGCCTGTCATTTTCAAAATAACCCTGTTCCAAAGTCCCACGAGAAGCGCAGTATTTGTGAAAGCAGGTATATGGATCCCCTTAATCAGTTTTTTGGGGGGCAACTATTATATCACACCAGTTGCAATTAGTTATTGCAATGGAATTTGTCCCTCTGTATAGCTGCGGTATCTCAGCAGAACTGCACACAAATGCTGCACAATACAAATGCACTATATATAAATTATTTTGTAGGTATATCGCACCCCTGCCTAATTCAGATTTTTTTGGGGGCAACTGGTATATTACACTCGTTGCAATTAGTTGTTGCAATAGCGTTTGTCTCCATGTATAGCTGCGGTATCTCAGCAGAACCGCACACAAATGCTGCACTATACAAATGCACTATATAGAAATTATATTATAGGTATATCGCACCCCTGCCTCAATCAGATTTTTTGGGGGGCAACTGTTATATCAAACCAGTTGCAATTAGTTGTTCCAATGGCGTTTGTCCCTCTGTATAGCTGCAGTATCTCAGCAGAACCGCACACAAATGCTGCACAATACAAATGCACTATATATAAATTATACTATAGGTATATAACACCCCTGCCACAATCAGATTTTTTGGGGGGCAACTGTTATATCAAACCAGTTCCAATTAGTTGTTCCAATGACTTTTGTTCCTCAGTATAGCTGCGATATTTCAGCAGAACCGCACACAAATGCTGCACAATACAAATGCACTATATATAAATTACATTATAGGTACACTGCTCAAAAAAATAAAGGGAACACTTAAACAACACAATGTAACTCCAAGTCAATCACACTTCTGTGAAATCAAACTGTCCACTTAGGAAGCAACACTGAGTGACAATCAATTTCACATGCTGTTGTGCAAATGGGATAGACAACAGGTGGAAATTATAGGCAATTAACAAGACACCCCCAATAAAGGAGTGGTTCTGCAGGTGGTGACCTGACCACTTCTCAGTTCCTATGCTTCCTGGCTGATGTTTTGGTCACTTTTGAATGCTGGCGGTGCTTTCACTCTAGTGGTAGCATGAGACGGAGTCTACAACCCACACAAGTGGCTCAGGTAGTGCAGCTTATCCAGGATGGCACATCAATGCGAGCTGTAGCAAGAAGGTTTGCTGTGTCTGTCAGCGTAGTGTCCAGAGCATGGAGGCGCTACCAGGAGACAGGCCAATACATCAGGAGACGTGGAGGAGGCCGTAGGAGGGCAACAACCCAGCAGCAGGACCGCTACCTCCGCCTTTGTTTAAGGAGGAACAGGAGGAGCTCTGCCAGAGCCCTGCAAAATGACCTCCAGCAGGCCACAAATGTGCATGTGTCTGCTCAAATGGTCAGAAACAGACTCCATGGGGGTGATATGAGGGCCCGACGTCCACAGGTGGGGGTTGTGCTTACATCCCAACACCGTGTAGGACGTTTGGCATTTGCCACAGAACACCAAGATTGGCAAATTCGCCACTGGCGCCCTGTGCTCTTCACAGATGAAAGCAAGTTCACACTGAGCACATGTGACAGACATGACAGAGTCTGGAGACGCCGCGGAGAATGTTCTGCTGCCTGCAACATCCTCCAGCATGACCGGTTTGGCATTGGGTCAGTAATGGTGTGGGGTGGCATTTCTTTGGAGGGCCGCACAGCCCTCCATGTGGTCGCCAGAGGTAGCCTGACTGCCATTAGGTACCGAGATGAGATCCTCAGACCCCTTGTGAGACCATATGCTGGTGCGGTTGGCCCTGGGTTCCTCCTAATGCAAGACAATGCTAACCTCATGTGGCTGAAGTGTGTCAGCAGTTCCTGCAAGACAAAGGCATTGATGCTATGGACTGGCCCGCCCGTTCCCCAGACCTGAATCCAATTGAGCAAATCTGGGCGTCACATCATGTCTCGCTCTATCCACCAACGTCACTTTGCACCACAGACTGTCCAGGAGTTGGCAGATGCTTTAGTCCAGGTTTGGGAGGAGATCCCTCAGGAGACCGTCCGCCACCTCATCAGGAGCATGCACAGGCGTTGTAGGGAGGTCATACAGGCACGTGGAGGCCACACACACTACTGAGCCTCATTTTGACTTGTTTTAAGGACATTACATCAAAGTTGGATCAGCCTGTAGTGTGTATTTCCACTTTAATTTTGAGTGTGACTCCAAATCCAGACCTCCATAGGTTGAAAAATTTGATTTCCATTTTTAATTTTTGTGTGATTTTGTTGTCAGCACATTCAACTATGTAAAGAACAAAGTATTTCAGAAGAATATTTAATTAATTCAGATCTAGGATGTGTTATTTTTGTGTTCCCTTTATTTTTTTGAGCAGTGTATATCGCACCCTTGCCTCAATCCGATTTTTTGGGCGGCAACTGGTATATCACACCAGTTGCAATTAGTTGTTCCAATGGCATTTGTCCCTCTGTTTAGCTGCAGTATCGCAGCAGAACCGCACACAACTGCTGCACAATACAAATGCACTATAATATACTTTCTATGTTAGAAAGTATATTATAAGTATATTACACCCCTCAGTATGTCACATCTATCGATAGCACACCTATACCAGTCCTTAAAAGTACTTTTGTGGCCCTATTAGCTAGCGTTTGGTGTCTCTATACTCTCTAACAGTCTGTCCCTGCACCACATAGCAACCTCTCCCTACACTGGCAAAAAACAGAATGTAAAATGGCGGCCAGATTGGGTTTATTTATAGGGTAGGGGGTGTGTCTATGTGATGAAACGTCTCAATTGGCTGTCCTGTCCCACTTGATGGATGTGTCATGGGTCAAATTTCTGCACAATTCAAAGAATATGGCGCCGGCGGACATCGGCATATATTCACCTGCTCGGCGAACAGCGAACATGCAAAGTTCACCACGAGACGACCGCCGGGCAAACCGCAAGGCCATCTCTAGTCCCTTCGCAAGCAAGTGAGCATGCATTGGGTCATTTGCGCAAGTGACTCGGAGGGACTCCCTCCCTCCATCTCCACTGCATACTGCCATGGTGTATCTGGGTCCTCTGTCTCCTCTTCCTCATCACCTTGTAGCTCCTCTGGCTGCTCCTGCTCCTCCTTTCCTGTCACCTGTGTATAAAAACCACCCATTTCTCTACACATTGCTTTTGCTCAAATGTCCTCCTCCTCCTCTAGTTCAGCCCCCACAGGGCTCATGTGGCCATGAGATGTAGTAGCCATGTCTCCTGTCCCCTGGCCAGCCAGATTTAGCAGCATCTGTTCCAGGACATGAATCAGTGGAATGATGTTGTTCATCCCATAGTCCTGATGACTGACAAATAAAGTGGCCTCCTCAAACAACCCGAGCAAACAGCAGGTGTCACACATGAGCTTCCACTGGCTAACACCGAAGTTACATGAGGGAGTACCTCTGTCCATCTGTATCATCAAGAAATCGTTTATGGCCTTTCTCTGTTCATATAATCGGTCCAACATATGGAGGGTGGAATTCCAACTTGTGAAAATGTCGCATATCAGCCTATGTTGGGGGATGTCGTTCTACCGTGGCAGCTCAAAGAGGGAGTGATTTGCTGTGTATGAGTGGCTAAAGTGCATGCAAAGTTTCCTGACCATTTTCAGGATCTCTTGCAGATAGGCGGAAGACTTCAGGTACAACCAGTGCAGTGCCGACACTATGTTCTTCCCGTTGTCGGTCACCATGGTTCCAATTTTGAGTTGTCGAGGAGCAAGCCAGGATTCAATTTCTTGATGAAGGACGCAGAGCAGTTCCTCCCCTGTGTGACTCTGTTCGTCCAGGAAAACTAAGTGCAGAACAGCGTGACACCGTCGTGCCCTGCACATGTGTTGTGCTGGTGGGACACTGTGAATTGTCCCTGCAGTGGAGGGTGAGGACACAGTGGAGGATGAGGAGGCAGAGGCAGACATTGTTGCAGGACCAACAGCGTAAGAACGTGGAAACGGAAGTGGTGTCACCTGCCCAAGTTGCTGGTGTGGCTGAGCAGAAACCACATTTACCCAGTGGGCCATAAAGGACATATATTGTCCTTGACCGTAGTTACAGTTCCACACGTTGGCACTGCCGTGCACTTTGGCAGACACCGACAGTCTCAAGGACTGGCCCACCTTCTGTTCTGCATATGTGTGCAGGGCTGGTACTTCGTTTTTGGCAAATAAATGACGGCTTGGGACTCTCCACCTCGGCTCGGCACAAGCCATCAGTTCTCTGAAAGGTGCAGAGTCCACCACTTGGAAAGGGAGGGACTGCAGCACCAGCAACTTGGCCAGGAGCACGTTCAGCTTCTGCACAATGGATGAGTGCACGCATACTGTTGTCTCTTGGCAATCGTTTCGGTGATCGATTGCTGATGGAATGAATGACGAGGAGTAGGAGGAGCAGGACCATCAGGACCAGCAGATGATTGGTAGGACAGACAGCTTCCTTTGGCTGAGGTAGTGGAGCCTTGACTGCATGAAATTGGGTGCGTGCCACTGGGTGACGTAGCAGTTGCTGCGGCAGGCTGGACCACCAATTCGGAGCCACGGTTCTCCCAGGCCACTTTATTGTGATGCTGCATGTATTGACGGAGGGCAGTGGTGCCAACATTGGCACCGTGCCCACGCTTCACCTTCTGCCCACAAATTCGGAAATTAGCCATGTTCACCTCCTCCTGCGGCCTAACAAAAATTTGCTACACCGCCAAGTATGGCGCCAACACTCCGTACTGACTGCCTGCTACCACTGCCTCCGTGAACCTCTGCACCACTACTTCCCGGGCAGATAGTCTCCTGCGAAGCGGGCGGACTACCCCGGGCACATTTGCCTCTCAACCTGACACTGCTGCCACCCTTCTGACTGGCGGCCACGCTACCACCTTGCTGGCTCAGCTGCTGCCTCATGCACAAGCTGCCACCCCCTTCTCCTGATGATGATGAAGCCACTTCTTCACTCGGCTCCCAAGTGCGATCGGCTTCATCATCATCCACTACTGTCTTTTTTACACTTATACACCCCAAAAAAGGCTGTAGTACAAAGTAACTGCACCGCAGAACGGCAAATAAGACGTACTTTTTTTACACTTATAAACCCCCAAAACGGTTGTATTACAAAGTAACTGCACCGCTGAAAGGCATTTAAGACGTACTTTTTTTTTTTACACTTATACACCCCATAAAAGTCTCTAGTACAAAGCAACTGCACCACAGAACGGCAAGTAAGATGTACTTTTTATTACACTTATACACCGCAAAAAAACCTGTAGAGCAATATAAATGCACCGCAGGACGGTAAATATGACGTACGTATATTTCCTATAAATACACCCTGCAAAACAGCACTTGAACCCCAATAATAAACAAGGTTTGCTGGAATTACAGAGGTATCATCTAATGCAAACCTAAAAACTCAAGAATAATAGCAATTTGGATCCCCAGTCAGTGCAGCAAGGTATAATAGAATTGCTCCTATTACCCACGCTGTACACTCTCCTTCTGCACTCTGTTCTGCTTTTATAGTGTGGATGATGCGTCCCTATGCTTTCCCTACACCTTGAACTGAACTTGCAAATCTTTTTTTCAGCACAATGAAGTTTTTTCTATCACTTCCCCTAGCTCCTGCTAACGTCTCTCCCTGCACTAAGCACACTGGAAAATGGCAGAATCCAAAATGGCTGAGGCTATTTATTGGGCTGTGACATCACAGGCGCTGGCTGGCTGCTGATTGGCTGCATGCATGGCATTGTGGGTGATCCCTTGTTCCCAGAGTTCTTTGCTCCATGTTCTAACAAGTGCAGCAGCCATTTTAGAAAAAATGTGATTCGTTACCACAAAGCGTGATGAAATTCGGCTTTGGTGCGAATCAAATTTTTCCTGAAATTTGGATCAAATTCCACTTTGTCAACTTTGATTCGCTCATCTCTAATTATAGCTAATAAAAGGTATTTGAGAATATATTTATAATAAAGTAATATTTACACATTTTTATTTTCCCAGAGAACCTCTTTAAGGAGAAATACTCCTATTTAACTTATCAAAGTAAAGCCTCTTCAGATAGCAGTGAATTTTAGTCAGGGATGAATTTGACATTTCTAGCCCCATCCCTCTCACACTTCAAAGTCCTGCACAAGAACCCCACTAAGCCCTCTGCCCCAGTCAACCAAATATGCTCCACCCCCATTCGCTTGCTAAGCTGCATTCTCAGCTTGAAACCTGGTCACTTCTGCTACTGCTCTATATCCCCCTACCCTCTGGACCACTGTGCAGCTGAACCAGATGTACAGGCAGTATGTCTGGCAGTTCTTGGCAGTGTGGGAATTTTTTATCAAGTCACAGGAGGACATTAGCGTTGCGGAATGCAGGATATGTGGGCAGAAGATGAAGCATGGGTAAGTGTCTTAATGTTGGCACCACAGCCCTTTGTCAACCCACAGGGCGTCACCATAAAGTGGCCTGGGAAAACCGTAGCACTAATGTAGTGGTGCAGACTGACGCAGCAACTGCTGTATCTCCCAGCAGCTCGCACGCCTTCTCAAGCAGTCAGGACTCCTCATCCTCAGCAGAAGGAAGCTGTCATTCCTTCCCTTCGTCTATTGCTACTGATGCTCCTCCTCCTCCTCCATGTCACATGTTTTGCCAGCAATCGATCACTGAGGCGATTGCAAAGAGAGCAGTGTGTGTGAACTTATCCAACGGTGCAGGAGCTGAACATACACCTGCCCAATTTGCTGGTACTACAGTCCCTTCCTTTGCATTATCATAGACTCTGAACATTTCAGAGAACTGATGGCTTGTGCCCACCCAAGGTGGAGATTTCCAAGCCTAAACAATCTGTACCAGCCCTGAACACATATGTTGACCAGTAGGTGCGCCAGTCCTTGAGCCTTTCGGTGTCTGCTACATGTCAGCGTTGACGTGTGGAGCTGTAACTATGGCCAAAGACAGTTTATGTCCTTTACAGCCCACTGGGTAAATGTGGTTCCTGCCCAGGCACACCAGCAACTTGGCCAGGTGGTTGCAATGCCGCCTACACATTGTAAACATCAGGATTTTAAACAGTTCAGAGTGGTCCTCCAGCATACCACCTATGCAAAGTACTGCGTTGTCACTGAGTACTTCTCTTCACCAGCCTACTGAAGAAACCACCCAGCAGCAGCAGGACATGGAGCAGAACCTGAACAATCAGGTGGTGGCAAACTTGGACTCCACCCTGTCACCCCAAATCCAAGATCCCTTGGACTACTGGGCAGCCAAACTTGAATCATGGCTGCAACTGGCTGTTTGCCCGTGGCAAGCTTTCCTGCCCAGCCAGTAGTGTGGCATCAGAGCGGGTGTTTAGTGTGGCGGGTGGCATAGTTACACCAAAGAGAACTTGCCTTTCAACACAAAATTTGAGAGATTAACCCTTATAAAGATGAATCAGGTCTGGATCAACCAGGATTTCCAGACACAGGTGCCTTATGCAACAAATTAGATCATTCCAACAGTAATGATCTGACTGTGATGTGCTGCCACACCAGGACATTGTGGCAAATGGACCGTTACTGCTGCCACTATTCTGCTGCTGTCACCGCCTGATGCCACACACCTGCTGCCTCTACTGCCACCTACCCCTACTGTGATCTGCTACTAACTTGTGAGGTTACTGCCACTGCTGACGCCCCCCCTCCATACTCTGTTCCGGGGCCACTATTGTGACTCTTCATGCGGTTGCCACCCTCAATAGTCTGTTAAGGAGCCACTAGTGTCCCTGTTTGGCCGTGTTGACATCACTGTTTATTTTTCCGTTCTTCTGATCCATCAGAAGAACCAAAAAATAACAAAAATAACAAAAACGGGTCCTGTCATTTGAGCGTCCAGAAGGCCTCTATCACATGGACAGTATTTTGCATCAGGATTTGAAAGCCAAAAGCAGGAGTGGGTCCAAAACACAGAAGACATGCAAATATTTCCATAACGTGTCATCTGTTTTGGACCCACTGATGTTTATGCCTTACCAATACTGATCAAATACTGATGCAAAAAAAACTGACCATATACTGACTGTGTGATAGGTCAGAAGAACAGAAAAATAAACAGTGATATGAATACAGCCTTACTGCTGACACCCTCCCCAGTGTCATGGGGCCACTACTTGAATTTTAAGCCACTGCACTGACATTGACATTGACCAGTAAGTCGGAGTTCACACTTCTGTTATTTGGTCAGTTAATTCCGTCACTTATTGTGAGGCAAATACGGGAGCCAAGACTACTCTCGGATTAGGTTTAATGAATAGATCTGCACCTGTTCTGTGGGTTTGGCACTCACCTGCATTGTGCTAACAATAACTGACCAAATAAGTGAAGTGTGAACTAAGCCTAGTAGTATATCTGTAAAGAATAAATCAAGGCAACTGGACTTACTGTAGATTTCTTGAAAACGTTTCACTCGTTCTTCAAACGAGCTTTCTCAATTCTGAGTGACTGTACAAGAATTCTCTGGGAATAAATATGTAACTGAATCAACATCTGGTAATTATACCCAGCATAGGGTCAAAGGTGTTGATTCCATTATCCTAATTGGAGTCAGTAGGTGATAATGACCTCCCAGAAAAAGGTGTCAAGACAGCATTGTATGTGGCAGACAATAGATGTCTAACCCCCCCGCCTCTATTCAAGCTTGGCTTCTCCATTTTTACGTAGATGGCCTCCTTCACACCTCGTTTGTACCAATCGGCCTCCTTATCCAAAACACGTACTTGACTGTCTTCAAAGGTGTGACCTGTTTCTTTTAGATGTAAGTACACGGCTGAATTTTGACCAGAGGCTTTGGCTCTTCTATCCTGAGCCATATGCTGATGTAGTTGTTGTTTTGTTTCGCCGATATACAGTTCTGAGCATTGCACTGGACTGCGTACACAATGTTGTCCATCTTGTGTTTAGGCATTGGGTCTTTTCGGTGAACCAGTTGTTGCCTCAGTGTGTTGCTGGGTTTAAAGCAGACAGGGATGTGATGTTTATTAAAAATCCTTTTGAGTTTCTCAGCTACATATGGGATAACCATATTCTTGCGTCTGTCATGCTTCTCGCCCTCACTGGTAGTCTTGGTGCCCTTTCTTCTCCTTCCTTCTGTTTTGACAAAGGCCCAATCTGGATACCCACAAGTTTTAAGTGGCCCTCTGAGGTGTTTGAATTCCTTCACCTTGGCCACTGTGCTGGTGGGGATTTTCTCTGCCCGGTGGTGAAGAGTCTGGATGACTCCGTGTTTGTGGTCTAGAGGATGGTGGGAATCAAATAGCAGGTATTGGTCTGTGTGTGTTGGTTTTCGATAGACCTCTATTCCCAGCTTCCTTCCCTCTTCCACTGTTCTAAGACGGTCCAGAAACACCAGTTTGTTGTTCTGCCTATCTTCCCGCGTGAAATTGATGTTATGATCCACTGAGTTGATGTGGTCGGTGAAAGCCTGTAACTCTTGTTTATGAATTTTAACCCAAGTGTCATCCACATATCTGAACCAATGACTCGGTGTAATTCCCATGAAAGTGGTCAGGGCTTTCTTTTCTACTTCCTCCATATACAGGTTCGCTACAATAGGTGAGGCTGGCGATCCCATAGCACAGCCATGTTTTTGCTTGTAGAACTTGTCCTTATACTTGAAGTAGGTGGTACTCAGACAAAGGTCCAGTAAGGCACACACTTGGTCTGGGCTAAGTTCTGTTCTGCAGCCTAAGGTGTTGTCTAGTAGCAACTGTTTCCTGACTGTTTCAATTGCCTCTGTAGTGGGTATGCAGGTGAAGAGGGATGTAACATCATAGGAGACCATTGTTTCTTCTGTGCCCAATACCAAGTTCTGGATTTTGATGGTGAAGTCCTGAGAGTTCTGTATATTTATTCTCTGGGAATAAATATGTAACTGAATCAACATCTGGTAATTATACCCAGCATGGGGTCAGAGGTCATTATACCCAATATAGGGTCAAAGGTGTTGATTCCATTATCCTAATTGGAGTCAGTAGGTGATAATGACCTCCCAAAAAAAGGTGTTAAGACAGCATTGTATGTGGCAGACAATAGATGTCTAACCCCCCCCCCCCACGCCTCTATTCAAGCTTGGCTTCTCCATTTTTACGTAGATGGCCTCCTTCACACCTCGTTTGTACCAATCGGCCTCCTTATCCACAACACGTACTTGACTGTCTTCAAAGGTGTGACCTGTTTCTTTTAGATGTAAGTACACGGCTGAATTTTGACCAGAGGTTTTGGCTCTTCTATGCTGAGCCATACGCTGATGTAGTTGTTGTTTTGTTTCGCCGATATACAGTCCTGAGCATTCCTCATTGCACTGGACTGCGTACACAATGTTGTGTTTAGGTGTAGGGTCTTTTCAGTGAACCAGTTGTTGCCTCAGTGTGTTGCTGGGTTTAAAGCACACAGGGATGTGATGTTTATTAAAAATCCTTTTGAGTTTCTCAGACACCCCAGCTACATATGGGATAACCATATTCTTGCGTCTGTCATGCTTCTCGCCCTCACTGGTAGTCTTGGTGCTCTTTCTTCTCCTTCCTTCTGTTTTGACAAAGGCCCAATCTGGATACCCACAAGTTTTAAGTGGCCCTCTGAGGTGTTTGAATTCCTTCACCTTGGCCTCTGTGCTGGTGGGGATTTTCTCTGCCCGGTGGTGTAGAGTCTGGATGACTCCGAGTTTGTGGTCTAGAGGATGGTGGGAATCAAATAGCAGGTACTGGTCTGTGTGTGTTGGTTTTCGATAGACCTCTATTCCCAGCTTCCTGCCCTCTTCCACTGTTATAAGACAGTCCAGAAACGCCAGTTTGTTGTTCTGCCTATCTTCCCGCGTGAAATTGATGTTATGATCCACTGAGTTGATGTGGTCGGTGAAAGCATGTAACTCTTGTTTATGAATTTTAACCCAAGTGTCATCCACATGAAGTCCTGAGAGTTCTGTATGTGATGTTGTGTGTTTCCAGTATTTTGCCACATTGTAGGTCACAGAGTTGATGCTGCTGACAATAGGCCTGAGAGGGGTTCCATCCTTATGTATCTTAGGAAGTCCATAAATACATGGAGGGGCTTCCCCAGGGTTGAGGCGATGATACATGGCCTGATCAATGATTTTGTCCTTTTCTAGTTGTTGTAGTAGTTCTATAACCTTCTTCTTGTAGCCACTGGTTGGGTCTCGTCCTAGGGCATCATATGTGTTGTTATCATCCAGGAGTGTGGTCACCTTGGCATCGTAGTCAGATGTATTAAGTACAACCGTGCATCCTCCTTTATCCACAGGCAGGATGGTAATGTTTGTGTCTTTCTTCAGGGATGTAACCGCCTTCCTTTCTTCTCTAGTCAAGTTTGAAGGAGGTGGTTTGGCACTGGCCAGAGCTGCAGACACTTTAAGGCGAAGTTGTTCAGCCGCACCCTGTGGTACTTTGTTGCTGTGGATTGAGGCTTCAGTGGCTGAAATAATATCAACTATTGGTATGGTTCTTGGTGTGGTTGCGAAATTCAACCCTATAGCAAGGACATCCATCTCAGGCTGGGTGAGAACCCGGTCTGAAAGATTCTGCACCCATTTCTCTTTGTTTTGCACTGTCCTTGTTTCCTCCTTTCGCCTCTATGTCAGTTCCTCACTGGTATGGCTGTTTGCAGTTCGGGATAACAAAATGCAGAACTTGTTCTTCTGCCTCTCCTTGCTCATAGCTGTGCATGTACTGTGAAATCTGCTACTTTCTTCCACGTTTCAGTGGGTAGCTGCAAAGTCAGCCATGACCTGGATAAATGAGAACCTTCACAGACATAAGCCTAGTAGTGACATACAGTCTTTCTACATCTAATAGAAGGGATTTAAATGCATGGGTTTGCACTGCCATAACATGGATTAAAAAAAACTTTTTTTTCTCCATTACTTTATTGGCGCTGTCCTTATTTTGTTCCGCTAAAGAGTCATTGGGACATCTGCAGGGATGCTTAACATTTATTATTATTTTTTCTTTACTAACGGAACTTGTATGCTTTTTTTGTGTTTAGCTAGGGGTTAGCTAGGAATGTTAATGGTCTGCACAATTATGCGCGCATCCATATATGTGACCTGCCTGTCATTCAGACACACAATTAGGCCCCTTGCAGACGAGCATGTCCGGATTAGGTCCGGATGCGTTGCGTCTGCGTTCAGGGAAAATCGTGTTAGTAGGTACGCAGTTGCAGTCAGTTTTGACTGCGATTGCATTCCGATGTTCAGTTTTTATCGGCGGGTGCAATGCGTTTTGCACGCGTTTTATAAAAAACTGACTGTGGTACCCAGACCCGAACCCGGACTTCTTCACTGAAGTTCGGGTTTGGGTTAGGTATTCTGTATATTTTATTATTTTCCCTTATAACATGGTTATAAGGGAAAATAATAGCATTCTTATTGTCCTTTGGCAGGTCCTGAAAGAAGAAAGAAGATGATGCCGGCTGCGCAAACAACAGGATGAGGTGAGTTTAATAAAAAAAATATATATATTTTAACCCCTAAAGCCCCATTTTAGTAAGCATTCTGTTTTAAGAATGCTATTATTTTCTCTTATAACCATGTTATAAGGGAAAATAATACTGAAAATTGACTTTTATCAATTTACTTACATTATCTCCTAGTAACCATGTGTGAAAATCGCACCGCATCAGCACTTGCTTGCGGATGCTTGCGATTTTCATGCAGACCCATTTATTTCTATGGGGCCTGCGTTGCGTGAAAAACAGAATATAGAACATGCTTTGATTTTCATGCAACGCACAAGTGATGCATGAAAATCAACGCTCATCTGAAAAGCCCCATTGAAGTGAATGGGTTCGAATTCAGTGCGGGTGCAATGCCTTCACCTCGCCCGTGTTAAAGGGGCCTTACTGTTTCGTTACCAAAAAGGACTAGCTATTTAATTTTCTGCGCTGCACAGTGATGTTCACCAAGATACATTCTCCCTAAAGTTTAACTGCAGGCTGGGATAGACCTGATTTTACGCACTTCATGACAAATTTGTTTGAATCAAAGCAAATTTTGGGGGAAAATTTGGCGAAGCGACTGAATTTAATTTGTGAAAACTTCGCTCATCTCTAATTACTACTCCTATTTTGCACTACAGTAAAGAGAAACGTCTATTCTTCTATTTTTGCCCTGGTTTCCTGACTCATACACCATACGTTCTACACACCATGCCTTGTACCCATCCAAACACCTACCATCAAGAGCATCCCAGCTACCATTAGACAGAAGCCCCAGAATCAGAGTCTGCCCTGAGGGAAGAAAGGGTACCCCCATTTTTCACTGCATGGCCCTAGAGAGCTACAGTGTGAGGACAGCCCCTGTGATCGAGACAGGCAGAGCCACTAGTCCTCTCCAATTTCTCATGGACTCGCTGCACATAGTCAAGAAATTACTCCTTTTTGGGGACAGGTGCCTTTTTTGTCTTCTGACCTGTAAAATGGTTGGTGCCATTTTGAGAGATTCATCTGAACCAAATCACAAGATATTCTTCAGCAAGCTTGTGTGTGCTACTATATCCATGCTCTAGATTTGGATCTGGCACCATATATATGCTGTAAGCTCATCTATGCATTATACTTATTTTGTTACCATATTTACAGGATGGGAGTGGTAGTGGCCCTGATGAGATGTTGTGTAAAGGTGTATTCCCTCAGGCCATTGCTTACTGGGGATAAGTGCAGTGGAAAGGTGATTTAAAGACTCAGTCAAGAAGTAAAAGGATTAAAGTCTCACTTTACTCAGTGCAAAAGATAATTTGTAGTACATTAAGCAGTAGTTTGTACAAAGTGCAATTTCTAGCAAAAGCTCATTAGGTATGGTGGTAGGCCAAGTTGCAATTAATGGCACCTCTGATTTTCTAGCTTGCTGATGACTCTCCCTTGAACTTCTAGTTGACTGCTGTAATTTGGCACTTGTTGATATACACTAACCTAAAGAATTATTATGAACACCATACTAATACGGTGTTGGACCCCCTTTTGCCTTCAGAACTGCCTTAATTCTACATGGCATTGATTCAACAAGGTGCTGATAGCATTCTTTAGAAATGTTGGCCCATATTAATAGGATAGCATCTTGCAGTTGATGAAGATTTGAGGGATGCACATCCATGGCACAAAGCTCCCGTTCCACCACATCCCAAAGATGCTCTATTGGGTTGAGATCTGGTGACTGTGGGGGCCATTTTAGTACAGTGAACTCATTGTCATGTTCAAGAAACCAATTTGAAATTATTCGAGCTTTGTGACATGGTGCATTATCCTGCTGGAAGTAGCCATCAGAGGATGGGTACATGTTCTCATTCTGTTTACGCCAAATTCGGACTCTACCATTTGAATGTCTCAACAGAAATCGAGACTCATCAGACCAGGCAACATTTTTCCAGTCTTCAACAGTCCAATTTTGGTGAGCTCGTGCAAATTGTAGCCTCTTTTTCCTATTTGTAGTGGAGATGAGTGGTACCCGGTGGGGTCTTCTGCTGTTGTAGCCCATCCGCCTCAAGGTTGTACATGTTGTGGCTTCACAAATGCTTTGCTGCATACCTCGTTTGTAACGAGTGGTTATTTCAGTCAACATTGATCTTCTATCAGCTTGAATCAGTCGGCCCATTCTCCTCTGACCTCTAGCATCCACAAGGCATTTTTGCCTACAGGACTGCCGCATACTGGATGTTTTTCCCTTTTCACACCATTCTTTGTAAACCCTAGAAATGGTTGTGCGTGAAAATCCCAGTAACTGAGCAGATTGTGAAATACTCAGACCAGCCCATTTGGCACCAACAACCATGCCACACTCAAAATTGCTTAAATCACCTTTCTTTCCCATTCTGACATTCAGTTTGGAGTTCAGGAGATTGTCTTGACCAGGACCACACCCCTAAATGCATTGAAGCAACTGCCATGTGATTGGTTGACTAGATAATTGCATTAATGAGAAATAGAACAGGTGTTCCTAATAATTCTTTAGGTGAGTGTAGCTGTCCAGTGTGTAATGCAGGCTTTGAAGTTGGTCTGGCTTGGGTGATATCTAGGTGATGGGTGTTTAAACCATAGTCCCTCACCTGCAGCAGGATCTGTAAAGCTGTGTCTTTGCTGACTGTAAATGCTGTAGCTTTTCAAGTATCTATTTTTGGTATTCTTGCAGTCTCTCTGAAGTAGTAGTCTCACAGGAGAATCGGATGTGAAGCTGATCCCTAAGACCCTTGGAATAGGAGCAGTTGGTCGTGCTTCCTTCCTCCTCGTTGTCCTAGATAGAACCCCCACCCCTTTTCCCTGGCAGAAGCTGTGGTTTGCTGGTCACTCTGCTATTTCACTCAGTAGATTTTGAGTTTTCCTGGTCTTCTTGCAGTCTCTCTGGAGCAATGGTCTCACAGGAGAGTAGAATCTCTTGCTCGTCCCTAAGACCCCTGGAGCAGGAGCAATTGGACATGCTTCCTTTCTCGACACTGTTCTAGCTAGAAATCCCCCTCCTGGCAGGAAGCAGGACCAGTCCACTCCTACCAAGAGGGAAGGAACAGGGTGGTTTATCCTGTCCCTCCCAACTATATATATTATCACGCTGGTTGTACATACATAACAATAAAATACATAACATAGCATAGCATGGCATTTGCAGATACCCCCAGGTCTGGGGTACTATTTGCCGCATGCCTACTTTATATTGGCATCATTTCTTAAACATCCTTTTATTTTAGAACATTAGATGTTCTAGAAGTTTAACAGCATTTTACAAAATGTTAAGACATTTTCTAAAATCTATTTTTAGGGAACAATTATAGTGCAGCAGATGGTGAAAAGTGGAAATTGCAATTTATAAGCAGATATGGCATTTCAAGGTCTATTATTTTATGCTTAGCTTGTGCGATCAGAGACACACACCTTTTAAATTGTTAGGTGGGTTTTCCCCAATATTAAAATGTGTATGTAAACTGCTGTTTGGCACAGCACAGGACTCAGAAGGGAAATATTACTTTTTGACATATGGAGCATAGATTTTGGTGGACTGGTTTGTCACTTTTTCAAGGACTCTAACATACCAGTAGTGTTTAAACCCCAAGAAATGACCCCATTATGGAAATGAATCCCCTTAGGGTATTTGTGTTTGGGGTTTACTGGTATTTCAGTTCATAATTTTGGGTCATATATACAGTAAACTCTGCAGAGTACATCCGGTATAATATTTTTGGAATGGATAATAAGCAGCAATTCCTCCACTGCTCTTCATTTTCACTGCGTCCACCATGTGGTAAAAATTATATATATTTTTTATTCTCCAGGTCGATATTATTACACAGTTCCAAATGTATACCTTTTTATGGTTTACCACATTTACACAGTAAAAGCAATAAATATTTTTAAAATAATGGCTTAGTTTTGCCATTTTTCAAAAACCTATTTTTTTTTATATTTTTCTCTATATGCAACTGTGTGGTACTATTTTTAGGTTCATAAAACTTTTTGGTCAATTTTTATTTAGCTTTAAGAGTTGGGAAGCAGAAGAAAGATAAAACAGCAATTCAGCCACTTTTTGGGGTTTTATTTTTTTTTACAGTATTTATGTGCGATATAAATGAAATGCTACTTTTAATCTGCTAGTCAGTATGATTACAGCAATACCAATTTTATATTGTTTTTTAAAAGTTTTACTATTTTTACACAATAAAAGCACTCAGTTAATAAAAAATCATGTTTTTGTGGTGTCATTTTCTTAAAGTTTTTTATTTTATTTATTTAAATTTATTTTATTTATTTTATTTAGTTTTATTTATTTTCTGAAGATAGTTATGTTAGAGTGTGGTTTTTAGCGCCATGTGTTGATATTTTTCGTTGGTACCATTTGGGATTACATATAGCTGTTTGGTCACATTTTGTTATGTTTCTTAGGAGGTAAGATGACCAACAACGACAGTTCTGGGATAATTTCTTATGTAGGATAAGGCTACATGCACACGAACGTTGTTTTTTTTTGCAGATAGGATGCAGAAGACCCATTCATTTCAATGGGTCCGCAAAAAATGCGGAAAGCACACAGTGTGCTGTCCGCATCAGTATGTCCGTTCTGTAGCCCCGCAAAAAAATAGAACATGTCCTATTCTTGTCCGTTTTAGGCATTGTTACAATGGATCCACAAAAAAAAGGGATGGCATACGGATCTCATCTGTTATTTTGGGCGGATCCGCAATTTGCGGACCGCAAAACACATACGGTCGTGTGCATGTAGCCTAAATAATATCATATTTTTATAGAATTTGTATTTAAAAAATTCACATGCGCTGCTGCAATTAGTTGTTTAAGGAGTTTCCCGTGCTGAATGGGTGATTAAACAACAGTAACCAGGATGTAATAAACAAAGTTAAACTATATGTCCATACCTATATGTTGTATGTAGGAAGTGCAGATGTACTTCCAATCGTGTTGATGTTTCTTTTCTTGAGATAACAGTCCTCCTTGGCGTCTTCTGCATCGACCCTCTGAGACTGCGCGGCTCCGGCCGGTAGCTAGCGCGCGCGGGGGAAGCTTACAGTTAGTAACTAGGAGCGTTCCTATGTGACGTCACACTCAACCAACGCATTTCGGAATATATGTATTCCTTAATCAGGAATAAGAAATCCTCCCAACCCACCTTGGTTAAATAGGCGTCTTGTCTCCATAGTAACAACCGCATCTCTTTTCTTCCTATTTGGAACCTCATTACTTCGGATTGGATTCATAGTTATCTCATGCATACAACATAAGGGTATAGGCTGGTTTTAAAATAAGGGCAAAAGTACATATATTCCAAAACGCGTTGGATTAATTCTAACCCTTACAGGCATCCGTACCTGAGTGTGACATCACATAGGAACGCTCCTAGTTACTAACCGCAAGTTTCCACTGTGCGCACCATCTACCGGCCGGAGCTGCACAGTCGCAGAGGGTTGATGCAGAAGTCGCCAAGGAGGACTGTTATCTCAAGAAAAGAAACATAAACATGATTGGAAGTACATCTACGCCTTCTACATACAACATATAGGTATGGGCATATAGTTTAACCTTGTTTATTACATCCTGGTTACTGTTGTTTAATCATATTTTTATAGTTCATGTACATACAGATGTGAAAATACCAATAGATTTTTTTAATTTCATTTAACTTTTTTTTAATTTTCCAGAAGTCAAGTAAATGTGTATAAAAGAGGTCTAGAGATTGGGACAAATGGATCAAAGATTTTGAAAACATTTAAATTATGACTGTGCCCACCTGCTCATGATGAAGCATCAATAGTCACCTGTCAAGTCTCTTATTTCAGCGGATATTTCCAGGAATTATGAACAAATGATATTACTGGTAATTGCTGGATAGGCAGAGATCTAATTGCCATTGCAGAACAATTCCCACTACACTATTTCTGAATTACTCATCATCACCATCCTGTGCTGTGATAGTACACTGGGTTCTCTGCGTTGGAGGCGTAAAATTTCCCATCCTGAATCAGTGCACTGAATCTGTCATGTAAAGTTTTATCTTTGCTTCTCTGTCAGATGCTAATTATTTCGTTTATCTGTGGACTCTTACAGGCGTTACAAATAGAATTGCTGAATACCAATTCAACTCAAAGGGGAAAGTGTGCTATCGATTGGGTTAATATTCATATAATACAGTCGAGTAATATTATTATGACCACCAGCTAATATCCAAAGTAACCACCATGGGCAGCACGGACATCAGATACACGGAAAGCAGCTATAAGGTCCCGGTAGGTTGTCACAGGTATCTGGAGCTATGCTGACTGCAGTGGATCCCACAGCTGCTGGATCAGGGTGGATCCATAGAGTAAACATGATGATTGAGGTGGTCTCACAGATGCCCAATTAGGTTCAAATATGGGGAATTAGGGGGCCAGGGTAGTACTTGGAAGTCTTGGTCTGGCTCTTTCAATCAATGTTGGACACTTTTTGCCATGGGAAATGTCTCATTGTCTTGCCAGAAGGTCACATCTGCCCCAGAGAAGACAATTAGCATGTATGGGTTGATGGATGGATTCATACCCAAATTGGTTGAGAGTGCCTTCCACATGGATGATTGGGCCCAGAGAATGCCAAAAAATATTAAAAGCAGAAACGTGACTATTCGGAGAAGGCAACCCTTTGCCAATCAGTGGAGGTCTGATACTGCCACAAATATTGAAGCCATTTCTGCTGATGAAACATCGTCCATCCGTCTTATTCAGAGCCCCATGCGCAGTAGAGTTCACTGAACTGTTCTTTTAGATGCATGTCTGGTAGCCCCTAGTTTATTTTGGCAGTGAGCTGCTCTACTGTAGCGTGTCAGTCCACCTTTGTTTACCTTCATGGCTGACATCTCTCACATCAATGGCACGTGGTGCTCTGCAGTTTCCACATCGCTTATTCACAGTGATGTCATTTGTCCGCTCACGTTCACCACACCACCATGTGAATAGTTTACAAACTGCGCAGTTTCAGAAATACTGCCATACTTGGCCCCAATGGCAATAATTATTCCTTTTTGCTGCTATTTCTCTTTTCATTTAGCAGTACTATGCCATTCAAACTTAAAAGGGTTGTCCCATGAAAAATATTCTACAGTTTTCAAACCAGCACCTGGATCTGAATACTTTTGTAACTGCATGTACTTAAAAATTTAGCCACTGAGTTATTCAATAAAATGTATCTGTATAGCGTCACCTGTAGAGTTGAGCGAACACCTGGATGTTCGGGTTCGAGAAGTTCGACCGAACTTCCCGGAAATGTTCGGGTTCGGGATCCGAACCCGACCCGAACTTCGTCCCGAACCCGAACCCCATTGAAGTCAATGGGGACCCGAACTTTTGGGCACTAAAAAGGCTGTAAAACAGCCCAGGAAAGAGCTAGAGGGCTGCAAAAGGCAGCAACATGTAGGTAAATCCCCTGCAAACAAATGTGGATAGGGAAATGAATTAAAAAAAAAAATAAAAAAATAAAAATGACCCAATATCAATTGGACAGAGGTCCCATAGCAGAGAATCTGGCTTCACGTCAGCAGAGAATCAGTCTCTTCATGCCATAGCAAAGAATCTGGCTTCATGTCAGCACAGAATCAGTCTCTTCATGCCATAGCAGAGAATCTGGCTTCATGTCAGCACAGAATCAGTGTCACGGCTGAGGATGGGGGAAATCCTCAGCCGTGTGGAGCCCGGTGATGTTACGGCTGCTTGGCCATGAAGACAGGATTAGGGAGCAGGTCACCTCCTAAACGCATCCCTAACCTGACCCTGGCTCCTAGCTACATGAGCCAACCTTGATGGTAGGAGGGCCCATGCTCCGGAACCTAAAAGTCCCTGCTAGCCCTCAAGATGACCCTCACCTAGGAGCTGAGTAAGACAAGCCCACTCCTCCTAGACACGGAGGAGCAGGAGTCTCAACGGCCAAGCTGCAGGAAAAGGGGAGACATAAACAGCTCTATGGATATGGCAGGTGAACAAAGAGTTCCACCTACCTGCCACATCCTTGCTGACTGGATCCCTGTGTTAGCAGGGTGCAGATCACAAACGCATCCCCACACAGGAACCCAGATCCATAGCTGCACAAAATCACATATAAAACATCACACGGACATCACACATAACTAGAAATAACTTAAAGCGACATTATGGTTATGACCACAGGGGTGGCTCTTACTGGCAGGTAATAAAGACATGAGGCTGCTCTCAGCTAAGCATGGCTGAAGCAACCTGCAGGCCTGCAAAAGCAGTGAGGCTTTATAGGCCAAGAAGCCACACCCCACAGTCGGACACACCCAGTGCACACACACACTAGGAAGGAGATTAACCCTTCCAACACCAGGGAAGGGAAAACACCACTTAAAGGAGATGTGCACACAATAACATAAAAAGGAAGTGCACACATACACACATAACACAAAACCGCATGCACAACGTAGCGAGCTGCAATGGCACAGCTCAGCCTGCTACGCTGCCACATACACACTGTTGCCAGCGGCAACCACAGGTGAGGCAAATACCACAGCCCTCACCTGTGATTGAACACCAAAGAAAACCGCTGACAACCGCATGCGGTTCAGGAGTCACGGTCATAGCCATGGCCGTGACAATCAGTCTTCATGTCATAGCAGAGAATCAGGCTTCACGTCACCCACCACTGGAACAGGCCACTGTCACACATTTAGGCCCAGGCACCCAGGCAGAGGAGAGAGGTCCCGTAACAGAGAATCTGGCCTTATGTCAGCACAGAATCAGTCTTCATGTCATAGCAGAGAATCAGGCTTCACGTCACCCACCACTGGAACAGGCCACTGTCACACATTTAGGCCCAGGCACCCAGACAGAGGAGAGAGGTCCCGTAACAGAGAATCAGGCCTTATGTCAGCACAGAATCTGTCTTCATGTCATAGCAGAGAATCAGGCTTCACGTCACCCACCACTGGAACAGGCCACTGTCACACATTTAGGCCCAGGCACCCAGGCAGAGGAGAGAGGTCCCGTAACAGAGAATCTGGCCTTATGTCAGCACAGAATCTGTCTTCATGGCATAGCAGAGAAGCAGGCTTCACGTCACCCACCACTGGAACAGGCCACTGTCACATATTTAGGCCCAGGCACCCAGGCAGAGGAGAGAGGTCGCGTAAAAGAGAATCTGGCTTCATGTCAGCACAGAATAAGTCTTCATGTCATAGCAGAGAATCAGGCATCACGTCACCCACCACTGGAACAGGCCACTGTCACACATTTAGGCCCCGGCACCCAGACAGAGGAGAGAGGTCCTGTAACAGAGAATCTGGCCTTATGTCAGCACAGAATCTGTCTTCATGTCATAGCAGAGAATCAGGCATCACGTCACCCACCACTGGAACAGGCCACTGTCACACATTTAGGCCCAGGCACCCAGGCAGAGGAGAGAGGTCCCGTAACAGAGAATCTGGCCTTATGTCAGCGCAGAATCAGTCTTCATGTCATAGCAGAGAATCAGGCTTCACGTCACCCACCACTGGAACAGGCCACTGTCACACATTTAGGCCCAGGCAGAGGAGAGAGGTCCCATAACAGAGAATCTGGCCTTATGTCAGCACAGAATCTGTCTTCATGTCATAGCAGAGAATCAGGCATCACGTCACCCACCACTGGAACAGGCCACTGTCACACATTTAGGCCCCGGCACCCAGACAGAGGAGAGAGGTCCTGTAACAGAGAATCTGGCCTTATGCCAGCACAGAATCTGTCTTCATGTCATAGCAGAGAATCAGGCTTCACGTCACCCACCACTGGAACAGGCCACTGTCACACATTTAGGCCCAGGCAGAGGAGAGAGGTCCCGTAACAGAGAATCTGGCCTTATGTCAGCACAGAATCTGTCTTCATGTCATAGCAGAGAATTATGCATCACGTCACCCACCACTGGAACAGGACACTGTCACACATTTAGGGCCCGGCACCCAGGCAGAGGAGAGAGGTCCCGTAACAGATAATCTGGCCTTATGTCAGCACAGAATCTGTCTTCATGTCATAGCAGAGAATCAGGCATCACGTCACCCACCACTGGAAAAGGCCACTGTCACATATTTAGGCCCAGGCACTCAGGCAGAGGAGAGAGGTTGCGTAAAAGAGAATCTGGCTTCATGTCAGCACAGAATAAGTCTTCATGTCATAGCAGAGAATCAGGCATCACGTCACCCACCACTGGAACAGGCCACTGTCACACATTTAGGCCCAGGCACCCAGACAGAGGAGAGAGGTCCCGTAACAGAGAATCTGGCCTTATGTCAGCACAGAATCTGTCTTCATGTCATAGCAGAGAATCAGGCATCACGTCACCCACCACTGGAACAGGCCACTGTCACACATTTAGGCCCCGGCACCCAGACAGAGGAGAGAGGTCCTGTAACAGAGAATCTGGCCTTATGTCAGCACAGAATCTGTCTTCATGTCATAGCAGAGAATCAGGCATCACGTCACCCACCACTGGAACAGGCCACTGTCACACATTTAGGCCCAGGCACCCAGGCAGAGGAGAGAGGTCCCGTAACAGAGAATCTGGCCTTATGTCAGCGCAGAATCTGTCTTCATGTCATAGCAGAGAATCAGGCATCACGTCACCCACCACTGGAACAGGCCACTGTCACACATTTAGGCCCCGGCACCCAGACAGAGGAGAGAGGTCCTGTAACAGAGAATCTGGCCTTATGTCAGCACAGAATCTGTCTTCATGTCATAGCAGAGAATCAGGCATCACGTCACCCACCACTGGAACAGGCCACTGTCACATATTTAGGCCCAGGCACCAAGTCAGTGGTGTAGTACAGTCGATATGAACCACATGAACTTTCACCAAATATCCAGTCTGCAGGTTTGCAATAGGGTCATACCAATATACAGGAGCTGCAGCAATGATCACTTGTTAAATATAGTTCCATATATTCATAAGCTGTTAGCAGAGAGTCAGGACATGCTAAATAAACCTCTTCAAATGTGCTATTAGATAACTGAGGAAAGTTTTAACAGACAGAGTCTTTACAGTGGACTCTTCCAGAAAGCCCCCTGTGTATTCTGCTACTTGGTTTGGTCTCCTCAGTGCAGATATTTACTGTGAAGGAGGTAGGATCTCTGTCTAAGTTCTCTAAAGCTAAAGTTCATATAATATATACCCATAATAGTTCTGTAGAATGTAAAGAGGTGACTGTATGTTTTTTAGCAGCCTTTAAACCCTGCAGCACATGCTAGGCTGAGTAGATGATGTACAGTTAGAGAGTCATGTGTTCTTCCTAAAATGGCTGCAAGACATGCTGTATTCCAGGTCACCCTGCTGCAATATCTTTGTAAATGATTTTCTCTTGTTCATTTTTCTGTATGCTTTGTTATATCCTGTAACATGTATGTGGGAATGTAATATAATGACTGCCTGTTATGATATAGGTGGGCTGGTGACCTGGCTGTATACCACATAGTGGCAGTGTTTCCCTGTTGTAATACAGGCTCCAGCCAAGTGCACTCCACCTCAATAAAGCTTTAAACCACTGAAGACCTGAGTGTCGTCCCTTAGAGTCCACTTAGAGTTTATGCCTGGAGGAGCTGGTGACCGAGTGAGTGTGAAAGCTGGAGGTGTCGCAGATGGTGCAAGGAAAAGAGGGTTACATTTGGTGCCGTGACTCGGATGTCATCATTCTGCTCAAAGTGACCAGTGAAGATACCTAAAGTCACCAGTGTGCGAGTTCTGAGGTGATTGTGCCACGGCGGAGCTGCTAGGCGGCAGATTGACCTTATTAGCGGTTTATATCCTCTCAGGAATAGAAGATAAGTGGACGAGCCAGAGCCCGCGGAAGAGCACGTGCCATGGGGCAGCCCAGCCAAGGACAGCCTGGACAGGAGCAAGAGGCTCAAGAACCTAGACGCATTGAAAGACCCCAGCAGCCACCAGCCGAGCCTTTGCTTGTGGGAAGAGGGCGCCAGAGAGGCCCGCCAGTAGTGGAGAGACCTCCGACTGATGTTCTGCAGCTTTCAGCTGGATTTCAGGACATATCCCTCGGAGAACGGGGTGGCCGCAGGCGTGACTTCCATGACCTTGGAGTGAACACCCGGCAGACCATTGAATAGAAATGTGAGACCTGTTTTTTTTTGCACTGTGTGACAGGTTAAGGTTTAATCTCAGAATCAGACTTCTATCTGCACGGTAGCGTGTGTCTTAGGTTTTTCTGAATGACACTATCAGTACCTTCAATGTAAGATATCCTTTTTGGGATAGATTTCAAGTAGGCCTCAAATACCAGAAACTAGTTATTTGGAGAATGGCAAATTTGGGAATAGTTTTTCAACCCAGAAAAAAAAGTGTGCTTTTACGGTCGCTACAAATAACTTGACCAGCTAAAACAGTACAGATTTGCTTGAATAGAAATGTGAGACCTGTTTTTTTTTTGCACTGTGTGACAGGTTAAGGTTTAATCTCAGAATCAGACTTCTATCTGCACGGTAGCGTGTGTCTTAGGTTTTTCTGAATGACACTATCAGTACCTTCAATGTAAGATATCCTTTTTGGGATAGATTTCAAGTAGGCCTCAAATACCAGAAACTAGTTATTTTGAGAATGGCAAATTTGGGAATAGTTTTTTAACCCAGAAAAAAAATAGGGCTTTTACGGTCGCTACAAATAACTTGACCAGCTAAAACAGTACAGATTTGCTTGAATAGAAATGTGAGACCTGTTTTTTTTTGCACTGTGTGACAGGTTAAGGTTTAATCTCAGAATCAGACTTCTATCTGCACGGTAGCGTGTGTCTTAGGTTTTTCTGAATGACACTATCAGTACCTTCAATGTAAGATATCCTTTTTGGGATAGATTTCAAGTAGGCCTCAAATACCAGAAACTAGTTATTTGGAGAATGGCAAATTTGGGAATAGTTTTTCAACCCAGAAAAAAATAGGGCTTTTACGGTCACTACAAATAACTTGACCAGATAAAACAGTACAAATTTGCTTGAATAGAAATGTGAGACCTGTTTTTTTTTGCACTGTGTGACAGGTTAAGGTTTAATCTCAGAATCAGACTTCTATCTGCACGGTAGCGCGTGTCTTAGGTTTTTCTGAATGACACTATCAGTACCTTCAATGTAAGATATCCTTTTTGGGATAGATTTCAAGTAGGCCTCAAATACCAGAAACTAGTTATTTTGAGAATGGCAAATTTGGGAATAGTTTTTCAACCCAGAAAAAAAATAGGGCTTTTACGGTCGCTACAAATAACTTGACCAGATAAAACAGTACAGATTTGCTTGAATAGAAATGTGAGACCTGTTTTTTTTTGCACTGTGTGACAGGTTAAGGTTTAATCTCAGAATCAGACTTCTATCTGCACGGTAGCGTGTGTCTTAGGTTTTTCTGTATGACACTATCAGTACCTTCAATGTAAGATATCCTTTTTGGGATAGATTTCAAGTAGGCCTCAAATACCAGAAACTAGTTATTTGGAGAATGGCAAATTTGGGAATAGTTTTAAATAACTTGACCAGCTAAAACAGTACAGATTTGCTTGAATAGAAATGTCAGGTCTATTTTTTAGGCGCTGGGTGACAGGCTCAACTTGCCCCTGATGTAGTATATGGCCAAAAAATAACCACACTATTGATGGTTAAATGCACTTGGGTGACACAGGCTCAGCCTGCAGCTGATGTAGTATATGGCCAAAAAATAACCAGACTGTTGATGGTTAAATGCACTTCGGTGACACAGGCTCAGCCTGCAGCTGATGTAGTATATGGCCAAAAAATAACCAGACTGTTGATGGTTAAATGCACTTCGGTGACACAGGCTCAGCCTGCAGCTGATGTAGGATATAGCACAAAATAACCACACTATTGATGGTTAAATACACTTGGTGATAGCTTGTGCTGGCGCACCACAAGTCACAAAATGGCCGCCGATCACCCCAGAAAAAAAGTGATCTAAAAACGCTCTGGGCAACCTCAAAAAAGTGAGCAAGTCAATACTAGCACTTCAATGATCCACAGCTGCAGATCGATCATAGAATGAAGTCTTTTGGAGGAGTTAATCACTGCCTAATCTCGCCCTAACGTCGCAGCTGCAACCTCTCCCTATGCTTGAATCAGCAGAGTGACGTGCAGCGCAACGTGACCCAAGCTTATATAGAGGCTGGGTCACATGCTGCACTGGCCAATCACAGCCATGCCAATAGTAGGCAAGGCTGTGATGGCCTCTTGGGGCAAGTAGTATGACGCTTGTTGATTGGCTGCTTTGCAGCCTTTCAAAAAGCGCCAAGAAAGCGCAGAACACCGAACCCGAACACAGACTTTTACGAAAATGTTCGGGTTCGGGTCTGAGTCACGGACACCCCAAAATTCGGTACGAACCCGAACTATACAGTTCGGGTTCGCTCATCCCTAGTCACCTGCTGTTTGTTTTTTATCTTATTTCTTTGTCCATGATCAGCGTGGGGGACGACGACTCCACACTGAACACAGGAGGGAAGGGGAACAGTAACTGGGCCTGGAAACTAGGGAAGAAACAGGTCACCTCCTAGACAACCCTAATGCGGGCTCTGACTGCCTATCAATATGAATAGACCTTGAAGGTATGAATATTCATAAGCAGGATACCTAGGCCCTGATTTCCCTATAAGGCCCTGGAATAAGTATAGCACCAGAGACAACCAATTCCAGCTGTAAGCTGTCCAGGCATGCGGGGAGTTGTAGTTTTGCAACAGTTTGATGGCCGTAGTTTGGGCATCCCCGTGCTATATGATGTCTGATTTTCATTGTTTACTTTAGTCATGGAATAACCCCTTTAAATACAAAATAACAAGACCTACAAGATAGATAAGTAACTGTTCTGTCTTCATACACGTTCACACAGTGTGCAGTCTGACATTCAGTATAAACCATTCCTGTCTTCCAAATAAGAGGACTATTCTCTGTAGTCTAACTTGTTTATTGGCAAAACAGGAGTAATGATATGGTAAAACTATAAGAATACAAATAGCTTGTATAAGTATAAAGCATACAAGATAGCATGTACAGCAGGAAGCATAGAACAGCATGTACAAAAACATTACATTAAGGGCTCATTCAGACGGCCGTATGCTGTCCGCAAAAATACTGAATGCTATCCGTTTTTTTGCGGATCCGCAAAAAAACGGGTCTGCAAAAAAACGGATAGCATTCAGTATTTTTGCGGACCCATAGACTTCAATGGGGCCATGTCCTGATTTTCACGGACAAGTATAGGACATGTTTCATTTTTTTTGCGGATCCGCAAAAAAACGGATAGCATTCAGTATTTTTGCGGACAGCATACGGCCGTCTGAATGAGCCCTAACTCTGAGCATATGTCCCAAAATGGCTGTCTATACATAGGATTACATATCCTATATCTAACAGCTACAACATGTTCCCTGAGTAACACTACAGCTAGCTAAACATCACAGCATAACATAATATCCCTGAGACAAGGTAGATCTCACTGACCAGATATACTTGCACAAAGATGCTGGGTTTTAAGAAGGAGAGCTGCATGGAACAGCTCTGCTGATGTCCTGTAAAATGGAGACTGGGATTCTCTTTCCCAGAATGCCTTGCACTACCCACAATGCTTAGCATCTCCCAACAATACAACAATCTTTATCAACAAGAAACACAAGTGTAATACATTTTTAATACAAAGATGCAACCAAAGCATATCAAAATGTCCTGTGTAAACGCAGCCTTAAAGGGGTGGTCCAGTGTTTTGGTCTTTATTACCTTTCAACCCCAACTTGCTATGCCTCCTGAAAAAATCACAGTCACCTGCTCCCTGTCACTCAAACCCATGGCTCCTTTCAACAGTGTTCTAGTACCCATCCAGTAAACTTCCAGAAGGACAGGGTCTTGAGGCAATGACTAACTTCAGTGGTGACATATCCCCCCAAGCAGCACATCACTGCTGGCTCACGTGCTGCTTGGAGACACATGAGTACGGCCAGTCATTAACTGCAGCTGCACATTTGAACCCATCTGTTCGTAAGACTGCTGAAGGGCGCCAGGGACTAAAGGAACCAGAGCAGAAAGGTAGGTAGCAGATAAGTGGCTTTCAATAGGTACAGAGGGCTGGGGTCGAAAAGTAAAAAAGTCCAAAGACAGACAACCCCTTAAATATACAGTAACTTTTGGACATTTATTGTTACTGCTGGCCAATTCTACATACAAATTAAACCAAAACTTCACCTACTGCTACAATTTTCACACAATTTGTTTTGTTATGTATTATGTATTCTACTGTTTATTTCTGGCTGTAGCTGCCAGGAAGGAATGGTTGGCAAGGAATAGGGCTAACCACCCTGTTCCTCTGCTCTTAGTAGAAGTGGGCTGGTCCTAGTCCCTGTCAAGAGAGGGGGGCTGTTATTAATACTGGCACATGGGGGGCTTTTAATACTGGCACATGATTGGGGGCACTATAGGGGCATCTACTGAGGCCACAAAGAAGGGGTATTTTATATGGGGCGCTCTGTACAGTACAATTTTATACTGGGACACATTATGGTGGGTACTATGGGGAAGGGGGAGAGGAGTACTATGGGGTTATCTATGGGGGGCACTAAGAAGGGGTATTTTATACTTGCAAATTATGGAGGACACTGAGGGCATCTACTGGAGCATTTTATACTGGTACATTATGGGGGGCACTAGGAGGAAGGAGGGTGTGGAGCACTATGGGGGCATTTACTGGGGGCACTATATAGGGGTATTTTATACTGGCACATTATGGGGGCACTATGGGGACATTAGCTCACCTGGGGGCATTGCAAGGGGGTATTTTTTGCACTGTCACATTATAAGGAGAATTATTTCTACTGGGGGGCATTATGGTGGGTTTTATTACTCCCCCATGGTATGACCCCTAGTAGCAGCACCACCCTCTCCCTGCTCTGCTATCCCTCTGCCCATTCTCCAAATCCTTATTATGAAATCTTTCTCATTAGGATAACACAACATAAGCTCCACCGAGCCCCCGGCCAAAGTGTTGAAGTGGTGTCCGAGATCCCCAAGGGCCAAGTCAAGTAATTGTAAGTTTTCATGGGAAATATGTTTGTTATACACATATAGCCTACACTGTGTAGTCTGTTCTATAAGCACCATTGTTTTGTTGCGGCGGACAGAAAATAATCTGAAAGTGCCCCTCCCGAGACCAGGCTCTGGATCCGCCACTGCAACAGACTACCACTAGGCAAGTAAGACCTAAGTGCTGAATTGCCACCAACCAACCTGCCTCCATATCCTTACTGGCGCCAGAGAGATTTGCATTTAAAGCCTGTTGCTACCGTATGCATTTAAAGTTCTACTTGCACTTAGTTAAAAGTTTGACCCTGGCCTCATTCTTTAGTACTACATTTCCACTGCACCAATCTCCAGGGAACAAAGGCCTGAGGGAGTACACCGCGACCCAACACATTATCATTGCCACTACTACTCTCATCCTCTACACCGACTCCTTAGGAGTTCACTCCATGGACAACAGAGTGTTAAATGGTAGTCGTGTCATAGCAAGACAATACATGGTTCAATGACATGTAATCACTTTGAGTAGATTTGATTTGATTTTGATCATTCTGAAATCTGTGCTGTTCATTGTTTTGCTCTGGCACCAGTGTGACCTAGAAAGTAGATGACATATTTATCACCCGAAAGCAACGACACTGTAATCCGGCCACTATCATAATGCATCCATTTCGAATCCATTTCTCATTTCTAAAAGACATAGCGGTATTTTTTTCCTTCTCTTGTCTCCTGTTTAATCACAGTATAAACCTGGGAAATGGATTGTTCTTGCATATTTCGTGCATGACCTAAGACGTGCCATCTTTATTTTTATTTCCCTTTCGTGACCTTTTGCTTTCCCTAAGGATCCAGTCGTGTGATGCATTGCTGCGCTTAAAATGGAAAAACATATATATTCCGTGAAGCTACTTACTATATGCATTATACATACCGCATTTATTACTTTATTTTGGATGTACCGTAAATAGTGAAGACGCTGCAAAAGATGGGTTTTCTTGGCTTGAGAAAATAATTCATTACCCTCAAGTCATCAGTTTTCAGTAATGCATGTGTCCGTCGTGAATAATGCCAACGCCTATTAACTCTACGGAATGGCAATAAAGGTTGAGTAAGAAAATAATTGTCGAGCAGATCAAAGAGAGGAGCCCCTACTGAGAGGTAAATGTATATACTGCCAATATTTCATCTTTCAGATCCATTCCGCCTCTTTAACCTAATATGAACGCTGTAAAGAAAAAAGGGCCCTGAAACTGTTATTGGGAAAGCCAAAAACTAATTAGTCAGAACTTCCCAATGTGTTCAGTGAAAAGTGACTTGGAATAATGGGCTACTTTCTGAAATTTTATAGGTTTACTGAGTCTAGTGTTCTCTGGTATTTCCTGTTGCTTTTGGTTGGGAAGATTGACAAAACTTTACAAGTCATCTTGAGTAACACACAAACCTTTCAATACAGGCAATAACTTGTGGTATCATAAAGTATAAAAGTGCACTTGAAGTTAAAATATGGGGGAGGAAAATATGTCAGCAAGGCAATAACTGTATATCACATGGCCATCAATATTCAGAGAGCTGGGCTTTCTCTGCTAGGCAATGTGCCAGAGGAACATACAAAAGAGGATATAAAATAAACTACAAAAAAAAAAGCAAACATGCCATACCATACACAGCGGATATATACGTACGGCTTGCTGCAGATACTTTAAACATTGACGACTGATATAATCTGATCTAAATGTGTATTCGAGGGGTGATATGAGGTGTGTGGGCTTTGTTTTCAGAAATATGAAGAATAAAATACTACTTAATAATCGCCGATTAATCGTACTCGTAAAAAATTGCTTTGCTCAAAAATGGCTCCCTTTGGACAAGATCACACAACTATAATAGTTAGAGCTGGAATATTAAAAGGATAGTCCGATCTGCATCGACATCCTTTAAAATAATCTTTTCTGAAGGTGGCTGCAATTTTCTAAAGTACTTATTTTACTTTTATTGCTCCTATCTCACATTCTGGGCTGTGGTCACATGACCACGTCCATGCAGTTTGTTCTTACTTCCTGTGATGTTGTGTCCATGTGTGTCTATGTAACTAGCTGGGTGGGAGGAGCTATAAGCTGTGCCTTGTTAGGGGTGGTGCTAGAGCTGTGGCAGAGAAAGGAGGAGTGCATCATGGGTTTGGTTGCATACAGCAAAAAGGAAGTTATATATACAGGATATTGCAAAATGATTTGTTTACATGGTGAAAACTGGGCAGGAGAGTCCAAATTTAAAAGTCTGGGGATATGTACATGAGGTGAGCAACTACATGAGCATATTTCTTAAAAACTATAGTAATCTTGGAAACTCTCTTTAAGACGGCTCATAATTCCAATGAACCAAACATACTATGTTTTTATGATGGCCTAAGTTTAGTTCAGCAGAACTGTGGTGGTGCCAGGTGTTGCTACCTTAAGCTTACATTAGAGGGGTAGATAATCTTGCAGATTATCAGTAACAAGCATTTGTATGAATGCTCATTAGCGATGATCTGGCAGTGTAATACTGCCGCCGATTACCAGTTGTTCATCAGAATCTTTCAGCAAGTCGCAGATCGTGCTGTCTAATCACAGTCTGCTGCAGGCAAATAATGATTTAGTATGGGGACGAGCGATGGCATTGTTGATCGCTTCTCCCCATACTGTGGAGGAGATTGCTGCCTGTAATAGCAGCATTAATATAAATGCTTAAAGGGAGTCTGTCACCACATTTCAGCATATTAGACCGATCAAATAGGGTTATATGATCCACCCAGAACTTAAAAACGGTACCTTTGTTGTAGAAAACGGACTTTTCTTTTAGCCGAAAATGAACTTATAAGGTTATGTTAATGAGCCCTCTCAAGTGCCCAGGGCGGTCTCTCAATCCTCGGAGCCCCAGGCAGCACCTCCTAAACGGCTCATAACCCCGCCCTCCGTGCGCCTCTGCCCGCCCGTTTACTCCCCTCCCCTGTCCTTTTCCACTGCGGCTGTGCGGTCCAAATCGTAGCGGGCGCATGCGCAATGAGATGCCCTCTCCTGGCAGGGCATCGCGATACCTACTGCGCATGCGCCCGCTACGATTTGGACCGCACAGCCGCAGTGGAAAAGGACAGGGGAGGGGAGTAAACGGGCGGGCAGAGGCGCACGGAGGGCGGGGTTATGAGCCGTTTAGGAGGTGCTGCCTGGGGCTCCGAGGATTGAGAGACCGCCCTGGGCACTTGAGAGGGCTCATTAACATAACCTTATAAGTTCATTTTCGGCTAAAAGAAAAGTCCGTTTTCTACAACAAAGGTACCGTTTTTAAGTTCTGGGTGGATCATATAACCCTATTTGATCGGTCTAATATGCTGAAATGTGGTGACAGACTCCCTTTAAATGTGACCTTAGGGCTCATGCATGTGACTGCATTAAGTCAATTTGTGACTTTTACAGAGCTATAATATGGCAACCATAGAAATCTATGGGATCAAACTGTACCTTCATATGCCTTTGATTGATTATAGCATAAAATAGCACACTCCAGAAATACATCCAGGCCCCTCTTGAATTCCTTTATTGTACTCACCATCACCACCTCCTCAGGTAGAGAGTTCCATAGTCTCACTGCTCTTACCGTAAAGAATCCTTTTCTATGTTTGTGTACAAACCTTCTTTCCTCCAGACGCAGAGGATGTCCCCTCGTCACAGTCACAGTCCTGGGGATAAATAGATGATGGGATAGATCTCTGTACTGACCCCTGATAAATTTATACATATTAATTAGATCTCCCCTCAGTCGTCTTTTTTCTAAAGTGAATAACCCTAATTTTGATAATCTTTCAGGGTACTGTAGTTGCCCCATTCCAGTTATTACTTAAGTTGCCCTTCTCCGAACTCTCTGCTCTTCAGTTCCCCCATGTAAACTAATGGCATGGCTGGGGGTCACTTTGGTCGCTGCTGTCAATCACTGGTTGCAGCATTGCACATGGCCCCCTTTAAGGGGCTCAAACATTATTAGACAGAATTGGCTTACTTGGATCACCATAGTATCGAATATGTATGGGGATATCTGACTCGTCACTGACAGCAGATTTTGGAAGAAATACGGATTGAGAACATTGGATTTCATCATGTCCATTCCTAGGTTCTTGAAAAAGATAAACCACCAGCAGAGATGTCTGATGGCAGCTTATTCCCTCTCCTAATTGAAATAAACATTCCTAAATCTTCATGTTTATGGGGAGTTGGGAGAACTGTCAGTTGCATGTTATTTAATGTGTATAGCCTTTAGTTACTATGTGCACTTTCCTTGCTGGGAGGTAGCTTAGGCGGGGTGCTGCCCAGGGCCGAACTGGGGATAAAAAACAGCCCTGGAAAAAGTTGCATACCAGCCCCACAGAGGGGGGGTGTCTTCACTATTTGGTGGAATAGAGGGGGGCCTGTACTATATTGTGGCACAAAGGGGAGTCTGTACTATCTGGGCGCACAGAGGGGGGGGTCTGTACTATATGGGGCACAGAGGTGCTGTACTATATGGGGGCACATGGGGGGGTGTACAATATGGGGGCACAGAGGAGGGAAATTTTAATAAATGTTATATTGTAGTATGACAGACTTGTATGACTTTAAAGGGGTTATCCAGTAATTAAAAATGTATCCCCTATCCACAGGATGGGACTCCCCCAGCGATCTCCAGAATGGGGCCCGTATTTGTCTTGGCAGACAGTGGTAGAACACTCAGCGCTGTCCCGCTATAGCCGGTGATTGGCTGAGCGGACTCCACACAGATGGGCACTGTAAGATTCATGAAGTCACTATAAACGCATAATGCAAGCAAGATGCAGCGTGTCCGAGCCTCCGCTACATAATGCACAAACATACAGCGCAGCCGGTTCCTACAGCCCTGACACAGCCGGTATTCTGCCAGATTCCTATACCTTAGCAGAATGCTATACCTGGAAGTGACGCAGCCGCAATGGAAGTGACGAGGCCGCACCGGAATCAGTTGGAGGAGGGTGTGTGTGAATCTGCGCAAGCGCAGATCCACTGGATTCGTAAAAATAATTGCACCACCGCGGGAGAAGCACTTACTTCATTTGCATGCGCGAAACCGCACCTACTTCATTTGCATGCGCAAAACCGTACTCCGCACTTGCGCACTCAGCTCTGCGGTGACCCCACCACCCTAATATCCTGCAATCACCTCTGCTATGTGGTGAGGCTGAACTGCTCCAGATGATGTGTCCGCGCGTGCGCACTCAGGGCTAGGGAGATCTGATGGAACATTTTGCACTGAAAAATCTACCTACCCCTGAGTGCGCACGCGCGGTGTACGGTTTTGCGCATGCAAATGATGTAGGTGCTTCTCCCACGGCGGTGCAATTATTTTTACGAATCCAGTGGATCTGCGCTTGCGCAGATCCACACACACCCTCCTCCAGCTGATCCTGGTGCGGCTGCGTCACTTCCGGGTATAGTATTCTGCCAGGTATAGGAATCTGGCAGAACACCGGGCCCAGTCATCAACCTTTTAAAGCTGTTGATAATTTTGTCTGGCTAGGGTTGAGAATTTATATGCGATCAGGATCATTTGTGATCAATGATAGAAAACTGTCTGCCAAAAGTTTGATCTCTCAGGTTGGATTTTTTTTCAGGCATTGTGAGTATGGCAGGACTGCTGAATGTGGCTGATCATTTGATTATATACTTGTGCCTCTAGCCTAAGACTGTGCTTCCTCAATGCTGCTATTGAAGTATTTTCATTAGAAGCATCAGTGTGGCTACTAGACCTGTCCTCAAGACCTCGTCACTTAGCCTCCTACCTGACAGCCCTGAACAGCCTGATGACAGCTCCACACAAGCAGCAGCTACCGGGCTAAAGGACCTTCTGTGATGTCATGATCACGTGATCAGTCACATGTGTGGGAGGAGTCAGGCTCCGGGCAATGTCTGTGCCAGAGCCTGCTGTTGGGGGGGTGGACTCCTCTGTTACTGCACCGGCCAAGGAGCTTAAGCCTCCTGCTGCCATGCAGCAGTCAGGGCTACCGGCCTAATGGGAATTTTCCCGGTATCCCGGTAGGCCAGTCCGGCTCTGGTGCTGCCTCTCCTTAAGGAGACCAGCTATCTGTGGAGACTTGGTGGCAATGCTTATTGGGAAAATATTATGCAAAGAGGTATCTCTCAGGCATAAAGAATGATATTGCTAGCACCACCTTTTGGAAGTGGCTCCCTATTGGTCAAAGTCTGACTTTTTAACAAGCCTTGGGCCATGACAAGGGAAAATAGACAAGCCAAATATCCTCCGGCAAGGCTTGTTAAAAAGCTGGACTTCGACTTATAGGGAGCCACTTCCAAAAAGTGGCGCTAGTGAGATGGTTCTTTTTGCCTCCAAGGTACCACTTTGCATTTGCTGGTAGGGGGAAGGGGAGCGTTAGGGAGCTGAAGTGGAGTTCAATAGTCTAAGTTAGACCAGATTCAGATGTCCATTTCAATTTCTGTCTACAAAACATAGGCATATTTGAAAGTCTGTACAGTGTCCTGGTATTTCTGTTCCTTTACCAGACCCATTCATTTGAATGAATATGTTTCAGACAGAAAAGAGACAAGAATTGTGTATGCTCGGCACAGACAGCACAAACTGAAGCATGAATAGCACCAATAACTTTAATGTTATGCGAGTGCAGTCTGTTTAGCACACGGATGGAAATTATTGCTATCTGAATTATGCCTATCCTTAGGACAGTTCAATATCAGATCATCGTGGGACCCAGTACCCCTTGCATTCAGCTTTTTGAACGGGTAGCGGCGCTTGTGTGAGCACTGATTTCTCTTCAATGTTTACCTGCCTGCCATCTCACTGCAGCAGCAGTGCAGAGTAATTACATTTTCCTCTCCATTCATGTTTATTATAGACAGTGGGCATGAAGCCGCTGTGCCAAGTAACTGATTTGCAGGTTTGCAGGTAGGCCAGTATGTGCTCCTGGCAGTCTCACTGCTGAGTTAGTTTTTGGAAAACCTTGGGCCGGGCGAGTGGTGTGACCGCACGGGCGTGTGTCTCCAGCAAGAAGAGGTGGGCGCCGTCGGCATCTATTTACAGGCTGGCAGCTCAGGCTAAGTTAAAACTGCTACTGTGCTTCATTGCTAATCTCTGGCTGCAGGCTCGGCTGTCCTGTAAGCTGTAAGGGGCAGGGCCTGGCAGCATGTCCGGAACCCCCCCAGACCAGTGTGCTGTGCAAGGTGACGTCATAGGCAGCGCTGCTGCGTGCGTCCATTGCTTCAGACGGGAGCAGAAGAGCACGGTGGGTGCCATTTTCTTAGTCTCTTCAGTCTCTCTGCTCACTCACTGCACTGGCACAGAATCCAGGGTGTCAGTCTCCTCAGCCTCCGGTCCTCCACCAGCAGATTCAGTCAGGAAGTGGCACTAGGCCAGCCCAGGGCCCAAGTTATGTACAGTTAGAGAAGTATTAGGTTAAAAATACAGACAGTATGACAGGCCTATACAGCTGCATAGTACATGTGCATATATATAATTATGCTCAGTGCTGTTACTGTATGTATAATTATACTCAGTCTCAAATAATACTATAGATAATATACTGAGTATAATTATAATTTATATGTACAGTAACAGTGCTGAGCATAATTGTACATATGTACTATGCAGCTGTATAAGCCTGCTATATATATATATATATATATATATATATACATACATGATGTTGCATAGCTGACACGTATATTGCCACATTAGTAAATATATATATCAGCTATGCAGCATACATACATGTCACATTATATAAATATATATTTATGGGAGAGGCTAAAGGCAAATGAAGAGGAGAAGCACCTACCCCTGCCCCTAAGCTGGCTGAGTTGTGCCGGGAGCCAGGAGCGAGGGTAAGCCTAGCAGTGGGCATACCCTAAAGGGAATTTGAAAAGAAAAGGGGGGGCGGGTGTGAACAGAAGCCCCCCGATGGGACAGGAATTGGCGCTTAAAAGGGGTCAGGCGCCCCTCCCTCAAATTCAGGCTGACTTTTTAGCCTTCCAACTTATGGGAGAGGCTAAAGGCAAATGACGAGGAGAAGTACCTACCCCTGCCCTAAGCTGGCTGAGTTGTGCCGGGAGCCAGGAGCAAGGGTAAGCCTAGCATTGGGCAAAAAGAATCGAGGAGACCGGAGCAGTGAAAAAATATTTAATTCCTCTCAGAGCACCAGGTTACAAAAAGCCTGGGAAATATCGACATTTGGGTTTGGAATGTACCTCGTAAAACAAGAGGAACGCCAACGACCCATGTTTTTAATCGCGTGAGCCGGGCAGGGCCGTCTTTAATATTGATTGGACCCTGGGCAAAAATTTACTAGGGCCCCCTGGATCCCACCTTAGCAGGCAATCACGCCCTCCACCACAACACACACACACAAAAATCCACACATCTGGTAGAGTACAGTAAATGACTGTAAATACTTCCAGTTCTGAAGACTCCAGCGGCTCAGGATCAGTGCTCTGGGCAGCTGGGCTCAGGCTGGAAGTGGGCACCGCTCTGCAGGAAGGAGACCAGGGCTCGGCTCACCCTAGTGTTACAATGCACCCCAGCACCCCACAGTATGCAGTATAGCACCCTATAGTATACAGCAACCCACAGTATGCAGTATATCACTCTATAGTATACAGCCCCACACAGTATGCAGTATAGCACCCCACACTATACAGTACCCCACAGTATATAGTAGAGCAGTATAGCAGCCCACAGTATACAACACCTCACAGTATACAGTAGAGCAGTATAGCACCTCACCGTATACAGCACCCCAAACTATACACGATACAGCACCCCACACTATACAGCCCCCCACACTATACAGTACAGCAGTATAGAACTCCACAATATACAGCACCCACAGTATACAGCCCCCCACAGTATACAGCCCCCACAGTATACAGTACAGCAGTATAGCACTCCACAATATACAGTATACAGCCCCCCCACAGTATACAGCCCCCCACAGTATACAGTACAGCAGTATAGCACTCCACAATATACAGTATACAGCCCCCCACAGTATACAGTCCCCCACAGTATACAGTCCCCCACAGTATACAGCCCCCCACAGTATACAGCCCCCCACAGTATACAGCCCCTCACACTATACAGCCCCCCACACTATACAGGCCCCCACAGTATACAGCCCCCCACAGTATACAGCCTCCCACAGTATACAGCCCACCACAGTATACAGCACCCACAGTATACAGGCCCCCACACTATACAGGCCCCCACACTATACAGCACCCCACTATACAGTAGTTTACAGTATATTAGCATAACAGCCCCTGTCACCTTTTTCTGAAGTAATCTTCACAAAAAAAGCTCCACCCATTATGACAATGTGAACTAAGTATACATACATGGAGAGCGGCGCCCGGGGATCTCACTGCACTTACTATTATCCCTGGGCGCCGCTCCGTTCTCCCATTATGCCCTCCGGTATCTTCGCTCACTAAGTTATGGTAGGCGGAGATTTCAGACACTAAGTTATGGTAGGCAGAGTCAGCCCTTGTTCTGCTGTAGCGCTGGCCAATCGCAGCGCGGAGCTCACAGCCTGGGAGGTTCTTTTCTCCCAGGCTGTGAGCTCTGCAATACAATTGGCCAGTGCTACAGCAGAACAAGGGCAGACTCCGCCTATCATAACTTTGTGAACGAAGATACCGGAGGGCATAGCGGGAGAACGGAACGGCGCCCGGGGATAATAGTAAGTGCAGTGAGATCTCCGGGCGCCGCTCTCCATCTCTGTATACTTAGTTCACATTGTCATAATGGGTGAAAGGTCCTCTTTAAGGCAAACTTCTGTCACAACACTCCTGGTAGGACCTTGAAGACCTCATAACCATGTGACCAGTAATATTGCTAGGTTACTGGTCACATGGTGATGATGTCATTTAAGGTCCTAGAGAATCACAGCTCACAGTACGCTGCCTGGAGTGCCGGCAGGCATGGCATGGCAGCACCCCCTGTGTAGCTGACAGCCTGACACCCGGGGCAGTGGCTAGCAGGGCTCAAGAGGCAGCTGCCTTGGGCCCCCCAGGAGCAACTGGGCCCGGGGCAGCTGCCCTTTTTGCCCCTTGGTAAAGACGACCCATTTGCCCCTTGGTAAAGACGGGACTCCATTTTTTGAAGCTGCAGATGCAGCCCCAATACGGAATGAATGCCCAGTGATGGCAAGCGGGTTATAACCGAGACCTGATGCCAGAGTCCTGATGTGACATATGAACTGGACAGAAGACAGGAAATTCCCATGGAAAGGCAACAGCGGGCCATCAGGGGGAGCATCTTGCAGCAGTGCTAGCAATTGTTGAAGGACCATGACCGGACACCAAACATTAGAAGTTCTGAAAAACATGACCTCGGTGGGAGGCCCATGTTGGTTGGACTTGATGGAAGGTAACCGGAGGACCAAATAGTCATGGACCCAGGACAATTGCCGCATCTGCAAAACCCTGATGCTTGGAGGTGGTACTAGTGAACTCGCCTGGCCTAAGGAAACCGTAAAATCCGAGGTACATAGCTGCCTTAATGACCAAGCTGAAAGAGTGCCCAAAAGGATGACCATCCAACGCGGAAGAAAGCCTCCTAAACATCTCGCCAGAGACAGGCTGTCTTCGGCCAGGAGGGGCATTCCCGCTCTTCTGGATTCCCCTAAGAGCAGCCTTGACTGCTTGTACCGAAAAAATAGAACCTCCGCTCGGACTGTGAAGCATGGGGCAGTGCTGTATTCCAGCTAAGTGCAGCTTAATAGTATTATAAAACAGCCTGAGGTTGCGATGACAATGGGCGATGAACGCCAGAATGTACAGTAGGTGAACCCGATTTTGTGTCAATCTCGCTGTATTTCTCGGCGAGATTGAGCACATACGAGCCCCATCGCGGGAGCCAGCGCCGAGCTGGCTTGCCGCGATGGAGACAGAGCCGTCATAGAAGCGACGGGAGATCCGACTTGGATTCCCGCCAATTCTACACGTGTGCGGCGTTTGTTATGAATCCTGAGGGGGAAGTCCCCGCCGGATTTTAAATAAAAATCCGGCCTGGGTCCCGCCCTCAGGAGCATACCGGGCCCTTAGGTCTGTTATGGGTTGTAAGGAGAGCCCCCCCTACGCCGAAAAAAACGGCGTAGGGGGTCCCCCTACAATCCATACCAGACCCGTATCCAAAGCACGCTACCCGGCCAGCCAGGAAGGGAGTGGGGACGAGCGAGCGCCCCCCCCCCCCCCCTCCTGAGCCGTACCAGGCTGCATGCCCTCAACATGGGGGGTTGGGTGCTCTGGGGCAGGGGGCGCACTGCGGCCCCCCCACCTCAGAGCACCCTGTCCCCATGTTGATGAGGACAGGGCCCCTTCCCGACAACCCTGGCCGTTGGTTGTCGGGGTATGCGGGCGGGAGGCTTATCGGAATCTGGGAGCCCCCTTTAATAAGGGGGCCCCCAGATACCGGCCCCCCACCCTAAGTGAATGAGTATGGGGTACATCGTACCCCTACCCATTCACCTGCAAGAAAAGTGGTAAAAACACAAATAAACCACACAGTGTATTAAAATATTTTATTTTTCTGCTCCGGAGGCCGCCCCCTGTCTTCTTTATTAGCTCTTTTACCAGGGGGGGGCTCTTCTTCTTCCGATATCCCGACGGGTCTTCTCCGCTATCCGGGGGGGTCTTCTCAACTCTCCGGGGTTCTCCTTCTGTCTTCTCCTTCTGTCTTGTTGTCTCCTTCTGTCTTCTGTCTCCGGGGTTCTCCTTCTGTCTTCTCCGCTATCCGGGGGGGTCTTCTCAACTCTCCGGGGTTCTCCTTCTGTCTTCTCCTTCTGTCTTGTTGTCTCCTTCTGTCTTCTCCTTCTGTCTTGTTGTCTCCTTCTGTCTTCTGTCTCCGGGGTTCTCCTTCTGTTTTCGCCTCTCTCTGTTGTTGACTCGGCGCACCCCGGTTCTTCGTCTCGCGAGACTCGGCGCACCCCGATTCTTCGTCTCGCGAGACGAAGAACCGGGGTGCGCCGAGTCAACAACAGAGAGAGGCGAAAACAGAAGGAGAACCCCGGAGACAGAAGACAGAAGGAGACAACAAGACAGAAGGAGAAGACAGAAGGAGACAACAAGACAGAAGGAGAAGACAGAAGGAGAACCCCGGAGAGTTGAGAAGACCCCCCGGATAGCGGAGAAGACCCGTTGGGATATCGGAAGAAGAAGAGCCCCCCCCTGGTAAAAGAGCTAATAAAGAAGACAGGGGGCGGCCTCCGGAGCAGAAAAATAAAATATTTTAATACACTGTGTGGTTTATTTGTGTTTTTACCACTTTTCTTGCAGGTGAATGGGTAGGGGTACGATGTACCCCATACTCATTCACTTAGGGTGGGGGGCCTGTATCTGGGGGCCCCCTTATTAAAGGGGGCTCCCAGATTCCGATAAGCCTCCCGCCCGCATACCCCGACAACCAACGGCCAGGGTTGTCGGGAAGGGGCCCTGTCCTCATCAACATGGGGACAGGGTGCTCTGAGGTGGGGGGGCCGCAGTGCGCCCCCTGCCCCAGAGCACCCAACCCCCCATGTTGAGGGCATGCAGCCTGGTACGGCTCAGGAGGGGGGGGGGGGCGCTCGCTCGTCCCCACTCCCTTCCTGGCTGGCCGGGTAGCGTGCTTTGGATACGGGTCTGGTATGGATTGTAGGGGGACCCCCTACGCCGTTTTTTTCGGCGTAGGGGGGGCTCTCCTTACAACCCATAACAGACCTAAGGGCCCGGTATGCTCCTGAGGGCGGGACCCAGGCCGGATTTTTATTTAAAATCCGGCGGGGACTTCCCCCTCAGGATTCATAACAAACGCCGCACACGTGTAGAATTGGCGGGAATCCAAGTCGGATCTCCCGTCGCTTCTATGACGCGCTTGCTGGGATGTGCTGTCACTATCCCAGTGAGTGCGAGATCTCGGCACCATGTTGCCGAGTATCAGCGCGACGCTGTCGTGCTAAAAACACAATGTCAGAAACACCTACTGTAGGAGATGTCGTCCAAGAAACCTTGCGGGTGAGACCTGGAGAATTCTTTATAAATTTTATAGCCGGCTTGATAATTCCTGGCAGTGTTGGAGGAGAGGGAATGTTGTATCAGGTTCCTGGAGTGAGAAAGGAGGGACTCTAATCCATCACATGGGAATTGAAGGCTGGGAGAGGGGACCCCGCGGGATCTGCTTCTGGCATCACCTGGAAAAAAAGGGGGTAATTAAAGCGGGACAGAACATCCGCAGCTACATTCTCGACTCCTGGGATGTGACTACAAAGCACATGAAAGTTATGGGTAAGGGAGAGCCAAACTAGTCTGCGGAGGAGGGACATGATCCTGAATGATTTCGCCCGGCCTTTCAAGACAATGTCAACCAATGCTTGATTATCGGTGACAAACATCACAGGCGCATTGGCTCACTGATGTCCCCACACTTGAGCAGCCACCACAATAGGGTAAAGTTCTAGGAGGGAAGAGGAGCTCAGACTTTCAGGGTCCGACCGGACTTCTACGTGCCACTGACCAGCCATCCAATGTGACCCAAAAATAGCTGCAAACCCGCGGGATGCAGCTGCATCCCAAAAAATGGTGGGGTATGACGGCCCCCATGAAAGCACAATAAGGGAAATGCCGTTCCATGAGGATAAGAACAGTGACCACATGGCCAAGTCCGCCCTGGCATGACTGTCCAGATGGACGATGCTGTCCTGGTCAGGAGCCGAAGGCAACAACTGGAGCAGCCTGGAGGTGAACACCCTGCCCTGTGGCATGATCCTGGAGGCGAAATGGAACTGCCCCAACAACGATTGAAGCTCGAGCCTGGAAAGATGGCCAGAGGACACGGCGTGGGAAATCACAGCCCGGCAACTAGCAAGTTTCTCCTCCCGCAGGCTGGCACCATCCGGATGGAATCCAGAATGATGCCTAGAAAAGTCACCCTATTGGCAGGGCCCTCTGTTTTGGCGTGGGCTACCGGGACCTGCAGGCTGAAAAAAAATTTGGAGCAGAGTAGCCAGATTGCCTGATCCGCCATGCGGACCCTCGATGATCAGGAAATCATCGAGGTAGTGGATGACCGTAGGCAAACCGCCATGATTGAGGAGGATCCAATGCAAAGCCTTGGCAAATTGTTCGAACAACCATGGATTACTCTTTGAACCAAATGTGAGTCTGTTCGCAAAATAGTAGCGACCAGCTCACCTAAGACCATAGTATCCCCATAAATGCGGTTGAATAGGAAGGAGCTTGAAGGCGTCTGCAATATCCGGCTTTGCCAACCAGGAACCCCTGCCAGAGATCACAACAGACTTAATCGCCTGATCAATAGAGGAATATTGCATGGAGAATTCCTCTGATGGGATGAGTGAGTTGAGGCTGGGTGTGGCAGAGGCATGAGGAGCGGACAGGTCATAAATTAACAGTTTTTTATTAGATAATTTTTTAGATACCAGGCCAATAGGATTAATGCGCCAGGAAGAAAAAGGAATAACCTCAAGCGGGCCAATGAGGAAACCCTTATCAACCTCAGACTGGAGCAACTCTTCAACTGCCGCCGGCTCCCCAGAGGCAGACCTCAAGTTACCACCTTCCCAAAACGTCTGAGGAAGAGCAATAAGGCCCATATGGAAGCCTTCCGCGAAACCAGACAGCAGGAATTGCACGAACCCTCTGTCATGATGATCCCGCAGAAGGACACCAAGCAGATCAAGATTAATGTCGGCGAGTCAGGACTGCTTGGCGGACCTCTTGGGACAGGCGGGACGAGGGTCAGACCTAAAGCACAATGAGCAAATGTGGAGAGCCCTGCAACCATTGAAGACACAATCGCTCGCATTAAAGTTGTTACAGACCTGGCTCCTACCCAGGTACACTATGGGGCGACCAAGCTTGTCAACCCCGGGGGCGCCCAGTTGGGAACCCGAGGGGCCGGGCAGGGACCTATCCTGAATGGGGTTGACAGAGTTAGGACACCAGTCTGAGGAGTAAAATATGGACTGGCACACTGTACATGAAGGGGCCCTAAGACCTGCAAAGTGGCGGCAAAAAAGCTCCATGTCAATGTTGGCCCAGTTGGTGGTAAACTGGAACTGAACCAGGGCAGCAGCAGCCTTAGCCGAAAAGGAGCGGTGGTAGTCGTAAAACGACGAGCCACCATACTTGTGCCCCAGATCAGTGACAAGGTAGAGGTAAGAGTCTAATTCCTCTCTCCTTCCAGGCTGAGCTGAACAAACGATGTCCCTAAAAATACTGAATGCCAACACAAATTCAGGGATGGAGAGCTTCCTGTTGAGCCTTGCGTCCTTGGCCTTTAGAACTAGAGAGACATCGCCACAGTTAATGACCCTGTTTTCAGGAAGGTCTTGTCAGGCGATAAGGATGGATGCCAAGTTCACATCCTTCCCAGCCAAAATATCTTTTTTGATACCATCCGGAATGAAATGGGAAGGAGCCACCTGGGGGGTGAGACTGGTAATACCTGGCAAAGACACCTGAGAAGCAATGGGCACTGCTGGAGTGTCTGACCCTTGGGTGGGCGCAGAGGCCCGAGACTCCGGCACCGTCACCCTGGACTGAACGTCCGCCACTGAGCAGACCAGGGAGTCAATAGTGGATTCAGTGGCATAGCTATAGGGGTCGCAACGGTCGCAATTGCCCCTAAGTCAAGCCAGGAGAACGCGGCCCGTAGGCGCAGCTGATAACTGTCTGAAATCAGATTCACAGGACAGGGGCGGAGCGGAGGCTGAGAGCCGAGCCCTGCGTGACGCACACTGTGCAGGGCAGGGCCAGGCGAAGTGATGAGGGGGAGCGGCTTCAGCCTTCAGTTGAGGTCGGAAGAGGAAGCTGCTGTGTGCAGAGTGCGGTGCTGCGAACTTGCGAGACGAGTGAGTGACTCACTGACTCTGACCTCTCTCCCTATCCTGCGAGACAGTCACTGACACTGACTGACTACTGACTTACTCAGGTGAGCGTGGCGCTGGCCCGGCGGCGTGATAAACTGCCCGAGCCCGACCATCCGACCGGGGTCCTGGTCCGGTCCAGACTCCAGTGAGTGACTGTCCCTGAGTGAGTCCGGGCCCCCCTGACCCGCCTGGTGGGAGCGCCAGTGGTAAATCCTGATAACTTAAGCAAGCCCAGACCAGTCAATACCCCCTTTAGGAAATCTCAGTCACTCTCGTCATCAGATGTGACTGCAGCAGGCCAGCAGCGATCGATCAGCCAGGTCTGCCAGGATTAATGTGCATAGCCTGCGAGGCCCCCCTTAGGCAACTGACAAACTGCCCCCCCTCAGTCTTAGGCAAGTGACAAACTGCCCCTCCCCTCAATCTTAGGCAAGTGACAAACTGCCCCCCCCCCTCAATCTTAGGCAAGTGATAAACTCAGCTCTGCTACATCTACAATGAGCAACTACAGCAAATGTAATGCCAAACTGCAGTTCCTTGTGATGCCTTGGATAGCTTCCACTGGACCCACAGCCTGTGGGTCCAGTGGAAGCTATCCAAGGCATCACATAGAATAGAGGAACTGCAGTTTGGCATTACATTTGTTGTAGTTGCTCATTGTAGATGTAGCAGATCTGAGTTTGTCACTTGCCTAAGAATGAGGGGGGGGGGGCAGTTTGTCACTTTCCTAAGGGGGGGCCTCCCACTGTGCACATTAATCCTGGCTGATCGATCGCTGCTGCTCTCACATCTGATGAGAGATTTCCTAAGGGGGTATTGACTGGCATTAGGGACGGGCTGGTGGATGAGGGCAGCCACCCGGTCCTGCCTATTGATCACCCAGTTTGCACTTAGCTATGCCCAGGCCCCATGCCAGGGGGTCCCTGATGTATTAACTGACCAATAACATGGATGGAGATCCCAGTGCCAGCTGCCTTGCTGGTGGACGATTGGCATATACGATCGTCCACCAGCAAGGCAGCTGGCACTGGGATCTCCATGTTCTTGGTCAGTTAATACATCATATTCAGGGATGTATTAACTGGCGGCGTGATAAACTAACACACCCCCCCCCCAGTCTGTGACTGTCCCTGCTGGCTGCTGCAGATGAGGAATCTCATCTGTCCCTCCCTCTTGACTGATTGACTGATAGGGCTGCAGGCTCTGGACATGTTGTGGGGCCCTAAAAAGTCTCCCTCCTGCACTGCTGCTACAATGGTAGAAGAGCAGAGTACATGTACTGCTACTTATGGGTTGCAGTGAATGCACAGTCTCTGTTCCAGCAGAGCCTCTGACTCTGAGCACATGCGCCACTAGGCGTGCAATTGTCCTGGTACGGCGAGATAGTGGCTGGGAGGAACAGACCGGTTCAGTCCTATCATATGTCTCACTGTCATAAAGCTAAACTAACAGGATTGTGCTCCACACCTGGTGATGACATACCGCCATATGTATGAAGTGTACTTCAATAAAAATAAAAAAAATTACTATTTTTAGATGGCATCCTTATCATCATTATTATTATGCACTTATTGGATTAAAATGTATTTTCTCTGTGAGATTTTAGTTCTGCAATTGGGCATGGTGGGCGTGCAGGGGTCTGGTGGTGTTAGGAAACGGTATTGAGGGTAGGGGGGGCCCAAATTGAACTCTTGCACCAGGGCCCATGAGCCTATAGCTACGCCCGAGTGGATTGTAATTGTGACAGCGACTGCTGAATGGACGTGATCCCTGACTGGACACCTGACGGGCTCGGGCTGGTCATCAGCAGTTTATACAATTCTGCCTTACGAGCAGAGGCCGGGTGAGGGATCCTTCTTCTGCTAAGTTCTGCGATGAGCTTGGGAATCGTCCAACTTCTCAGGGACATGATGCCAGACTGAGCTGAAACAGAAGTTTCAGGGACTGACATGGTGTCATCCACGTCTGAGGCTCGCGACATGCTCAACCTGAGGTTGCTGGATAAGACCTGTGAAGATGTCTTACTTAACCTGACCTAAGCCACGTGTCGGATGAATGGAACTGGCTAGAACCTGGAAGAAAAAGTAGGACATGCAGACCAACCAGAGCAATACCACTACCCGGCCGATAGGAAGAAAACGGAGCGAGCCGGGAAGTGAGTGAGTGCAGAGCATGGATGAGCGTGAGGTGGAGGAAAGAAACCGGCCCGTGAATGGGCAACCTCGAACCAGGTGACAAGAGTAACCGGACCTAAGCGGAGACACAAGGAGTAACCCAGAAATACCGCACCACGTGGCCCGGTGATGGACAGACCTGGCAGTGCCAGGAAAAAGTGAACCAGAAAGGAACAGGCTTGGGTGAAACAAGCGTGAAGGTGTAGATAGGGCCTGTGCGGATCAAGAGAAATATTGTGATGGATGGGAGGCCAAAGCCTGGACAGATCCGGCTGACAGCGGGAGACCCTGGAAAAACCCGGTATAGTAGACATGTAGGGAGACCAGACCTGAACGTACCAGGCAGAGAAGGAAGAACAGAGCCTGGGCGTACCAGGATTAAACTGACAGTGTGAAAGACAGGTCCTGGACGGACCCGGGGTAATGATACATAATAAATAAACCAAACGTACCCGTTCACAGGAGAACAAAATCTGGTTGAGTCAGAAGGAGGAATAACTGAGGAGATGACAGCCTGGGCGATCCAGGAGACAGAGGTAGGTACGAGCCTGGGCGATCCAGGAGACAGAGGTAGGTACGAGCCTGGGCGATCCAGGAGACAGAGGTAGGTATGAGCCTGGGCGATCCAGGAGACAGAGGTAGGTATGAACCTGGGCGATCCAGGAGACAGAGGTAGGTACGAACCTGGGCGATCCAGGAGACAGAGGTAGGTACGAACCTGGGCGATCCAGGAGACAGAGGTAGATATGAGCCTGGGCGATCCAGGAGACAGAGGTAGGTATGAGCCTGGGCATGCGCCCTATAATGCGGACTTTGAACACTGCCATGACCAACTCCTATAAATAACATAGAATGTGGGGCACATAGTTTATGCTGCATACCCCTACCCCGAGCAGCGTCATTATAACTATGAAATCTAACCAGCAAGCAGCCATAAAGCATGGAGAGGAGCAGGGGGGAGCGAGGACAGGGCAGGTAAAAACATGAAAGAACCAGGGCGCCACCTGTAAACTTAAGAGCACACATGCCTGATAGAGATTCACAGCGTGGAAGATTCTCAACGCTGGAATGCACGCCAACCTAGCGACCGGAAGCAGCGCTAATGAGGGGAAAATACATGAGCGCTGATCAGAGGTGCCTTGTGGTGGGGACGGGTACAGAGGAAAGATCTTACCCGTCTTAGAGACGCGTGCAGGCGTTGAATCGGATTGCAGGAAAGATTGTGAGGCGGCTCCTTATCCAGCGGATGTGAACAGAAGCGCCCCGATGGGACCGGAACCGGCGCTTAAAAGGGGTCAGACGCCCCTCCCACAAATTCAGGCTGACTTTTCAGCCTTCCAACATGTATATTTATGCTGCATAGCTGATACAAATATTTATATAATGTCTATGGCAGCCTTTCTATAATATATACAGAGTTGGAAGTCTGCCATGGGCAGTATAATGTATGTATATATATATATATATATATTACAGTGCCATGTAAATAACATCAGCCCCATCAATGCAGCCCCATGTAAATCACATTACCCCTCCCTCCCTTCAGCCCCTCCAACATACAGTCCCAGAAGCAAAGTGTACATGAATGAGATTTATCTAATCTCATACACATTTCTTGTACTGTATTTGGGCTCATGCATACGGCTGTTGACCAGTCGTTCTATTCATTCGGACCGCAATTTTCGTGCGGTTTCCACTGACTGATCCATCCACACCACAAAAAAATAGAACATGTTCCATTTTTTTATGGTGCGGAAGCACGGTGAGAAACCACACAGAAGCACTCCATGCTTCTGTGGGGTTCCGTGCCTCCATTCTGCACCACAACATTTATTCGTGATGCGGTGCACAAACGGCTGGGGTCCGTATACTGTGGACCCGCTGTTTGCGGCCTGCACACGTTCATGTGAATATGCCCTTAAAGAGGTTGTCTCACTTCAGTAAGTGGCATTTATCATGTAGAGAAAGTTAGTACAAGCACTTACTAATGTATTGTTATTACCCATGTTGCCTCCTTTGCTGGCTGGATTCATTTTTCTATCACATTATACACGGCTCGTTTCCATGGTTACAGACCACCCTGCAATCTATAAGTGGTGGTCGTGCTTGCACACTATAGGAAAAAGCACCAGCCTATGTGCGCTCCCATGGCCCCGGCCACCAGAGAGGCTAGTGCTTTTTCCTATAGTGTACAAGTACGACCACCACTGATGGATTGCAGGGTGGTCTGTAATCATGGAAACGAGCAGTGTATGATGTGATAGAAAAATGAATCCAGCCAGCAAAGGAAGCAATATCGATAATAACAATATATTAGTAAGTGGCTTGTGTTAACTTTCTCTACATGATAAATGCAACTTACTGAAGTAAGACAACCCCTTTGAGGAAGGGGGGGAGCTTTTTTTGTGTTCGCCCTGTTATTAAAATTCCCTAAAAACGGCCCTGCCCATATGAAGTGAGCCAGGAGGGTCCAAGGGCTGAGCTTGCTTTTATGGATAGGATTATGGATTATGGGCGCGTACTCACTGTGCTAACAGGTTTGACTTTGGGCTAATCCTAAGGACATTGTCCTGGTGGTGCCCTAGTATTCATTCTTTAACCCCTATTCAGGGATCTGGACTTCACTGCAGGGAACCAGCCAGCCGCTACCTCCTGGAGTAGTCAGGGTGCAGTTGTCACCTGACCCACAGAGATCCAAGACACTGTTGCGTAACATCAAAGGCTCATGCAGTACTCATAGTCAGAAAATAGGCTAAGGTCAGGGCTGGTAGGGTTCATGCATGTCCGTGAAAAATAGATCTGATGTTGAGATGGGGGCAATGGGGCAATTCGGTAAACAGGCTCAGGTCAGAACAGGAGGCATGGAACAGAATCGATCAGGCAGAAGTTTGGTACATGGGTAGTCAGACAGATAATAATCGCAGACAATTAACACGTCCAGCACTTTTTAGTTAGAAGATTTTTCTTTAGTTCCTTTATTGAATACGGTACAAAAAATGTGTTAAATTTAAAGATTAATTAAGATAATAATCGCACCTTCACTTGGTCAAATAGAGACTAGGAACCTAAAGCTCAGGCACCCTCCCACTTGGGAAGGGGCCTTAAGTACCCAGGAACAGCCAGCCATAGGTTGAGGAAGAATTTGGGTGTGCACGTGCTAGCCCTTTAGCAAGTTGGCAAAACCTGAATGTAAAAAATACTGCTATAATGCTGCTGTAATTGTAATTTGGTACATTCTTAAAGGGTTGTCTCACTTCAGCAAATGGCATTTATCATGTAGAGAAAGTTAATACAAGGCAGTTGCTAATGTATTGTGATTGTCCATATTGCCTCCTTTCCTGGCTTGATTAATTTTTCCATCACACTATACACTGCTCATATCCAGGGGTTTCGTGACCACCCTGCAATCCAGCAGTGGTGGTCGTGCTTGCACACTATAGGAATAAGTGCCAGCTTTTCTGGTGGCCAGGACCGTGGGAGTGCTCATAGACACGCATGCGCAGGAGCTCCTGTCTCATTCACTTTGTATCTGTCCTGCAGTAGTGCCCATAACCCCTGGAACTGAGCAGTCTTTAAGCACTACTGTAAATATCCTTAGATTATTTCAGTATCAGTGAGATTTGCAAGCTTTTTAGTCTTACTTTAGTGATTTTAGCAATAATGCTAATGGCCATTTTGCCCTACTATTTGTATATATATTCACCCCCTCCCTCTCCCGGAGATGTTGCCTCCATCCTTGCACACTCAGGTTTTATGTATCTATCTTGTCTCCATAAAGATTTGATGATTTTAGAATATTTGGTGATTACGTGTTTCTGGTGCAATATTTTGTGGGTTTATATGGTTATTATATGCACTCGGTACACTTTTGGTGTACATTAGTTATACAGCCGAAAGAATATGTGATATAATATACGGATAGAGATGCACTTTATATTGGATACATATATCTGTCTTGTTGACATTGTTGGTTTACCATACTAAGGCCTCTTTCTCACATGTGCGTCGCGGGTGAGGGCTGGATGCGTTCAGGGTGCATTGCGTGAAACCCGCGCGAGTAGGCACGCAATTTCAGTCAGTTTTGTCTGCGATTGCGTTCCGTTGTTCAGTTTTTTCCGCGCGAGTGCAATGCGTTTTGCACGCGTGTGAGAAAAAAATGAATGTGGTACCCAGACCTGAACCCGGACTTCTTCACTGAAGTTTGGGTTTGGGTTAGGAGTTCTGTTGATTATTTTCCCTTCTATCATGGTTATAAGGGAACATAATAGCATTCTTACTACAGAATGGAAACTAAAATGTCCATTGAGGGGTTAAAAAATAAAAAAAATAAGCTCACCTCATCCACTTGATCGCGCAGCCGGTATCGTCTTCTTTCTTCTTCCTGCAGTAACTGCAAAAGGACCTGCGATGACATCATCTCTCTCACCACGTGGTGAGCGCGGTGACGTCAGCGCAGGTCCTGCTGAATGAAGATAGAAGGATTTTCACGCAACCCCATTCACTTCTATGGGGCCTGCGTTGCGCGAAAAACGCAGAATACAGAACATGCTGCGATTTTCACGCAACGCACAAGTGATGCATGAAAATCACCGCTCATCTGCACAGCCCCATAGAAATGAATGGGTCCGGATTCAGTGCGGGTGCAATGCGTTCACCTCACGCATTGCACCCGAGCGGAATACTCGCCCCGTGTGAAAGGGGCCTAAGGGTATGGCCACACGTCAGGGTTCGGGATGCAGTTTTGGAAGCCAAAACCTTGAGTGAATTTGAAAAAGAGGAGAAGTTGCATCTGTCATTTAAACTTTCTCTCCTTTTATGATCCTCTCCTGATTCCGGCTTCCAAAACTGCATGCAGAAAACTGACTGTGTGGCCATACCATAAAAGTGAAGCATACACATTCATACTGAGCTGCATTGATTTTTCATGGGCTGCATACATTTTTTATGTACTTGACTAAAAATAAGCATAAATATAGGTTGCATATATATATATATATATATATATATATATATACTGTATATAATCCTACAGACTTTTTTGGGTTCTACTACAAGACATGCTGTCTCTTTGTAAGTCTAATATATCTGCTAGAAATATATTTGAACATTGAAATGCTAATTATAAGATGAGCATTTTACTTTGTAGCATCTCCTTTTAGCTTGTTTGCTTTTTCAGTGAGTAGACAGCAACTGTTGCTAGAAGGATGTTGATACACAAGGGAAGCATTTGACTGGAGTGAACGATTTGTTACTAATTTTTCAATATAGCATGAAAGCATAAACTGTGACGCAATGGGAACCTGCCTTCTGTCGGCTACAGTGCATGCTGCTATTTCCAGATTCCCAATGACTAAAATAGATGGCACCGCTTGTTTCTAACACACAGACATATCATCATAGATAAAATGGGGCTTGTGCAGGGTAACATTAAAAATAATGTACAATGCACCTACATAAAACAGACTAAAGTGCAGAAGTCAGAACAAATTCATCTCTAAAATGGGCTTTTAAAAATGTAGAGCTTCTATGTTAATAATGATCATTTATTTTAGTCTCCTATTATCGATTTATTTAGATATAGGTTAGCCTTGCGTGCTGAAAAATATAGATTCAAGAGAAAAAAGTATCTATTGTTATCCATCAGTTCAAGTCTATGAAGAGACTCAAGTTTTTGCCATCTCTGGCCTGGTGCCTTATGCATTAAAGGGGTTATCCCATGAATATCAGACATCATACAGTACATGACAATCTCTTTATAAGAAAGCTAGAACCTGCCCTGTACCTCACATGGATCCAGAGATCTCCCCATTCATTGATTTATATCCAGCTGACAGCTCAAGGGGGGTTTTGATGAAGTGATTCATCATTCACAATGCAATTTGTTTGTAAAATTTGGCGAAGCAGCCGAATCAAATTTTTAAGAACTTCGCTCATCTCTAGTCATGAATATGAGAAAGGCTCGGGTCTAACTTCCGGCACCTCCATTGATCAGCCGTTTGAGGAAGCCACGACACTCATTGGAGCTCTGATGAGCACCATGGCCTCCTCGCTGCTTACCAAGCATATCGCCATCTATTTGATACCGGCTGTGCTTGGTATTGCAGCTCAGTCCCATTCACTTGAATTGAATGGGACTGATCTGCATCTATGCCATGTGACCAATTAACATGTTGCCAAATGGCCTAGGAAGAGGCGTATGTACTCACAGAGCACCACAGCCTCTTGAAACAGCTGATCAGCAGAAGTGTTAGGAGTTGGACCGCCACCAATCTCATATTGATGGTAGGTCATCAATATGATAATCCCAGAAAATCCCTACTTGTCATTCCTGCTTTATGGCTACAAACCTGTAGGAGATATAGTCAGTGTCCCAGGTTTCTTTACCCCTTGGAAACTATCAATGGGTATAGATGTCTAGAAGATAGATCAAGCCCACTCAAACTCATAACTGGATGAAACTCTGCATTAATGGAACCATACAATGGGGGTGTCTAGGGGTCTCATTAAATATAGGAATAGCCCTTTATTGAAATAATGCAAAGTGGCTTATATTTGGGGTTCATAACATTCAAATGAGCTAAGGATTCTCTTAGGGCATGTTTACATGCTGTGGACCATGCACTACAAATCAGTGCTTGTTTTCTTTAGTAACAGGTAAGAGTTTACCAATCTCAAGCAAAAAAAGTACAAATTCAGGGGCTACAAAGAGATAACAGGTAACTAGAACATGGAGACAAGTTCATCTTGCCCCAGGTGGTCTATGTGTTTTCTGTGCTATGATGTAACAAATGTTTCACTGGAAATAGACTTTGTGTACTTCCACCATTTGACTTTATACCCTCCAACACTTTCCTGAACTTCTGACCCTGCAGAGCTATATCACAGTAAATTGTGTTCTCTTCATATTGTTGGTGTTTCATCCAGTTCTAGATGAGATTGGATTTGTCAGGTTTGCGCCTTCATTTTGGCAGATGACAGGACTAATTGTTAAAACTGACAACAAAAAATGAAACAGCCGCTGGGAACTTCGGATGCCTTTGAAAGAAGCAACGTCAATTACAGACTTAATTAGAAGGAGATGGCTGAATGACGGCTAATACTTAGCTGGTATCCACATTTGATGGAAGTAATGTTAATATAAGGTACAGTCGCTTTGATTTTATCTGTTCTGTTTTCTTTAGGGAAAGTAACACTTTAAAGGGCATCTGTCTGCAGATTTGTACCTATGACACTGGCTGACCTGTTACATGTGCGCTTGGCAGCTGAAGGCATATGTGTTGGTCCCATGTTCATATCTGCTTACATGGCTCAAATGAACTTTTAATATATACAAATGAACCTCTAGGAGCAACGGGGGCATTGCCCTTACACCTAGAGGCTCTGCTCTCTCTTCAACTGCTGCCCCCTCGGCACTTCAACCAATTTCATAGGTACAAAACTGCTAACAGATGCCCTTTAAAGTAAATATACATTTTTGGATGCAATTTTTGGGAAATCCTCATGCACATGGCACATCCCACAGCTCTGCATAGTCTACATTATATACAGCCCTATAATGTAAGTTATATGGCGCTGTAATATGGCACCCATAGCAGTGTATAGTGTCCATAGTGGACCTCTATATGTCTTTTATTTATGTTTTTACTTCTTTTTCTGACTTATTTTACATCAATGTAAAACGCACAGGGTGTTCCATCAGGTGCCGTATTATCCCCTGTGACCACTGCACCTGAAAGGCTACATATAATTTTCTGCTGTGAGCATGCCAACATGATCTGAATAGTGGACCAGCACCTATGATACCCAGATGGACATTCTGCCACCGATCAACTAAAGGCAAAGGGCTGAATGAAGAGAGTGAGCAAAAGGCAGTGTATGAATGTATCTGCATATATTTGGTATTGAGAATTGTGTAAGGGAGGGAGAGGTAATAATGAATTTATATCCAGTGCCTATCATGCTGAATAGAGATGAGCAAATTTCAAAAAAATTTGATTCAGCCGGTTAGCCGAACTCTCCGAAAAAATTTGCTTCCGGACTGCAGAGAGCCTGTTTATGGGTGTAGAACACTGTGCCTTGCAGTAACACGCATAGGGAGTGTGCTGGGGTAGTGAAATAATACTGTCAGTCAGTATGACATACAGATGACAGGCGTCGCTATTAGAATCACTGCACACTTCACTTCGGGGCCAAAACTGACCAAATAACTCAAGTATTAACTCAGCCTTACAGGTCGATGTTAGCGCCAAGAAGAAGCGCACTCCTTTTACACCGTCGGCAGCTGATTCCACATAGATGTCTACAGAACCTGTTTATTAAACACTTATACAAGTAGAGCCCCCTGACAGAGTGGAGAGGGTGTCAGCAGTAAGTTTGTGTTGACGTCACTGATTATTTTGCCCTTCCTCTGATCCGTCAGAATAATAACCCACAAAAAACAGATCCTGTCTGTGGAGCATACGCCTTCATTCGGTCAGTATTTGGTCAGTAATCCATCAGTATTGGTAATGCCCAAAAAAACAGAAGTGGATCTAAAACAGAGATGACACGTGAATGGAATATTTGCATGTCTTCTGTGTTTTCTACCCACTCCTGCTTTTGGCTACCAAATCATAAGCCAATTCTGATGCGACCATACAGGCCTTACAGCTACTACACAGACAGGATCCGTTGTGTGTCTCATTTTTCCTTCCTTTTGACCAATCAGAAGAAAGGTCAAATAAATGGTGATTTCAAGAAGGCCAAACAAGGACAATAGCGACCCTGTCATAGAGTGGGGAGGTTGGTAACAGCATGAGAAGTCCACAGAGTGGCCCTATGACAAAGTGGTGAGGTGGAAGAAGCATGATGAGACCACCAAGTGGCACCATGACAGGGTCTGGAGGTGGCAGCAGCATCAGGAGGCCACAGAGTGGCACAATGACAAAGGGTGGAGGTGACAGAAGTAGTATGATTAGGCCACAGAGTGTCACGGTGACATAGTGTGGAGATGGCAGCAACAGCAGCAGCATGATACCACAGAGTGGCAAGGTGAAATAGTGTGGAGATGGCAGCATCAGGAGGTCACAAAGTGGCAAGGTGACATAGTGTGGAGATGGCAGCAACAGGAGGCCACACAGTGGCATGGTGACATAGTGTGGAGATGGCAGCAACACCAGCAGCATGATACCACAGAGTGGCAAGGTGAAATAGTGTGGAGATGGCAGCATCAGGAGGTCACAAAGTGGCATGGTGCCATAGTGTGGACATAGCAGCAGCATGATACCACACAGTGGCATGGTGACATAGTGTACAGATGAAAGATCTGAAGTGATGCATCAAGCATTGGTGGGAGGAAATCCTGGCTGATCCACGCCTGATTCATCTTGACAATAGTAAGGGCCTGGCACTTCTCTGTCTGACATACTTTTAGCTGAACTAAATAAATTAAAAGCAAATTAAAACACCACTAAAAGCGGCAAATATATTTTTCATTTTTTTACTGAGATAGGCAACTAAAGGATTTGAAATTGGCAACGAAACGATTTCAGCGTAAATAACAGCAAAAGTGAACTGCATATATATTTCTCGTATTGGACTAAAATAGGCCACTAAACGATTTCTAAGTAAATAACAGAAAAAGAGAACTGCGAATATTTTTCTCTAGAAATATGACAAGAAACACTTTCAGCGCAAATAACACCAAATGTAAACTGCATCTATTTTTCTCGTATTGTAGTGAAATGTGACAAGAAACACTTTTAGCGCAAATAACAGCAAATATAACTTAATCCACTTGTTCGCGCAGCCGGCATCTCTTCTGTCTTGTTCTGTGAGGAATAGGACCTTTGATGACGTCACTACACTCATCACATGGTCCGTCACATGATCCATCACTATGGTGATGGATCATGTGACGGACCATGTGATGAACGCAGGGACGTCATCAAAGGTCCTATTGCTCACAGATGAAGACAGAAGGAGATGCCGGCTGCGCGAACAAGTGGATTAAGGTGAGTTAAATTATTTTTTATTTTTTTTAACCCCTCCAGCCCTATTTTACTATAACCTTGTTATAAGGGAAAATAATAATGATTGGGTCTCCATCCCGATCGTCTCCCAACCGCGTGTGAAAATCGCACCGCATCCGCACTTGCTTGCGGATGCTTGCGATTTTCACGCAACCCCATTCATTTCTATGGGGCCTGCGTTACGTGAAAAACGCACAAAGAGGAGCATGCTGTGATTTTCACGCAACGAACAAGTGATGCATGAAAATCACGGCTCATGTGCACAGCCCCATAGAAATTAATGAGTCCGGATTCAGTGCGGGTGCAATGCGTTCACCTCACACATTGCACCCGCGTGGAAAACTCGCCCGTGTGAAAGGGGCCTTACTTTTTTCTTTCACCCTCCCTAGTGCCTGCAAACACGTCGGTCCCTGAACAAAGTATGACAGTGAATAGCAGACTCTAAGATGGCCGCCGTATTTATAGTGCTGTGACATCACTGGGCTGGCTGCTGATTAGCTGCATGCATGGCATTATGGGTCATCCCGCCTTCCCAGAGTTCCTTGCCCCATGTCCTCACACGTGTAGCCACAATTTTAGCCACCATTGTAGCCGGCTAGCCGCCATGTTAGGAAAAATTGTGATTCGTTACCACAAAGCAAAAAGAAATTCGCATTCATTCACAATAAAAAAAAAAACGGAAATTCGGAACGAATTCGACTTCGTCTGCTTCGATTTGCTCATCTCTAATGCTGAACTTTAGCAGTCAGTGGTGTAGAGGGGGTCTCATTTGCATTCCTCAGCTTTTGGCACACACTACTTCGGATATTTCGTATTAGTAACACACATAGGCTGCTCCTGATTCATTATGAAATCACTTGTATTAACAATTCTGTGCTGCCTGCAACCCCTTTCCATAAAAGAATGTGTGACATTTCATCCATGGTGACTACTAGAGATGAGCGAATTTTCAAAAGTTTGATTCGGCTGATTCGCCGAATTGTACAAAAAATAAGCTTCATGACGAATTACTTCATCACGAAGCACATTTTTTTGTAAGTAGTGGGTGCAATGATAGTGTCACAGGGAGCCGGCGGTGCACTCTCTATTCGCAGCACCACCGGCATTCCGCACGCATAGCGGAGCGAGGATGCGGGCGGTGTACTCGTCTCCATGGGGACTAGGGAGGGGGCGGCGAGGATCCGGCTGCGCATGCCTCCTAGGCGTGGCCGGCGTCCTCTGTCCCTTAGACAACAAGCAGCAGGAGTGCTGAGCACCAATAATGATGATCAGCACTCGACTATGTTAGGCTGTGTTATGCGAGTCACGTGACGCTGGCCACGTGACTTAGTCTAGGCTATTTAAACTGGCAGCCTGCTGGCCACAGGTTGCCTGTGATTGGTCTTTCTACCTTCACCAGCGTTCCTATTTACCTTGCTATTGTGTTTGGAACTTGGCTTTGTTTCTGACCTAAACCTTGTTACCTCCTTGGAATTGACGTGACCTCTTCGCTTCTGACTTCGGTTTGTTTTGACCTTGCTATTGTGTTTTTCCCTTGTGTACCTGCGTAACCTCCTGGCTTTGACTTTTGCTTCCCTGACTGTTACATATTACTTTAGCACCCTTTAAGCCCCTGCATGTATCTAAGCTAGGGACCGCCGCCAAATTGTACGTTATCAGTTAGGACGGGCCGTGCAAGTAGGTAGGGACAGAGGTGCATGTGGAGATCAGGGCTGTCCTCTTCTCTCCCTATGTGACAGATAGGGAGCTGCGATAGCGCTGCCCCCGTCATTGTACCCCTCAGATGCTGCGTTCATACATGATCACAGCATCTGAGTTTAAAAACAGTGTTAAATTAACGTTAGAATTTTTTTTGATCAAACTTACCGCTTTCATTTGCTCGCGAGGGCAAGGTTACAAGGTTACATCATCACGCCAGCCGACGTGGTGACATCATACATCACCACGCATGGGATTTTGACCGAGATCTTCAATTAAGATGGCGGCTGGCGGCCCATTGCAGGCAAATGGAGGCGGTAAGAATTAATTTTTTTTTTTTTTATACTATTTCAGCTTAAATCGATTCGCTTACACGAAGCACGAGTAAATTCGGCTTCGAGGCGATTCTAATGTATCCTGAAATTCGGATCGAATTCCACTTTTTGGGATTCGATTCGCTCATCTCTAGTGACTACAACCCCCTCCAGACAGGGTCACATGCCAGAAGTAAATGATGGTGCTATGGATGAACCAATACCTAGATAACACTGCTTACTGTTATGTATGGGCAATGCTTTCTGTAAAATTCATTAAAGGGGTTTTCCAGTTTGATTCAGCATCATTTATAATAATCATTTAAAAAAGATAGCTGTAATTTTGGAATGTATTTCTTTTACCTTTATTTCCCCTATCTTCTGTTCTGGACTGTGGTCACATGACCATGTCCGTGCTGCTCTTTCTTATTTCCTGTGATGTTATGTCCATGGGCGCGTCAGTGATACGGGAGTGTCTATGTAACTTGCTTGGTGGGGGGGAGCTATAAACTAGGGGCGGTGTTGGAGGTGTGGCATAGAAAGGAGAAGTACATCATAGGTTTGGTTGGATACAGCAACAGGAAGTGCTACATACAGGATGTATCAAACCAGAGGGATTGGTTTACATGGTGAAAACGGGTCAGGAAAGTCCAAATTGAAAAATAGCATTTGGAAAATGTACAGGAAATAAGCAACTGCATGAGTATATCTGTTAAAAACCATAGTTATTCTAGAAAAGAAGTCTGCACCATCTTGCATCTACAGGGAAGTTTGCAATATGCTGGGGGGCTGTCCATGTGGAGCCTGGTCGTCATTGCTTACTGGAACGACATGTGGTGTATCCTTACCATTGCTAGTCTCTCCAACTATTCTAATTTCTTTAAAGTTACCCTGTGTTTAGCTTTATCTGCCTTAGGGTACTTTCACACTAGCGTTTTTCTTTTCCGGTATTGAGTTCCGTCACAGGGGTTCAATACCAGAAAAAAACTGGTCAGTTTTATCCCCATGCATTCTGAATAGAGCATTCCGTTCAGTTTGCATCAGGATGCATCAGTTCAGTCCCTCTTACATTTTTTGGCCGGAGAAAATACCGCAGCATGCTGCAGTTTTCTCTCCGGCCAAAAATCCTGAAGACTTGCCGGAATGCCGGCATTAATTTCCATTGAAATGCATTAATGCCGGATCCGGCCCCAAGTGTTTTGGCAAAACGGATCCGGTTTTGCGGTCTGCGCATGCGCAGACCTTTAAACATGAGAAATAAATAAATACCGGATCCGTTTTTCCGGATGATAATCGGAAAGACAGATCCGGTATTGCAATGCATTTGTGAGATTGCCGGATTCGGCAGGCAGTTGCGGCGAGTTCTGCCGCAAATGTGAAAGTACCCTTAGCTTATTTAGGCTGATCTTCGGACCCCCTGAAGAACCTAGTTTGGGTGTATAGGGGAAATAATTTTGATGAGTAATTCTAGAAAACCATAGTAATTCCCTCTGCATCTCCCCAAAAAACCTTTAACTCCCTATAAAAATGCACTTTTCTAAAGCAAGATGTATATACTATATACTGAAGCTGGTCTGCTGTATGTGGTATTTTCACAGATTATATAAGGCTGTTTTTTAAACCCCTTAATGTTCAGGCCTAAAATGATGGTGTTATTGATATAATTTTTGTGCTGCAGAAACATTTTTTGGTGTTGCTTGTTTTTTTTTTTTACGCTTTTTATGTTTACCACTAAATATAATATATAAATAAATAACGTGATAAATTAATTAATCTGCGAACAATAAAATGTATTTTAATGGTGGTATTTTGGTGGGAAATGTAAAAAAAAAAAATAATTACATTATGTACAATATTTTTAAAATACCATTATGGGATTACTATTTACAGCTTCTTTATTTCAGATTTATAATATATTACCACATTCCTGTATGCCAATACATTATACTCTGTGTCACTATGACATAGACTGCTGTTTGGGCAATACTAGTATACAGCCTGTTTACAGTATAAACAGCCCTGGGATCAATTATAGACCCTCAGGGATGATGTGGAAGACTCCCTCAAACTTCAGTTGGGTCATTGGGGAACTTCCTCTGACCCCCATCGGTGTAGCTGGAGCCTGTGGTAAGAACCAAGGCAGTTAGTGTGGCGAAACCAACCTCGCCACTGGGTGCTGGAGAAGCCTGGTTGCCAGCCTCTTGCCCCAGGATTATGGGCCCTCTCATCAGCCCATGCTAAACTTAAACCCCATGGCGATTTGACTGTGTTTGTTGCATCTGAGCGCTGTTTGGATATATTGAGCGCTCAGATCCAAGCCATCTGGGGGTATGTTAAATGTCTATATTTACTGTAATGGTTGGGACATTGTATATTTGAATAGTGATGTCTGTCCTTTTGTCCCCACGTGTGTATTGGCGATTTCCCATTGTCCTGAGAGATAATTGAATTACTCCTCGGTTGTCTCCAGGACAGAAGACATTGTTTAAAAATATGTATTCTCCTGCCTGTGATAATTACATCAACCCATTGTGTAAGGTAATTGTATCACAGGCAGAGGGGAGGATTTTGTATGGGAGTGTTTAAACTGTAAAGCTGTAAAGGATTGGCTGCTAGGTCATGTCCTCAGTTCCCAACCAGGTCCACGGGGGTGGTAACCTTGTTGGAAAATGTGTATAAGTCAATGCTTGTGTGTTCAATAAAGAGTTCCCGTTTTACATTCATCATAGAGCCTCGTCTCATGTGTATGGGGATTGCTATACGCTGTATACTCCCCTGGCTAAAACTCCTAGCTCTTGTAAGAGCTGTTCCTGCTCTCTGGATTTAGGAGAGGTTCACCCACTGGAGCCTGGAGCCTTGTTGTAGGTCCAGGGTGGGTAGGAGACGGTGAGACCTCAACCAAGCTTCGGCGGTTTGTGGGGTCTTCAGCGCTTACGGTGTCAAGTGGAGTGCTTGGAGTCCTCGGGAAGTACTAGGAGCATCATTCGACGGAGGTACCCTGTCGGGGTGCCAGGAGATCCGTTACAGTTAGTAACAGCCAGTTCTTATTGCTGGAGAGCTCCATTAGGCTCCATTCAGAAGTCCATAGAATGGATCCGCATCCATTCCGCAATTATCCGGAACGGGTGCGGACCCATTCATTCTCTATGGGGCCGGAAGAGATGCGGAGAGCACACTATGTGCTCTCCACATACTCATTTCCAGAACGTGGCCCTGATCTTCCGTAAAATAGAGCATGTCCTATTCTTGTCGGCAATTGCGGACAAGAATAAGCATTTCTTTGGGGTTGCCGGCTGGGTGTATTGCGGATCCCCAATGCACTACGGACGTCTGAATGGAGCCTTAAGCCGCTCAACTGCAGCAATGCCAAAAGACATTGCTGCAGACTGAGGTCCTGCATCAACTGGCCAAAGACAGTGGGTGGTCAGTAAGGAGTTAACAGACAATGTAGAATTCTTTCTTTCAAACCCTTCAACTAGTGTTCACCCACTTGATAAGCGCTTGAGTGTAATAATAACTGGGGCTTGATGCTTTACCAGCCTGGATTGGCACAAGGACTGCACATTTCTTTCCAAATTGATTATTGTATTGTTCTTGGATGTTCCAGATTATAATTTTTTTTCATTTCTTAAAAATATAAAAGATTTCGTAAGTAATGAATTCCATACACATTCCTTAATCAGCTAAAAAGGTAAAGCATTAAACTTTCCTCTGGCATTATTGGCAGGTGAAATATGCCTTTTTTATGATTTAGTAATAACTCTGAAACGAACTCCCCCAATCTTCACCCCTGCAAACCACCTGCACTTTTTAACAGCCCTGAATCCAGGATACCAGAAACTAATAAAACATTAACCTGCCAATTAACAACTAGGTAAAACTTCAACATTGGACAATATTTTGCTTGCTTTTATGAAGCTGCACACCTACATGAACTGCAAAGCACAACTACCCACGCTGAATTTAGATATTTTGTTATTACAGAAATTCGTCAGAAAAATAAAAAAAATCGATCCTGTATTTTAAGCATCCGTTCTGCTCATTTATGCACATTTGGCATCTGTTTTAGCCATTTCCGCCTGAGATCCGTTATGTTAGACAGAAAAAGGCCTGCATGCATACAGAATACAGGATCCATTTTCTGTTCTTCTGACGGATCAGAATGGAAACATAATTGGTGATGTGAACCCAGCCTTAATCCAATTTTTTTAAGTGGTTATCCCAAGGAGAGTGTCTTGTCTGCTGCAGCTCAGGGGGCGTGTCTCGGCTATCCCAATCACAGCTCAGGAGGCAGTTGAAGGATAACACTGAGCATGTGCGGCCATCTCAGTGAGCAGGTCAAAGAAATAATAAGAAAAGACAAACAGCAGGTGGGGCTTTACAGGTACATGTTATTAAATAGCTCACTGGCTATGCTAAAGTATTCAGATCCAGGTGCTGGTTTGAAAACTGTAGAATATTTTTCATGGGACAACCCTTTTAATAAAAAAATATTTAGGTCCATTAACACAAATTTGAAGATAGTTGCAAATTTCAGTTCAGACTTTTACACCACTTGTGATTATATTTCAAGTTACTGGATAAAACACAATCTGTCTGAGAAAATACAGATTTGTGTGCCTGTAGACAGAGGTGTTGATCGAGAAAGTATATTAAGGTATATCTGTGTACCGACATGCTCGGTAAATATGGGGTGCGGATCCAAAGATTCCAAAAAGTACTTTCCCATCCAGCACTATGGCCTCTTCATTTCTACCTGTTGGAGTTTTGCCAGTGCTATGGGATAGACTGAAAACTTCAGCTGAGTATGTTGACCTGAAAACAGAGTAGGTGTATTATTTGGATGCTTTTAACCCCTTCCAGCAAAAGCCAGTTTGGACCAAATGTGTCACTTTAACAGTAACTTTGGAACGCTTTTACTGATCTAAGCAATTCTAAGACTGTTTTCTTGTGACACTTAGTACTTTATGTTAATGGTGAATTTGCGTTGATATCTAAACTTTATGTATAAAAAAATCCCAAATTTACTGAAAATTTTAGGAAAAATTGAGATTTTTCGCAAAATAGTTATTAACATTACCCATATGTCTATTTTATGTTGGCATCATTTTGTAAATTTCATTTTTTTTTTTAGGATGTTAAAAGGCTTTTAATTTTAATTTTGGCCTTTTTAAGAATTTTATTTTTAGGACCAATTCAGTTCTGAAGTGACTTTGAGGGGCTTTCATAATAGAAACCACCCAAAAAGGGCCACATTTTGGAAAGTACACCCCTCAATTTATTCAAAACTGATGCTAGAAACTTTGTTAACCCTTTAGGTGTTCCACATGGAGGTGAAATTTAAACATGTCATGTTTTTGTGAAGATTTTCCATTTTAATAAATTTTTCTTAACACCAAAACAAAAACCAATATTTATTTCCCAGATTCTGCAGTTTACAGAAACACCCTCATGTGGTCGTAAATTTCTGTATGGGCACACGGCAGGGCGCAGAAGGAAAGGAGCGCCATATGGTTTTTGGATGGCAGATTTTGCTGGAATGGTTTTCAGGTGCCATGTCAAATTTGAAAAGAGGTACCCCTAGAAGGAAAGTGACCCCATTTTGGAAACTACACCACCCAAGGAATTGATTGAGCGGTGAAGTGAATGCTTTGACGTAACAAGCATAAATTTAGAAACACTTGCCTGTGAAAATGAAAAACTACATTTTATTTTCAATAAAATTATGCTTTAGCCCTAAATTTTGACAAGAAGTAACAGGAGAAAAAGCACACCACAGCTTGTTATAAAAAAAAAATTAAATAGGGCAACACTCCATATGTGGTCATAAACTGCTGTTTTGGGCACAGCAGCGTTCAGAAGGGAAGGAGCATTGGGATTTTCTAACATGGAATTTGCTAAAAATTTCTTTTACATGCCATGACATTTTTATTTTTTGTTGACTGAGCTGTGTGAGGGCTTTTTTTTGTAGGATGGGCTGCAGTGTTTATTTCTATCATTTTGTATTACATATTTTTTATCACTTTTTATACCATTTTTAAGGAGGTGAGATGGCCAAAAATTGCAATTCTGTCTGATTTATATATTTTATGCCGTTCCATATGCTATACATGATATGATGATTTTATTCAGTGGTTTGATATGGTTATGGAAATACCAAATTTATAGAGTTTATTTTATGTTTTATTACTTTTTCAGCATAAAATCACTTTAGTATTAAAAATTAATTATATTTTGCATAGCCATATACTAACATCCATAACGTTTTTATTTTTCAACCAATATAACTGTTTTAGGGCTTGTTTATTTCAGATAAGCTGTAGTTTTTATTGGTATCATTTTTTTAAATTACATTTTATAAAAAAAAATTGCCAGGCGAGGTGACAAAAACAGCAATTCCATCATTGTTTTTTTATTTATTTTTCTACGGCGTTCATCACACGGGATTAGTACCATGATCCTTTTATAGATCAGGTTGTTATAACAATACCAATTATGTGTAGTTAATTTTTTTTTCTTTTTTTTTTCAAGATCCAGTGGATTTAAATGATAGTGTACTGCAAATGCACTGTACTGTAAGTATTACACTGACACTAAGCCTGCTGATGGCGGTGGCTCTGTTCTTCTGTTTATTTATAAAAAAAAAAAATGTAATTCTACTTTTAGATTTTTACACTTTTTTATCAAGTTCCATTTGGATCTTCAAGTCTGATTGATGTACAGTGCACTGCAATAATAATCTATTGCAATGCACTGTACTGACACTTGCTGCTGATGGCGGCAGCTCCATTCCTGAGCCACCGCCATCACATACCGGGGGGCCGCACTTGGGACACTGGGAGAATGGAGGCATCTGGGACATGGGGACATAGATGATGGCTGATTTCAGGCTCTGATCTCCATAGTGGATTTTTACACTGCCGCACTCCCATTCTTTAATCTGCATAAACTAACCAATCAACATGATCACCGGCAAAAGACCACTCTGATTGGTCCCTTGCCTGCTTCTCCTGTGTCCCTGCTCTCGGTGAGAGAGGAGACTCCTGGGCTGTAACAATTTATTGTCACGGCTGTGTCATGGTTCAGTGGTAGTGGACCGCGACACTTTAGCCATGCATGCTTGTTGCCGGTGGCAACGTGTAGTTTTTAGCATGTTTACACACTTACCCTTTAACCCCTTAAGGGCTTATGACATACCGGTACGGCATGGTTCCCGAGTCCTTAAGGACCCATGATGTACCGGTACGTCTTGTGTATTTCCAATCACCGCCGCCCGGATCGTAACCTAGTGCCTGCTCAAATCATTGAGCAGGCACCTTGGCTAAATGCGCGGGGGGGTCCCGTGACCCCCCCCCCCCCGTGTCGGCGATCGCCGCAAACCGCAGGTCAATTCAGGTGATTGCAAAAATCATACCCTACCCAAGGTAATCGCCCAAAAACTTAAAAAATTATGTCTCTCAGACTATGGAAACACTAAAACATGATTTTTTTTGCTTCAAAAATGAAATCATTGTGTAAAACTTACATAAAATAAAAAAGTATACATATTGGGTATCGCCGCATCCGTGACAACCTGGTCTATAAAAATATCACATGATCTAACCTGTCAGATGAATGTTGTAAATAACAAAAAATTAAAACGGTGCCAAAACAGCTATTTCTTGTTATCTTGCCTCACAAAAAGTATAATATAGAGCAACCAAAAATCATATGTACCCTAAACTAGTACCAACAATACTGCTACCCTATCCATAGTTTCTAAAATGGGGCCACTTTGGAAATGGAAAATCTGCCAAAAAAGTGAAATTTTTAAATTGTATCTCTATTTTCCATTAATTCTTGTGCAACACCTAAAGGGTTAACAAAGTTAGTAAAATCAGTTTTGAATACGTTGAAGGGTGTAGTTTCTTAGATGTGGTCACTTTTATGGAGTTTCTACTCTAGGGGTGCATCAGGGGGGCTTCAAATGGGACATGGTGGCAAAAAACCAGTCCAGCAAAACCTGCCTTCCAAAAACCGTATGGCATTCCTTTCCTTCTGCGCCCTGCTGTGTGCCCGTACAGCAGTTTATGACCACATATGGGGTGTTTCTGTAAACTACAGAATCAGGGCCATAAATATTGAATGAATTTGGTTTGGTTGTTAATCCTTGCTTTGTAACTGGAAAAAAAATATTAAAATGGAAAATCTGCCAAAAAAGTGAAATTTTTAAATTGTATCTCTATTTTCCATTAATTCTTGTGGAACACCTAAAGGGTTAACAAAGTTTGTAAAATCAGTTTTGAATAGCTTGAGGGGTGTAGTTTATAGAATGGGGTCATTTTTTGGTGTTTTCTATTATGTAAGCCTCGCAAAGTGACTTCAGACCTGAACTGGTCCCTAAACATTTGCTTTTTGAAAATTTCTGAAAAATTTCAAGATTTGCTTCTAAACTTCTAAGCCTTGTAACATCCCCAAAAAATAAAATCATTCCCAAAATGATCCAAACATGAAGTAGACATATGGGCAATGTAAAGTAATAACAATTTTTGAAGGTATTACTATGTATTATAGAAGTAGAGAAATTGAAACTTGGAAATTTGCTATGTTTAAAAAAAAAGTACAATATGAAGTACAATATGTGACGAAAAAACAATCTCAGAATGGCCTGGATAAGTCAAAGTGTTTTAAAGTTATCACCACTTAACCCTTTAAGGACTTAGGACGTACCGGTACGGCATGGATCCCGAATCCTGAAGGACCCATGACGTACCGGTACGTCATGGCTTTAATTCCCGATTCCGGCGTCGCGGGGGTTAATCGGAACGGGATGCCGGCTGAAATCATTCAGCCGGCATCCCGTAACAACGCAGGGGGGGGTCATTTGACCCCCCCATATCGACGATCGCAGAAAACCGCAGGTCAATTCAGACCTGCGGTTTTCTGTGCTTTTAGACGATTCTGATCCCCGCGGTCTCTGACCGCGGTGATCAAACTTTTAAATGCCCGAAAAAAAGTTTTATTAACCCCCCTGCACTCCTGAATGATATTATGTGGGCGGGAGGTGCAGGGGGGGTGTCGCAGGCGGTGCGGGAGGCGGGCAGTGCGTCAGGCGGAATCCCCCGCCCGCCTCCCCTTGAATAATCGTTGGTGGTAAGTGGTTATACCAGGGTGTCAGCACATTGCTGACACCCTGGTATAAACAGCTGACATCGGTGATGCGATGTCAGCCGTTTAACCCTTTCCATACAGCGGTCCGTACGGACCGCTGTATGGAAAAGGTTAACAGCTCAGGGTGCTCCCTCCCTCTCCCATCGGGGGGCTGCTGTGCCTTTGCAGCCCCCCGATGGGAGAGGGAGAGAGCCCCCAGACAGCCCGTCGACAGCCCCGTCCTTACCCTTCCCCGTCTGCGAAGTTCTGACAACTGCTGAGCAGACGGGGAAGGTTCCCATGGCAACAGGACGCCATCTCAGGCATCCTGCTGTCCATGGTGCTGAACAGATCTGTGCTAAAGGCAGAGATCTGTTCAGACAAAGTGTAAGTAAAATACAGTGCAGTACAATATATATTGTACTGTACTGTATTATAGAGACATCAGACCCACTGGATCTTCAAGAACCAAGTGGGTCTGGGTCAAAAAAATGTAAAAAAAATGTGAAAAAAGTTAAGATGAAAAAAAAACACATTTATCACTGAATAAAAAAAAATTAAAAAAAATACACTACACATATTAGGTATCGCCGCGTCCGTAACGACCTGATCTATAAAACGGTCATGTTTCTTTCCCCGCACGGTGAACGCCATAAAAATAAAAAAATAAAAACTATGAGAAAATTGAAATTTTGCCCACCTTACTTCCCAAAAAAGGTAATAAAAGTGATCAAAAAAGTCGCATGTACGCCAAAATAGTACCAATCAAACCGTCATCTCATCCCGCAAAAATCATACCCTACCCAAGATAATCGCCCAAAAACTGAAAAAACTATGGCTCTTAGACTATGGAAACACTAAAACATGATTTTTTTTGTTTCAAAAATGAAATCATTGTGTAAAACTTAAATAAATAAAAAAAAAGTATACATATTAGGTATCGCCGCGTCCGTATCGACCGGCTCTATAAAAATATCACACGACCTAACCCCTCAGGTGACCACCGTAAAAAATAAAAAATAAAAACGGTGTAAAAAAAGCCATTTTTTGTCAACTTACATCACAAAAAGTGTAATAGCAAGCGATCAAAAAGTCATATGCACCCCAAAATAGTGCCAATCAAACCGTCATCTCATCCTGCAAAAAAATGAGACCCTACTTAAGATAATCGCCCGAAAACTGAAAAAACTATGGCTCTTAGACTATGGAGACACTAATCTAATCTGCCTTCCAAAAACCATATGGCATTCCTTTCCTTCTGCGCCCTGCCGTGTGCCCGTACAGCGGTTTATGACCACATATGGGGTGTTTCTGTAAACTACAGAATCAGGGGCATAAATACTGAGTTTTGTTTGGCTGTTAACCCTTGCTTTGTAACTGGAAAAAAATTATTAAAATGGAAAATCTGCCAAAAAAGTGAAATTTTGAAATTGTATCTCTATTTTCCATTAAATCTTGTGCAACACCTAAAGTGTTAACAAAGTTTGTAAAATCAGTTTTGAATACCTTGAGGGGTGTAGTTTCTTAGATGGGGTCACTTTTATGGAGTTTCTACTCTAGGGGTGCATCAGGGGGGCTTCAAATGGGACATGGTGTCAAAAAACCAGTCCAGCAAAATCTGGCTTCCAAAAACCATACGGCGCACCTTTCCCTCTACGCCCTACTGTGTGCCCGTACAGTAGTTTACAGCCACATATGGGGTGTTTCTGTAAACGGCAGAGTCAGGGCAATAAATATACACCCTTGCTTTGTTAGTGGAAAAAATGTGTTAAAATGGAAAATTAGGCAAAAAAATGAAATTCTCAAATTTCATCCCCATTTGCCAATAACTCTTGTGCAACACCTAAAGGATTAACGAAGTTTGTAAAATCAGTTTTGAATACCTTGAGGGGTGTAGTTTATAGAATGGGGTCATTTTTGGGCAGTTTCTATTATGTAAGCCTCGCAAAGTGACTTCAGACCTGTAGTGGTCCCTAGAAATTGGGTTTTTGTAAATTTCTGAAAAATGTAAAGATTTGCTTCTAAACTTCTAAGCCTTGTAACATCCCCAAAAAATAAAATATCATTCCCAAAATGCTACAAACATGAAGTAGACATATGGGGAATGTAAAGTCATCCCAATTTTTTGGGGTATTACTATGCATTACAGAAGTAGAGAAACTGAAACTTTGAAATTTGCAAATTTTTAAAAAATTTGGGTAAATATGGTATTTTTTTATGCCAAAAAATTTACTTTTTTGACCCAATTTAAGCAGTGTCATGAAGTACAATATGTGACGAAAAAACAGTTTTAGAACGGCCTGGATAAGTCAAAGCGTTTTAAAGTTATCAGCACTTTTGCAAAAAATGGCCGGGTCTTTAAGGTGTAATAGGGCTGAGTCCTTAAGGGGTTAAAGTTGTTGTCCCTTCCCATTCTGGTGGGAATGGGGTTAAAGTGTGAGCAAGGTGGAGCTGGGTGTGGGCCCTTATAGTACTTGGGCTTGGAGCCTGAGGTTAGTGGGACTTCAGCTTTTTTGAGGCATTATGCTGCCATCCTGGACCTTACCATGTGTCCAGTTTGAGGAAAACCTTGTTGGACATTGTCATCCCTTATGTATCCTTCATGTTCTCTACCTTACCTGTGTTGATGTTTGGTGTGGGTTTATGTTCAGGGTGTGGTGTACATCTTGTTGTAGTTTCATATCTGGTCTTTGGGGTGTTGTTCGTCCAGCAAGTATGCAAGGCGTTTCCCTGTGTGTTGTGCCTCCAGTGCGGGGGCTCCTGGGTTCCTCGGAGGGGGATCCGCGTTGACCACCTGCCTGCGGAAGTGGTCTCCAGGGTTTCCCGGAGGGGGAACCACTAGTCAGTAGCAGTTGTTGTTTCATCCAGTTGTTGTGGCAGGTAAGTGCTGTTGTTCCAGTGTGTGTTGTTTGCGCTGGGTGCTTACCTGCCAATCTAGTTTATGCTACTGTCTGCTCCTTTCTTGTTGCTAGGCCTGCTGGAGACTCCGGTTCATTCTTGTCGTAGGTCTCCTAGCCCTGACATTATTACCAGGGATCTCTAGGGTTAGTAGGGCCCGAGGTTCTGGGTATGAGCCCTCCCACTATTAGGGTTTGCTCATACAGTTAGTAGGTCAGATCTAGGATTTAGGAATGTGTTTATTCCTGTTTCCAGGCCTAGTGGCATATCCCACCAACCTACATTGTACTGGGTGGAGTTTCCCCCCACTCCACATCGTGACATTTAGTGTCTTAGCAACAGTTAACAGTATGGGCGTAATTGCAAGCCCAATTGCGTTAAATTACATGCAATCTGGACAATCTGGGTTCAAGGGGTTGGCTCATTTCAGACACTGATGGCATATCACTAGGATAAGCTATCAATGTCAGATGTGTGCAGGTCCCACCTCTGGGACTCCCTACTATCTTCAGAACAGGGCCTGCAAAGTAAGGGCTTAAGCACACGCACTTATTTTTTGTCCACATCCGATCTGCGTTGCAGGTCAGATGTGGACCCATTCACTTTAATGGGGCTGCAAAAGATGCTGACAGCACACCGTGTGCTGTCCACATCCGTATGTCCATTCCATGTCATCCGCAATAATACAGAACATGTCCTATTGTTGTCCTCAAAATGGATCGGGTTGTTCTATTATGGGCCGCTGCACACACGGCGGAACGCACATGGCCGGTGTCCCTGTTTTGCGGATCTGTAATTTGTGGACCCAAAACAACTATGGTCATGTGTATAAGCCCTAAACGAGAGCAAGTTGTGTATGGAAGTTCCAAAAACAGCCAATTTTGCTCGATCTGATATTTTCAGAAGTCCCACAGCTGTGAATGTAGAGGACACCGCACAACTGCAGCCACCACTCTGTTCACCACTATGAGACTGCCAGCTGGCACTCGCCTATTTTCTGAGCTTCCGTAGAGATGAATGGAGGGAGGCCACGCATTAATGCAAAATTTGCAACTTTTTGAGGGTTTTGTGCCCTGATTAACATTGTTCCAAAAAATGGTTGAGGCAGGAATAGTCAGTGCATAGCTGACCCAGCACATTTAATTATATTCTACACCAAGAAACTGTTGTAGATTATACATGAAATATACACTTTGCTGACGTAGATTTTAGTTCTGGTACACAGCCCTGCACAGATGCACCACAATAATTAAAAAGCATAAGCCTTAATAACTATGGCACATCTGATGTCATGGTAGATAGATTAAAGGGGTTGTCTCACCTTCATAATCCCCTTTCAGTCTATTCCTTCCCCCCCTTCGATATATTTATATTATCTAAACAAGATGTAAATCCTGTTATTGGCATATTTATACACCGATTTTACATGCTCATCTCTAGGGGTTACGGCCACCTCTACCATGTTAGTAGCGGTGGCCGCGCAAGCGATGTTACCGTCAAGTCTTCTGCTCCTCTCTGGCTGCCGAGGTGGCCGGGTTTCATGGGAGCGAGCGCACACAGACAATGGCGCATGCGCATTCACTCCCGGCCCCGGCCACCTCGCAGGGATGATTATCGCAGTTACAGGGCGTTCGCTACAGATGGGAGAGCATAATAATGACATGATCAGTGGGGAAGGGGGGAAGCATAATACAGACATGAATAATGGAGGAAGATGGGAGAGCATAATAATGACATGATCAGTGTAACGCTCCAAAGGGTGTGGACCCGCTGTGCCACTTACTGGTTTGGCTTTGGGCCAAACTTGGGAGCGGAATCTAAGTGTTCCCCTGGTCTTCACGCTTTATCCCACTCCAAGATGCAGAAGCTGGTCTTAGCTGCAGGGGATACACCAGGTCGCTACCGCAAGAGTGGTCCCGGTTAAGTGGCAGAATGCCACGGTGCAAGCACTGGGGATACAGGCAGGTGGAGCGAGCTGTCGCTGGAAGGAAGAAGCGCAGCAGCAGAGTCAGATGAAGCAGAGCTCAGTTAGTGATTTAGCAGAGCTGGAGCTGTTAGAACAGCAAAGCTGAATAGCACAGATGCAGCAGGTGTAACAAGCTGAACAGCAGACAGAGGCGTGGTTGACAATCCAAATCATACACCTTAGAGCAGCGAGGTACAGGAGGATCAGGCAGAGACGAGGTCAGGATACAGGCTAAGGTCGGAAGCAGGATAACAACACAGGAACTACGAGCTGGAACCTTCTCTGTAGAAAACTACAATATTGCTCAGGCATCACAGGAAGGGGGAACAGTGGCGTCGCCAGGGGGGGGGCCAGAGGGGGCCACGGCCCCCCCTACATCATGCTGTGCCCCCCCAACTAAAATGACCCCCCCCCCAAGTGAGCAGCCGCCGCCGGGCACAGGGAGATGAGCGCTTCCATTGCGCTCATCTCCATTGTAAACTGCCTGTGCCAGTGGAGGTGCAGGGGAGGGAGAGGCGTGTCCCTTCCCTTTCCTCTGATAGGCTGCAGGCAGTCACCGAAGTGGAGGAGAGGCCCCGCCCCCTAATTACTCCTGTTTACCTTTCTAAAGCTAAAGGACCTTTGATGATGTCATCACAGGTCCTGTAAGGGAACTGCACAGTGTAAAGTGTAGTTCCCAGGTTAGAACAGTGCATCTGCCAGGACCTGTGATGACATCATCTTCAACATCACAGGTCCTGCAGAATCTAGCAAAGGAACTGCACCAAAAATGGTGTAGTTCCTAGGTTTCAAAGGTACATCTGCCAGGACCTGTGATGACATCATCACAGGTCCTTCAACCCCTAACAGCAAGTATTAAAAGTTCACAAGCAGCAATGCATTGATCCATACAGACTGGAATGGAGAGGTAAGAGGAGGTCCTCCACTTTTCATCATTTACCTCCCCTCCATGCCCTGTTTTTACTCATTGCTCACTCATGTATACTACTTCAGACAGTTACCACTACCTCATGTACCTCACAGTGACTATAATGCATAACTGACCACATATTTCTATAAACACTGCATCTACAGTATTATACCTTCTATGTGTCACATCAATACACTGCTCTGTATATATATATATATATATATATATATATATATATATATATATAATCCCAAATATTGCAGCAGCACAGTCAGACGTTGTGCACTGGGTGCAATTCCTCACAGAGGCCGGCCCCTCCTCCAAGATATATACTTAACAAAATGACGAGGCAGCACTTCCAGCTTTAAGGTGACAGGGTGAAGCTTGATAAAGGCCTCATTGAGCAGGCCGAAACGTTGCCGGATTAAAGTCTATTGGGGTCTTCACCCTGTCACCTTAAAGCTGGAAGTGCTGCCTCGTCATTTTGTTAAGTATATATATATATATATATATATATATATAGATACACACACATACATGCACACACACTGCATATATTACACAGTATTATACATGCAATATGTACAGATATATAGTATATACCGCAGTGCACTGATATGTGAGGTACAAGGTATAATAGATGCTGTGTGTACAGATATCAGTACACTTCTGTATATACTATATATGTGAGGTACGAGGTATAATAGATGCAGTGTGTACAGATATATAGTATATACAGCAGTGTACTGATATGTGAGGTACAGGGTATAATATATGCAGTGTGTACAGATATATAGTATATACAGCAGTGTACTGATATGTGAGGTATGAGGTATAATAGATGCAGTGTGTACAGATATATAGTATATACAGCAGTGTACTGATATCTGAGGTACGAGGTGTCAATACACTGCTGTATTTACTATATATCTGTACACACTGCATCTATTATACCTCGTACCTCACATATTACACTACTGTATATACTGTATACACTGCATATATTATACCCCGTACCTCACATATCAGTACACTGCTGTATATACTATATACCTGTACACACTGCATCTATTATACCCTGTACCTCACATATCAGAACACTAGGGAATATACTATATACCTGTACACACTGCATCTATTATACCGCGTACCTCACATAACTGTACACTGCTGTATATAATATACATCTGCATCTATTATACCTCTTTTGTGTGCCAGGGCTGTTTTGTAATCCCATTCCGGCCCTGATGGCATAAATTATAAAACGCAGCAGCAAGAATAGTTCATGGAACAAAGGGAGGGGCTATAAAAGGGGAATGGGGGCCCAATTTAGATTCCTGCAATGGGGCCCAGTGATTTTTATGTACGCCCCTGCCTGCAGGCACTAGGCCGGCAGCCTATCAGAGGCCGGCGCAATGACGTCATCGTGTCGCCTGAGCCTTACATTACAGCGTGGGACACAGGAAGAGGCTGCATCGCATCGCTGACACTTAGGTAAGTATAAGTGTTTTTTTTTGTTTTTGTTTTTACAATAGTGTTACTGGCACATTGGGGGGGCTTATTACAAAACTGGCACATGATGATGGGGGGGACTTTATACTGGCACATGATGATGGGGGGGGACTTAATACTGGCACATGATGATGGGGGGGACTTAATACTGGCACATGATGATGGGGGGAGACTTAATACTGGCACATGATGATGGGGGACTTAATACTGGCACATGATGATGGGGGGGACTTTATACTGGCACATGATGATGGGGGGACTTAATACTGGCACATGATGATGGGGGGGACTTAATACTGGCACATGATGATGGGGGGACTTAATACTGGCACATGATGGGGGGGACTTAATACTGGCACATGATGGGGGGCTCATTACTGCCACGTGATGGGGGCTCTTGTTACTGCCACGTGATGGGGGCTTATTACTGGCAAATTGGGGGGCTCTTGTTACTGGCACTTTATTGAGGGCACTTATTACTGGCACATTATTGGTGGGCACTATAGGGGCATCTACTGAGGCCACAAAGAAGGGGTGTTTTATATGGGGGGCTCTGTACAGTAGCATTTTATACTGGGACACATTATGGTGGGTACTATGGAGAAGGGGAGAGAGGAGTACTATGGAGTCATCTACGGGGGGCACTAAGAAGGGGTATTTTATACTTGCAAATTATGGGGGACACTGAGGGCATCTGCTGGGGCACGATATATGGGACATTTTATACTGGTACATTATGGGGGGCACTAGCAGGAAGGGGGGAGAGGAGCACTATGGAGGCATTTACTGGTGCACTATATAGGGGTATTTTATACTGGCACATTATGGGGGAAATTAGCTCAACTGGGGGCATAAGGGGGTATGTTTTGCACATTATAAGGAGAATTATTTCTACTGGGGGGCATTATGGTGGGTTTTATTACTCCCCCATGGTATGACCCCCTAGTAGCAGCACCAGCCTCTCCCTGCTCTGCTATCCCTCTGCCCCTTCTCCAAATCCTTATTATGAAATCTTTCTCATTAGGATAAAACACAACATCAGCTCCGCCGAGCCCCCGGCCAAGTGTTGAAGTGGTGTCCGAGATCCCCAAGGGCCAAGCCAAGTAACTGTACGTTTTCATGTGAAATATGTTTATTTTATATATGTACACTCCTGTGAGAGGCAGGGAGGGAGATCTGTGGATGACACTGTTATAGGGAGGGAGATCTGTGGATGACGCTGTTATGGAGGGGGAAATGGATCTGTGGATGACACATATAGCATAAGATGCTATATACGGTATGTGGCATCCACAGATCCCCCCCATAACAGTGTCATCCACAGATCCCACTCTCTATAAAAGTGTCATCCACAGACAGCTGGACTTTTCTTCCCTGTTGTGGTTTTAGGTATTGGGTAAAGTATTGCAGCATTTCTAAGCGTACTTGTGTAAATGTATCGTTGTTATAGCTGCCCCCCCTACTTTTGTCCTGGCCCCCAGTGTGCCCCCCCAAAATTTGAAAGCTAGAGACGCCACTGAGGGGGAAGCACCCTTATAACTTTAAAACGCTTTGACTTATCCAGCCCATTCTGAGATTGTTTTTTCGTCACATATTGTACTTCATGACACTGGTAAAATGAAGTAAAAAAAATTCATTTTTATTTATAAAAAAATACCAAATTTACCAAAAATTTGTAAAGAATTGCAAATTTCCAAGTTTCAATTTCTCTACTTCTATAATACATAGTAATACCTCCAAAAAGTGTTATTACTTTACATTCCCCATATGTCTACTTCATGTTTGGATCATTTTGGGAATTATATTTTATATTTTGGGGATGTTACAAGGCTTAGAAGTTTGGAAGCAAATCTTGAAATTTTTCAGAAATTTTCAAAAACCCAATTTTTAGGGACCAGTTCAGGTCTGAAGTCACTTTATGAGGCTTATATAATAGAAACCACCAATGACCCCATTCTAGAAACTACACCCCTCAAGCTATTCAAAACTGATTTTACAAACTTTGTTAACCCTTTAGGTGTTGCACAAGAGTTATTGGCAAATGGGGATGAAATTTGAAAATTTCATTTTTTTGCCCCATTTTCCATTTTAACCCATTTTTTCCACTAACAAAGCAAGGGTTAACAGCCAAACAAGACTGTATCTTTATTGCCGTGACTCTGCCGTTTACAGAAACACCCCATATGTGGCCGTAAACTACTGTACGGGCACACAGTAGGGCGTAGAGGAAAAGGTGCGCCATATGGTTTTTGGAAGGCAGATTTTGCTGGACTGGTTTATTTATACCATGTCCGATTTGAAGCTCCCCTGATGCACCCCTAGAGTAGAAACTCCATAAAAGTGACCCCATCTAAGAAACTACACCCCTCAAGGTACTTAAAACTGATTTTACAAACTTTGTTAACCCTTCAGGTGTTGCACAAGAGTTATTGGCAAATGGGGAAGAAATTAGAAAATTTAATTTTTTGGCCAAATTTTCCATTTTAACCCATTTTTTCCACTAACAAAGCAACGGTTAACAGCCAAACAAGACTGTATATTTATTGCCCTGACTCTGCTGTTTACAGAAACACCCCATATGTGGTCGTACACTACTGTACGGCCACTCAGCGGGGCGTAGAGGGAAAGGAGCGCCGTGTGGTTTGTGGAGGGCTGATTTTTATGGACCGGTTTATTTACACCGTGTACTGTTTCAACCACCCTGATGCACCCCTGGAGTAGAAACTCCCTAAAAGTGAACCCATTTTGGAAACTGCAGGATAAGGTGGCGTTTTTTTTGGGACTATTTTTAGGGTACATATTATTTTTGGTTTCTCTATATTACATTTTTGTGAGGTAAGGTTGCCAAAAATTGAAATTCTGAAACTTCATCTCCATTTGCCATTAACTGTTGAGGAACATCTAAAGGGTTAGTAAAGTTTGTAAAATCAGTTTTGAATACCTTGTGGGGTGTAGTTTCTTAGATGGGGTCACTTTTAGGGAGTTTCTACTCTAGGGGTGCATCAGGGGGGCTTCAAAACTGACATGGTGTCAATAAAAAAGGCCATCAAAATCTGCCTTCCTGAAACCATGTCGGTCCTTTCCTTTTGCGCCCTGCCTTTTAGTGATACAGCAGTTTACGACCACAAATGTGGCGTTTCTGTAAACTGCAGTATCAGGGTAATAAATATTAAGTTTTGTTTGGTTGTTAACCCTTGCTTTGTTACCGGAAAAATCGGATTGAAATAGAAAAGTGCCAAAAATAGCTGTTTTGGCACCGTTTTTTGTTTTTTTTTGACCGTGTTAATCTGGGGGGTTAGGTCATGGAGTATTTTTATAGAGGAGATTCTTACGGACGCGGTGATACCTAATAAGTCTACTTTTTACAATTATTTAGGTTTTAGACTATATTATCCTTTTTGATACCAAATTTTTTTTTTGGTATCTCTAAAGTCTGAGTCATTTTTTTTGTTTGTTTTTTAGCTGATTATCTTATGTAGGGGCTCATTTTTGGCGGGATGAGAGGACGGTTTTATTGGCACTATTTTGGGGGCTATATGACTTTTTGATCGCTTGCTATTAAAAATTTTATGTAATCTAGGGGGTAAGGTCATGGGGTATTTTTATAGAGGAGATTATTACCGACGCAGCGATACCTAATTTGTATACTTTTTTAAAAAATTATTTTAGTTTTTAAAAAATTTTTGGGTGTCTCAAGTCTGAGAACCAGTTTTTTTATCCGATAGTCAGTGGCTAAATTGGGATATAAATTTAGTACTCCATGGAAGTGTGATACTCCCTGAAGCAACCGTCAATGCAGAGGCCCGGATGATCGGGGCACGTGTCGCACTGAGCAGTGGTGTCCTTCCGTATCGCCCCTCCTGCGACACACTCTGCACTTTTTGTCCGAAAAGATCAGGGCCTTGAGGACTGCCTCATAGAGCTGAAGGAATGTCCTTGTGTTGCCAGCGCTCCGGGACAGCACAAAAGAGTTGTACAAGGCAACCTGCACCAAGTAGACCGTGACTTTTTTGTACCATGCCCGGGATTTGCGCATGGCGTTATATGGCTTGAGGACTTGATCAGAGAGATCAACTCCTCCCATATACCGATTGTAGTCGACGATACAATCGGGCTTGAGGACCGTTGCCGCGGTACCTCGCACAGGGACAGGGGTGATGCCGTTACCATGAATTGGGGACAGTACAAGGACATCCCTCTTGTCCTTATATCTGACCAGCAACAGGTTTTCACTGGTAAGGGCACAGGTCTCACCCCTGGGGATAGGTACCTGGAGGGGGTGGGCAGGGAGGCCGCGTTGATTTTTCCGCACGGTCCCACAAGCGGACGTGGATCTGACAGCGAGGGACTGGAACAAGGGGGATACTAGTATAAAAGTTATCCACGTAAAGGTGGTAACCCTTATCTAGCAGTGGGTGCATAAGGTCCCACACAAGTTTCCCGCTAACACCCAGAGTGGGGGGACATTCTGGGGTTTGAATACGGGAATCTCGCCCCTCGTACACACAAAACTTGTAAGTGTACCCTGAGGTACTCTCACAAAGTTTGTACAGCTTCACGCCATACCTTGCCCGCTTTGAGGGAACATGCTGGCGGAAAATGAGTCTCCCCTTGAACGCAATGAGAGACTCATCAACCGCGACCTCCCTTCCAGGTACATAGGCCTGTACAAATTTGGCCCCAAAGTGATCGATGACCGGCCGTATCTTATACAGACGGTCATAGGCAGGATCACCTTGGGGGGGACATGCTGCATTATCTGAATAATGCAGACATTTCCGGATGGCCTCAAACCGGGAGCGTGTCATGGCCGTACTGTAAAGTGGGGTCTGGTAGAGGACGTCCCCACTCCAGTAATGCCTGACACTAGGTTTCTTGACTAGGCCCATATGCAGCACGAGGCCCCAAAATGTCCATCTCGGCTGCACTGACCGGGGTCCAGCCACCGGGCCTAGCCAAAAAGGAGCCCGGGTGTTGAGCAACGAACTGTTAGGCGTACAGGTTCGTCTGCTCCATCATTAGATTTACCAGTTGGTCACTGAAAAAATGACTAAAAAAGTCATATTAAGTGAAGCCCACTGTGGAAATCTGGATTCCTGATTGGCCTACAAACTCAGGAATCACAGGCTCAAATCGCTCTGGGGTACACCAGACAAGTTCACCGGCAGGGGGCTCGGATGGATTTAACTGGTGGGCCGGAAAACTAGTACGATCCCCAGAGCTGCTCGTACTAGGGTGGGCCACAGGGTCCCTAGCATGGCGGTCCCCTTGTTCCGCCTGGCGGCGTCTCCGCCGCCTTGGGGGCTCATCATCATTGCTAGATGATGAGGAGGACGCGGATGACAACAGGAAAGTGGGGTCATCCTCGTCCTCACTGGGACTCTCAGAGTCGGAGGCAAGCTGGGCGTATGCCTCCTCGGCTGAGAACGTCCGGCGGGCCATAGGGGAGTGTGTGTCTGCGTGTGCGTGTGTGTAAATCTTTATTTGGTGTGCGTGTGTGTGGGGGCACGGGTGTTCGCGTACTTATCCCTAAAACTAACAGAAAATAAAAAAGACTAACTAAAAAAAGGGGGGAAAAATGTGAAAAAAAAGTAAAGAAAAAAATCTAAACCGCTGATCAACCGTCCGAAGTTGATCAGCCGTGGGGTGTGCGATGCGCTAACAGTTGCCGGATGCTAAGAGTGCCGGCCACAGTCAGCGTACGCAAAAAAAAATAAAAAATGCCTGCGCCCCCAAAAAGTTGTGGGGGGGGGGGAGGGGCAAGCGGCAGGTGATGCAAAAAAACTTTTTTTACCACTAACTTTCCCTTTATTTTCCCTGTCTAGACCAACCTTTCCCTAATTACCTGCAGATACGATGGGGGGTGCTGGGGCACAGATCAGGTCCTGGGGCAAGGATGGGTTCTGGGGCACAGATGGGGTGATGCTGGCTCAGATCCGACACGTGCAGGCAGCGCTCCTCTCTCCTCGGGCTCCGGACACAAAAGGAGGAGGAGAGGAGCGCTGCTATCATTTGAATCTCCCACCGGCCCGCCCTCCTACCAATTAGAGGCGATCCTGAGAGGTGATGTCACCATCACCACTCAGGATCGCAGGATGGTGATTGGTGGGGTAAAATCACACCACCGATCACCATCCTGTTCTGGGTTATCGGGTCCTCAGAGACCCGAATAACCCGGAAGCGCAGCAAACCGCAGGTCTGAATTGACCTGCGGTTTGCTGCGATCGCCTATACGGGTGGGTCACAGGACCCCCCGGTGCATTTGCCCCAGGTGCCTGCTCAATGATTTGAGCAGGCACCGGATTCCGATCACCGCCCGCCGCGTGGCGTGATCGAAAATACACAGGGCGTACAGGTACGCCCTGTGTCCTTAAGTACCAGGACATAAGGGCGTACCTGTACGTCCTGTGTCCGGAAGAGGTTAAACAAACAGGACGCGTGCGGCTCCTACAAGGTGCAACTGAAGCTATCGCCGCCTGCGACAGTGCAGGAAAGCAGGTCCAGAGGCTGCAGCGGAGAGGAGGAGCCTTGTGTGCAGTTCGACTGAGGTACATAGCAGGGTGCGCTGCACGCTGGCGGGTGCCAACTGCCATTGTGACAATCAGTGAGGTGGGGGGGAGCCGAAAGCTGTTAGGAATAATGGAGGGAGATGAGAGAGCATAATAATGACATGATCAGTGGGGGAGGGGGGGAGAGCATAATACAGACATGAATAATGGAGGAGGGGGCCAATACATCTGAGCAGAAAGGACATAAAACTACATTGCAGGGAGGCAGTGACAGGGATAATAGAAAATAGGCAGAGTAAACTGTGTGTTGATGACAGGAGGGGGAACTTTTACACATCACACAGAACAGATCGTGACAAGCAACTTACCATTGGATGTCCCAATCAGCTGTGCAGCTCTCCCTGAGGCTGAATCTCCTCTCACAGCCTCGCGGTCGAGCACGCACAGACAAGGGGAGGGGTTACTTCCTCCCTGCCAGGCCTGCCTTGCTTTGCATCAGAGACTTCAGCCCCGCCCCCAGCAAGCAGGGAAGAGAGGCCCTGAGAGCAGCGAGGCAGCCAGCAACTAGGGAGGTGAGACAACCCCTTTAAGATTGGGGTCTCTTCCATATTTTGTGGTATTTTTCTCTACTTTATTTTTTTTGTAGGATATACTCTGTATGGTATTTCTTTGCATGGGTGTTCTATATCATTTCAAAACAATCAAGAAATGTGATTCCATAAAATGTAACTAATAGAGATGAGTGAATCGATTTGCTCATCTCTATTAGTTACATTTTATGGAATCACATTTCTTGATTGTTTTGAAATGATATAGAACACCCATGCAAAGAAATACAATGCAGAGTATATCCTACAAAAAAAGTAGTGAAAAATACCACAAAATATGGAAGACACACCAATCTTAATCTATCTCCCATGACATCAGATGTGCCATAGTTATTAAGGCTTATGCCTTTTAATAATTGTGGTGCATCTGTGCAGGGCTGTGTACCAGAACTGAAATCTACGCCAGCAAAGTGTATATTTCATGTATAATCTACACCAGTTTCTTGGTGTAGATTATAATTAAATGTGCTGGGTCAGCTATGCACTGACTATTCCTGCCTCAACCATTTTTTGGAACAATGTTAATCAGGGCACAAAACCCTCAAAAAGTTGCAAATTTAGCATCAATGCGTGGCCTCCCTCCAGTCATCTCTACGGAAGCTGAGAAAATAGGCAAGTGCCAGATTTTCTAAAAATTCAGGTCAAAACTGGATTTTTGGGGACTCAATTCGGGCAAATTTCTCAAAATGATGTCAGCCATTTTTCATCTCAAAATACAAAAAAAGATGAAGAAGGTGGATCACATGACCCCAGGTGGTGTATATGCCATTTGTCCCAAAAAAGCAAAAAACGTTTTCTCACTATTTAAAATATGACTGATTGGGCAGAATCAAATATGAATCAAATTTCAAGAAATTTGCTCATCACTAGTCACTAATTATTTTACATATTTGACATATATTGTAAAATAGAGGCAAAATGCATGAAGGAGGACTTTTGCATCAGTATTTCCAGTGTAAAACAATTCAAAGAGTGCCACCTAAAAACAGATGTGGAAATGTGGAGCACCAAGTGCCATTGATGTGAGATGTGGACATCAGCTACAAAGCTGCACAAGGGTGGACCGACTCGCTACAGTGGAGTAGCTCACTTACAGAATTAACTAAAGGGCTAGCTGTCATTTGTCTACTGGACTCTACTGCATATGGAGCCCCAAAGCAGATGGAAGGCCACTGCACCCCTACTAACAAAGTTGCATTTGCAGAAAAGACTTCCATTTTTGTGGCAGTATTGGTATTGGACTTCCTCTGATTGGCAAAAGGCTGCCTTCTCTGATGAGGCTGATCTTCTCTGATGAGTCTCATTTTCCGCTTCATCAAATGGATGGATGTTGGAACACAAGCTGGTGGTGACAGCGTTTTGGTCTGGGGAATATTTTTGTGGACTTCTTTGGGCCATCTCATCGATGTGGAAAGCACTGACAGCAAGTTCGGGCATGAATCCTTCCTTGCAGATCACATACACCCATACATGATTGTCTTCCTGAGGGGGGATGGGATTTTTCAGCAAGACAATGCGACATTTTCTTGCTGAAAACCTTAACATGTATAGCTTGGAAGAAAGACGAGACAGAGGGGATATGATAGAAACTTTTAAATACATAAAGGGAATCAACAAGGTAAAAGAGGAGAGAATATTTAAAAGAAGAAAAACTACCACAAGAGGACATCGTTTTAAATTAGAGGGGCAAAGGTTTAAAAGTAATATCAGGAAGTAATACTTTACTGAGAGAGTAGTGGATGCATGGAATAGCCTTCCTGCAGAAGTAGTAGCTGCAAATACAGTGAAGGAGTTTAAGCATACATGGGATAGGCATAAGGCCATCCTTCATATAAGATAGGGCCAGGGGCTATCCATAGTACTCAGTATATTGGGCAGACTAGATGGGCCAAATGGTTCTTATCTGCCGACACATTCTATGTTTCTATGTTTCTATGTTTCTATGACATGTCACATGACTAGAAATGTCTGACATTGGTCGGAAGAGTATGACCAAGACTTCCAAATACTACACTGGCTTCTTAATTCCCCAGACTTGAGCCCAATCTGTGGGACCACCTTGATCATCATGTTCACTCTATGGATCATTCTCCATTCACTGGAGCAGTGCAGACAGCATGGCTCCAGATACCTGTGACAACCTACCAGGATCTTAATGAGTCACTCACAGACTGTCTAGTGGCTTGTCCATGCTATACACTACGGTTACTCTGGATATTAGCTTGTGATCGTAATGATATTAGCTGGTGATGATAATGTGACACTACTGAATTTATGTGTATAGTCTATAGCGCTGCTCTCCTGCTTAATCAAGGCCATCAGTAGTACACCAGAGTGGTAATTTGTCATTAAATTCCCTGGTCTCTACTGATAATGAGATGACTCTTCTGACCCTATTCCAGAATATGCAGCAAAGCTAAAAAATCGATCATCAAAAGGAGAATTTTTTTTTGAAAGCCTCTATACCACTGGCTTAGAAAAGTCACACATTTTTTGCAAGCCCCATTTTGCAAAAAAAAATTGCAACATTTCCCCTGTTAAATAGTTCTTGCAACTTATGTACGTGGGTGAGGATAAGGAGGGATGCAGGAAATGTGTAGTCTGACAAATTTAACATTATCTATACCAGAAAATTGACATAAATTACAGTTGAAAGGCACACCAGCTTCCAGCTGGACTTCCCAAGATGCTGCATCTTGGGAAGTTGTGTATGTCTTAGTAAATTTGACGTATCTTATGTGAGCTGGCTTTTTACTAAGATTTGCAGATGAAGGGGCGATCTTACTAAATTTCCCTCAATGTGTGCTCCAGTGAGCCAGAATAAAAAAAATATGTTAATAATAATAATATAATTATGATTAAAGATAAAAAAAACTAAAACATTTGTGAAAATATTATTGTATTAAACAGCTGATTTAATAATATAGCACTTTCTGATGCTACATTCCCTTTAAAGGGGCATTCCCATCACAGACAATGGGGGTATATCACTAGGATATGCCCCCATTGTCTGATAGGTGCAGGTCCCACCTCTGGGACCCGCACCTACAACGAGAATGGAGCGGGGAGAGCTGTGGCTGGAGGACCCTGGATTTCCCGGGGTCTGTCCACCACCGAGCGCTGCTCCCTGCTGCTCCCATAGAAGTGAATGGGAGTGCAGACTCTACACAACCTTGTTCTTCAATAATTTTAACACCTTCCTGAGATCAGATGTACAGGTATACCATATGTTGCGTTTTTACATATGGCACCCACTCAGGAGCTGAGCGGGTTCCATAGCCACCTTGTGCCTGCTTTTTTACACAGCAGACATCCACTGACAGAATCCATGATTGCCAATAAATCCAGTCACATGCCTTCTGAAGGCTCTGAAGCCTGTCATAGCTGTTGGCAGAGCTTGATAGAAACGTAGTCAATCTCCCATGGCCTGAATTTTTTGGGAAATTTTTTCAAATATTAAAACAAAAGAAAACGCATAAAAATGTGGTATAGCTATAATCGTACTGACCCTTAGATTGAAAATAACCTGTCAGTTTTACTGCATTTTTACAGTGAAAATGAAACCCATAAAACTATGGCAGAATTGTGTTTTTTTTTCAAATTCACCCAATATGGAGTTGTTTTCCAACTTCTCCCTACATTTTATGCATTATTAATATTAATAATAGTATAACTAATATTAGAAACTACAACTTGTATAGTAAAAAAACAAGCTCTCATGCGGCTATGTGAATGAAAACATTTAAATATTATGGCTCCAGCAAGACCGTGGGAAGGGGTTAAATATATTTTTACATGTTTTGTAATAATCTTTCAACTTAAAGATTTTTCACATTTTCTTATTAAATTAAAGTATGACTAAACACTCATCAGTAGAAAATAAAAATTGTATTTTGTTTAAACAAACAAAAAAACTCGTATAACTGTCACAAGTCAGAATATTTTGCAACACTAATTTTTAAGATATTACATTACAGGAAAACAGTTGGGGGATCAAACATAGAGAGGTTTGGCTCATTTATTTAAATGTTAACCTTTCCAGCAATCCTTCAGGCGAAAGGGCGTAGTAGAGAGAGGCTATTGGAGTCAGAATAAGAAGTGGTCATTTTTCTTCATTAATAATGATTAGTATATAGCGCTGCATTCTCAGATGATGACTCAAAATGTTAGGAAGTTTGAATAAATATCCACTGAGTCCCATGAGTTTTGGTTTACTTTCAGCAAAGTTAGTCACTCTTAACTTAGGGAAATTCTCACTAGGAAAAGGGTTCCTTAATTTAATTCACAGCTATGGAAAAAAGGATTAACTATTTTATGACCCAATCATGCCAAAAATAATTGTTATTTTACCTTTTAAATACCAGTGTTCCTTTATATAACCTCTAGTTTTAAAAATGTAAGTCAAAAGGGCATTTAGAAACTGCCATATCTAAATAACTTGCCAACCTCTGTTTTTACCTATGTAAAAGCAGGCTTCTATTTTACCCTAAGTCCTCGAGGTCAAGCACTTAAATCATCACTTAGCAATATATATATATATATATATATATATATATATATATACCCTAGTGGTGGGAGTAATGTCTAATAAATTCTGGTAGGTGCAGCTCCCTTCTCCAACATTCACTATCTGAGCTGCTGTTCTCTTGTGCTGGACCCTGCACTGCTGTCTGCTGGTCCGTGTGATATCACTCCTGTCAGATTCAAACAGATCAGATGAGGATATTTTGGAGTCTGGAAAGATTGAGAACTGTTCATGGGATAATTTGATATTGGGTTCTTAGGCGGCACTAACTATATGGGTTTCCTAAAGACCATTATACTGTATATGCACAAGTTTAAATGAGGCTCTTAGGGTTCCACTTACAATTTTATGTGGGCCACTTTGGGAAACACTGTATTATGGGGTTATTTACTATGGGGTAATTTAAAGATCACCATCTGTATGCTGCTATTTATTAGGGATACAATATGTATAAAGCTATTTACTGTGGGGTACTTTAGAGGATAAACTATATGTAAGGCATTTTTTTTATTAGGGATCACTATATGGTGTTATTTATTGTAGAATATTTTAGGGGTTACTAGCTGCTACATGATGTTTTTTAATGTGAGTTACTGGGTGTCCCACTATTACACACTTTATGTCCCACTATTTCAGGGAGCAGTGTTTGCATGGCACTATTATTGGAGATGCTACCTGCATTGCAATGTCATTTGGGGGTACTATATTAATTTATGGAGTGCGGTGATTGTGGGCCAACGACAGCATGGCTGGCATAATCATGGGTGTTGGCACTACATTGAGTTTAAAAGCAAAGGGACAGCAGGACAACACTATTTTTTGCAATACAGTATCTGGGAACAAGCACACTACTGGGGTCAAGAAGTTTATTGGCAATGGAGGTAGCAATAGCATGAAAGTATTAAAGTGAATGTGGAGGTAGGAGAATAGCAGGTAGGGATGTGCTGTAAAAACAAGGAGCCAAATAAATCTGTGTACCAAGCCTAGCAGAGAGAAGTCACAACTGGAAGAATTCATCATGGCAGTCTGGACCATATGGAAAAAATTAACAATACTGTTACCTCAAAATAATTGCCTAGTGTAAATTGTCCTTTAATGGGACATATTCAGCCTAGTGCAGTGTAAGATGTAAACACAGCTCTGTGTTAAAAAAATAAAAATAATCTATATATATTGTAAGGGATCGCCTTTTATTCGGGGGTCATTCTCACAATGATCTTCATAACCACTGGGTTTTAGGTCCAAACAGTGCAATTTATTTTACACTCTTCATACACAACATGGCATAAAACAAAAGCCTGCCCGTCTGGGCTCTACCTAAACATAATAAACATCGTATCCCTAACTCGGCTATACGATAACGTTCCCACATGGAACCAGATGCGGCTTACCCCAGACATACAGTCCACCAGCCCTCAGGCTGTAACAAATGCAGTACCTTTGGAGGGGTTTGTGGTCTCCTGACTCTGACCTTTCAATGCTTGTTCCAGGGTGTCGCTGAGTCCCTCAAAGTCCAGGCTATTGCATAGCCTCGTGGCCCCTCAGCCTTGCCTAGCTGAGACCACACTGACAGAGCCTCACCAGGCCTCTGTCTGCACACTCTCCAGAGTGAGACACACCCAGGATCCAGTAGCAGGATTAAATAGGATCCCTGGACATGAGCATGTCTCAAGTCCCGGACTGGAACCTGGGGAAACAACACCTCAATGTTCACATTGCCACATATCCCCCCCCTCTGTTCAAACCTGTGAGGGTGAACACATGTACCAACTGGATGCTCGTGACAGGGCATCCGCATTATACTGCCATCTTCCGGCTCAACGTTCCCCCTGGAAGAGATGGCCAGCGTCACATGCTTCCCTTTATTTTGCCAGACCCAGGCCATCAGAGCTTGGTTTGTCATAAACACTGCCTTCCTACCTAGACTACAGTGTCTAAGGGCCTCTTCCATAATCTCTTCGCTGGAGAACTTAGCTTTCTGGCTTGCTTCTTTTCTAGATTTCTTCTTGGTCCCACAACCTTTAACTTCCGCAACCTTTACAGCCGCGGTTTCCACAGGGAGCTCCCGCCTCCTCCTTTTGTTGGAGATCCGGTTGGTCAGTTTTAAACCACCCTTCAGCTGCTCTAATGTCACCTGGATATCAGGCAGTAGATCCTTCAGCTCACTTATCTCCTTCTGATTGCAGCTGTACTGACACGTCTGGTCATCTAACACTGCCTGGGTATAGGTCTCAGTCACTAGGCTGACGTCTCCCCACTTAACTCTCGTCACGTCAGGTATAACTGTTGTCTGGTCGCTACTAGCAACTACTTTAATTTCGCAAGACCTTGACCTGGTAGCTTCTTTCTCTGAGTTGCCATCGGTCACAGCACATACGTCATATATACTGCTCTGGTCATTATCAATCCTGACCTCTAGGGGCACTGATGAGCTAACCCCCACCTGGGACACTTCCTTAATAACCAAAAAACACTGTGGCGACTGCATTTCCACCTCTGGTACGTGCGGTACACCCTCTAGCCCTATCATATTCTCCTGCACATTCAAACATTGAGCTGGAGCTGGGCTTTGCTCCACACTACTTATGTGCATTGCTTCAAATCTTTTGATCAAGTCATATAGATCTTCATGAAAAAGGACAGGTACAGGTTCTGCAGGAGTTTCGTCACTATCTGCAGAAGTATCTACCTTACCCCCCAGCAACAAAACGATATCACGGCCCAATAACACATTAGGTATACGTGAAACTGCATCACGAAGTTCACCAGTCCCAGATTGCACTGGAGTCTCACACTCAGGGAGAGCAACCGGACAGTCCATGCCAACTCCATGAAAGTCCTGCACATAGTTCTCAGACACCCGGCTGGCAGGTACCAGGATCACCTGGCTCTCTGCGTCCAACAACGCCTGGACTGGACTGCCCTTCTCCACAAGGTCACACATTGGTGTAGCAGTCTCTAGTCCTGGTGTTTTTACACCGACTGGCTCGGCAGATAGCAACTGCTGCCGGCTCATACCACAGCACAGGGCTTCTGAGGCATTAGGGCCCTGGTCAACAACATGCCCAACCTCCAGAGCCCTGCTGCCTGTCACTTTAACTGCTGTATACGAAACAACTGGAACGCTCTTACCCACAGCCGTCACGGGTTTGGTGCTTCCAAGTGCTGTACGCACTTTTCCCCAGCAGTCATCTTCCTTCTCCGGGATGTTGGGAACCTCCCATCTTTGATTCCTGGTCATAGGACAACCAGGTGCACACCTTCCCACTTGGCAACATCTCCAGCAGCACTCTCTCTGTTGCCGGACAGCTGCCTGCTGTCGTGGTTGGTTGCCCTTAGCAACAGCTTTACGGCATCTTCGCACATCCTCTCTAGGACTCTGTACACCTTGGCAGAAAACACTTGAACTCTTGAGAGCCGCACTGCTCTCTATCTCACTCTCTTCCCGTCGGTTGCCCTTGGCAACGGCATACACCACCTCTGCATCCAACCGCATCCCGAGAACCTGCAGTTCTTGGCTCCTAGTCAGGAGGTTACTGCCCAGTTCCTCTGCACAGCGGTTACCATGGGAAACACCCTGGGTTAGGACGTCTCTTTGTTTGTCCAACCCGCACATGAGCTTTTCCTGCTCCTGTTGCCACATCATTTGCCTTTGGCTAGCCTTCAGATTGGCCCGCATAAGCTGCTTGGTGAAATCCTCCATCCACCCCATAGCAACTGACAGTCCTCTAGCAACACACCAAAAAAAAAAAAAATATATATATTTTTTTCCAAACAGGTCAGTCTCTTTTCTGGTCTTCTGGCCCTTTAAATCTCTGCACCACAGCAAAAATAGTCCACAATAGCACGAGCAGCACCTGCTCCACCGAATAAACAGGCTTCCGGGCCTTTAAACTCCAGCACAGCAGGGTTCAGCAGCACCTGCTCTTTTTCTTGTTGTTGTCCCTAGCAACCGTCTGTTGCCCTTCTCTCATGGACAACTTGCCCGCATCCTCCACCAATTGTAAGGGATCGCCTTTTATTCGGGGGTCATTCTCACAATGATCTTCATAACCACTGGGTTTTAGGTCCAAACAGTGCAATTTATTTTACACTCTTCATACACAACATGGCATAAAACAAAAGCCTGCCCGTCTGGGCTCTACCTAAACATAATAAACATCGTATCCCTAACTCGGCTATACGATAACGTTCCCACATGGAACCAGATGCGGCTTACCCCAGACATACAGTCCACCAGCCCTCAGGCTGTAACAAATGCAGTACCTTTGGAGGGGTTTGTGGTCTCCTGACTCTGACCTTTCAATGCTTGTTCCAGGGTGTCGCTGAGTCCCTCAAAGTCCAGGCTATTGCATAGCCTCGTGGCCCCTCAGCCTTGCCTAGCTGAGACCACACTGACAGAGCCTCACCAGGCCTCTGTCTGCACACTCTCCAGAGTGAGACACACCCAGGATCCAGTAGCAGGATTAAATAGGATCCCTGGACATGAGCATGTCTCAAGTCCCGGACTGGAACCTGGGGAAACAACACCTCAATGTTCACATTGCCACATATCCCCCCCCTCTGTTCAAACCTGTGAGGGTGAACACATGTACCAACTGGATGCTCGTGACAGGGCATCCGCATTATACTGCCATCTTCCGGCTCAACGTTCCCCCTGGAAGAGATGGCCAGCGTCACATGCTTCCCTTTATTTTGCCAGACCCAGGCCATCAGAGCTTGGTTTGTCATAAACACTGCCTTCCTACCTAGACTACAGTGTCTAAGGGCCTCTTCCGTAATCTCTTCGCTGGAGAACTTAGCTTTCTGGCTTGCTTCTTTTCTAGATTTCTTCTTGGTCCCACAACCTTTAACTTCCGCAACCTTTACAGCCGCGGTTTCCACAGGGAGCTCCCGCCTCCTCCTTTTGTTGGAGATCCGGTTGGTCAGTTTTAAACCACCCTTCAGCTGCTCTAATGTCACCTGGATATCAGGCAGTAGATCCTTCAGCTCACTTATCTCCTTCTGATTGCAGCTGTACTGACACGTCTGGTCATCTAACACTGCCTGGGTATAGGTCTCAGTCAGTAGGCTGACGTCTCCCCACTTAACTCTCGTCACGTCAGGTATAACTGTTGTCTGGTCGCTACTAGCAACTACTTTAATTTCGCAAGACCTTGACCTGGTAGCTTCTTTCTCTGAGTTGCCATCGGTCACAGCACATACGTCATATATACTGCTCTGGTCATTATCAATCCTGACCTCTAGGGGCACTGATGAGCTAACCCCCACCTGGGACACTTCCTTAATAACCAAAAAACACTGTGGCGACTGCATTTCCACCTCTGGTACGTGCGGTACACCCTCTAGCCCTATCATATTCTCCTGCACATTCAAACATTGAGCTGGAGCTGGGCTTTGCTCCACACTACTTATATGCATTGCTTCAAATCTTTTGATCAAGTCATATAGATCTTCATGAAAAAGGACAGGTACAGGTTCTGCAGGAGTTTCGTCACTATCTGCAGAAGTGTCTACCTTACCCCCCAGCAACAAAACGATATCACGGCCCAATAACACATTAGGTATACGTGAAACTGCATCACGAAGTTCACCAGTCCCAGATTGCACTGGAGTCTCACACTCAGGGAGAGCAACCGGACAGTCCATGCCAACTCCATGAAAGTCCTGCACATAGTTCTCAGACACCCGGCTGGCAGGTACCAGGATCACCTGGCTCTCTGCGTCCAACAACGCCTGGACTGGACTGCCCTTCTCCACAAGGTCACACATTGGTGTAGCAGTCTCTAGTCCTGGTGTTTTTACACCGACTGGCTCGGCAGATAGCAACTGCTGCCGGCTCATACCACAGCACAGGGCTTCTGAGGCATTAGGGCCCTGGTCAACAACATGCCCAACCTCCAGAGCCCTGCTGCCTGTCACTTTAACTGCTGTATACGAAACAACTGGAACGCTCTTACCCACAGCCGTCACGGGTTTGGTGCTTCCAAGTGCTGTACGCACTTTTCCCCAGCAGTCATCTTCCTTCTCCGGGATGTTGGGAACCTCCCATCTTTGATTCCTGGTCATAGGACAACCAGGTGCACACCTTCCCACTTGGCAACATCTCCAGCAGCACTCTCTCTGTTGCCGGACAGCTGCCTGCTGTCGTGGTTGGTTGCCCTTAGCAACAGCTTTACGGCATCTTCTCACATCCTCTCTAGGACTCTGTACACCTTGGCAGAAAACACTTGAACTCTTGAGAGCCGCACTGCTCTCTATCTCACTCTCTTCCCGTCGGTTGCCCTTGGCAACGGCATACACCACCTCTGCATCCAACCGCATCCCGAGAACCTGCAGTTCTTGGCTCCTAGTCAGGAGGTTACTGCCCAGTTCCTCTGCACAGCGGTTACCATGGGAAACACCCTGGGTTAGGACGTCTCTTTGTTTGTCCAACCCGCACATGAGCTTTTCCTGCTCCTGTTGCCACATCATTTGCCTTTGGCTAGCCTTCAGATTGGCCCGCATAAGCTGCTTGGTGAAATCCTCCATCCACCCCATAGCAACTGACAGTCCTCTAGCAACACACCAAAAAAAAAAAAAATATATATATTTTTTTTCCAAACAGGTCAGTCTCTTTTCTGGTCTTCTGGCCCTTTAAATCTCTGCACCACAGCAAAAATAGTCCACAATAGCACGAGCAGCACCTGCTCCACCGAATAAACAGGCTTCCGGGCCTTTAAACTCCAGCACAGCAGGGTTCAGCAGCACCTGCTCTTTTTCTTGTTGTTGTCCCTAGCAACCGTCTGTTGCCCTTCTCTCATGGACAACTTGCCCGCATCCTCCACCAATTGTAAGGGATCGCCTTTTATTCGGGGGTCATTCTCACAATGATCTTCATAACCACTGGGTTTTAGGTCCAAACAGTGCAATTTATTTTACACTCTTCATACACGACATGGCATAAAACAAAAGCCTGCCCGTCTGGGCTCTACCTAAACATAATAAACATCGTATCCCTAACTCGGCTATACGATAACGTTCCCACATGGAACCAGATGCGGCTTACCCCAGACATACAGTCCACCAGCCCTCAGGCTGTAACAAATGCAGTACCTTTGGAGGGGTTTGTGGTCTCCTGACTCTGACCTTTCAATGCTTGTTCCAGGGTGTCGCTGAGTCCCTCAAAGTCCAGGCTATCGCATAGCCTCGTGGCCCCTCAGCCTTGCCTAGCTGAGACCACACTGACAGAGCCTCACCAGGCCTCTGTCTGCACACTCTCCAGAGTGAGACACACCCAGGATCCAGTAGCAGGATTAAATAGGATCCCTGGACATGAGCATGTCTCAAGTCCCGGACTGGAACCTGGGGAAACAACACCTCAATGTTCACATTGCCACAATATATATATATATATATATATATATATACACTCACCTAAAGAATTGTTAGGAACACCTGTTCTATTTCTCATTAATGCAATTATCTAGTCAACCAATCACATGGCAGTTGCTTCAATGCATTTAGGGGTGTGGTCCTGGTCAAGACAATCTCCTGAACTCCAAACTGAAGGTCAGAATGGGAAAGAAAGGTGATTTAAGCAATTTTGAGCGTGGCATGGTTGTCGGTGCGAGACGGGCCGGTCTGAGTATTTCACAATCTGCTCAGTTACTGGGATTTTCACGCACAACCATTTGTAGGGTTTACAAAGAATGGTGTGAAAAGGGAAAAACATCCAGTATGCGGCAGTCCTGTGGGCGAAAATGCCTTGTGGATGCTAGAGGTCAGAGGAGAATGGGCCGACTGATTCAAGCTTGATAGAAGAGCAACGTTGACTGAAATAACCACTCGTTACAACCGAGGTGTGCAGCAAAGCATTTGTGAAGCCACAACACGCACAACCTTGAAGCGGATTGGTTACAAAAGCAGAAGACCCCACCGGGTACCACTCATCTCCACTACAAATAGGAAAAAGAGGCTACAATTTGCACGAGCTCACCAAAATTGGACTGTTGAAGACTGGAAAAATGTTGCCTGGTCTGATGAGTCTTGATTTCTGTTGAGACATTCAAATGGTAGAGTCCGAATTTGGCGTAAACAGAATGAGAACATGTATCCATCATGCCTTGTTACCACTGTGAAGGCTGGTGGTGGTGTAATGATGTGGGGGATGTTTTCTGGGCACACTTTAGGCCCCTTAGTGCCAATTGGGCATCGTTTAAATGCCACAGGCTACCTGAGCATTGTTTCTGACCATGTCCATCCCTTCATGACTACCATGTACCCATCCTCTGATGGCTACTTCCAGCAGGATAATGCACCATGTCACAAAGCTCGAATCATTTCAAATTGGTTTCTTGAACATGACAATGAGTTCACTGTACTAAAATGGCCCCCCTCAGTCACCAGATCTCAACCCAATAGAGCATCTTTGGGATGTGGTGGAACGGGAGCTTCGTGCCCTGTATGTGCATCCCTCAAATCTCCATCAACTGCAAGATGCTATCCTATCAATATGGGCCAACATTTCTAAATAATGCTATCAGCACCTTGTTGAATCAATGCCACGTAGAATTAAGGCAGTTCTGAAGGCAAAAGGGGGTCCTACACCGTATTAGTATGGTGTTCCTAATAATTATTTAGGTGAGTGTATATATAGTCAGTAGAGATGAGCACATTGTTAAAGATTCTATTCTCCTGGAAACAAACCTTGCAAAACTTTAACCAGAGCGCTTAGGACACAAAGAGCCACTACTTCATCACTAGCTTACTAATTGATCTGGCCAAGAACATACGCTTGTGTGTCAAATAGTCCTATATAACCTCAATATTCTCTTTACACCATCTGATCCTGAGAACCTGATCCATAAGTCTTTCAACTGATCAGGTCTACCCAAACTCCCTCAAGATTATTACATACTTCTGGAATCACCTATTTCAGGAATTGAACTGAAAATGCTTCTCTCACATTCCCTCTCCTGTTAGCCAGAACTGCATAAACATCTGGTGCTGTTGGGATAATAGGAACAATAAAGGATACTCCAGAGTCCAGACATGTAGTTACATTGGAGTTCGATGTATTCATGAGTAGAGCAGCAACCCCTTCATCTGCATACATTGCAACCCGTCAATCACTGTGAGGAAAGTAAGAGTTGTTGGGGAGGCCTCATCTGAGTCATCTCCATTGCAAACCCTGATACATACAGGTTGTTACTCTTCTTGTTTGATGGATTCTTTTAAACACTCATCAATCCAATTCTGTATGGAATTCAAATCCTAGTAGGGAATCAATTCTGCCCCCTCTATAAATGATCACATTTTCAAAAACATCAGTAGGAAGATTGAAGTTCAGACAAAAGTGGACCTTGAACCTTGAGACATGACAATGGCCCTAGACATACCAGTAAATCCAGCAAAGTAATTCTGAATACAAAGAAATATCTCAGGAATATATAGACATGTTAGAAGGACACTATAGACACAGGTCATAAGATTATAGAAGTGTATAGACCTCTATCATGCGGTCTGAACATAGCCTTGCATAAATTATCTGCCAAACCTTTGCATATTAACATAACCAGGCTGTTTGTCTCTTATAACAGTATGGGATAAAAAGTTGATGGGTGATCAGACTAAAACACTTGAGGGAAAAATGTCTACCAATTGGCTTAACGGGACTCTGTCACCAGGAAACTCACTGATAAACTGGGCACATCGACCAGTAGGACTAGCACAGCAGAATGTAATCATAGCTTTTACTTCCATTCTGAAAATGCAAATGAGCGGTTAAAGGCGTATTCCTACCTGAGACATTTATGGCCCATAAATAAGATGTGCTATAAATTTCTGATTGGTGTAAGTCCAGTCACTCCTATCTCTTGAGCGGGGTCCCAAAATTAATGGAGAGTAAGCCACAAGTACACAACCATCCTCCATTCACAAGATGGCTTGGCTATTTTTGGATGTCCTGTAGAAGTAAATAGGATGCCGTGCATGCGTGATGCCTCTCCATTCACTTGATGTCTCTCCATTCAGTCTTGAAACAGGAGTAGATCTCAGAGGTGGGAACCTCACCTATCTGACAATTTTGGCATATCTTATCAATATTCCATATATGTCCCAAATGAAATAGTTATTTTATGTGCACCAAGGGTAACTCCAAGCCACTCTGTGCACCTTTGCTCCTCCTACTTCCTCTTCAACCCCCTCTCCTGACTGACAGGACCAGGTAAGACGGCTCTGCAGGAACCTGACTCCTCACTCAGTCAATCATGAAGAAGAGGGAGGGACTGACAGAGGAAGCAGGAGGAGCATAGAGCCAAAGTGGCTCAGGTCCAACCCCAGTGCACTTAACTGCTCAGTTGCTTATGGATTAAAAGCACTTCTTCTCCAGAATGAAAGAACGGATTGCCAAGTGACGAAATCATAACATTCAGCAGAGCTAGTCCTACAGCTAGTGAATTTCCTGGTGACTAGGGATGAGCGGCATAGGCTATATTCGAATTTGCGATATTTCGCGAACTTTTGGCCGAATATTCACAATAAATTTGCAAATTTAGTTATTGTTTACTTGATTGTGAAAATCGTCAATGTAATATAATCAATGTAATATATTAATATTCAAAACTATTCGCAAATACGAAATATATAGCACTATATTATAAATTTTCACGAATTCTTGAGTGGCGATATTCGCGATTCGAATATTCGCGCTCAACACTACTGGTGACCACACATCTATTCAGCAGTGATTGTTTTAAATCAAGTTGGAAATCCTTTTAGAGAGTTACGCCAGTGAGAAACATCTATTACTTCTTCACAAAATGGGCATAAATGGTAGAACAGTAGGGGTCCCCTATCACTGCGAAGCGTGGTGAGGAGGAATTTGTATGAAGCTACAGTTAACTCATTCAGGGGATGTCTCTTGCTCGAATTTACATGTTAAGTCACGTCTTCCATATTTTTTTTTTACCATAATCACTGTAGATATTGTGAAGTGATCCTGGTGTATAATTGTAAGGAGCGGCGCATGCACAGTAGCTCAGCGAATGAAGAAGAAATAGGATTTTATACTCTTCTGGCTCCTCATCACTGCAGGGAGATCCTAAACTATTTTTACCAATACCCAAGCCGTTCTAACACATTTCTTCCTCCAACATTTTGTCAGTTTCTTTCCCTGTCAAATGAAGCATTTTTTAAAACCCACACAACCAAATACAGGAAACACAGGACTCGTGCCAGAGGTTCCATCGAGCAGAGCCCAGTGTTATTATTGTTCACTTCTGCTCTAGAATTTTCCCATCATGACTTACTACTGGGCTTTGTCTCCCCGCTTGGAAAGGTTACCGCTGAAAACGTTTGCTTCATGTGAGGCCATGAATAAAATTAAGTGTAATTCCACTGAAGAGAAACCGCCAAGATTTTCAAAGAGATTGTGGTAAAATGTGACTGTCTGAAGCTATTTTCACTAAGGAAAGAATGTGTACAGATGCTGGCTCAGCAATTTCAATGACTTTTTTTTATGCACACACTTTAGAGTGATAATAATTACAAATGAGAGTGAGGAAAGAAAACGAAATCTTATATCTAATCTGGAAGATAAAATTGCAAAATGAAACATTTCAAAAATATGATGAGCCAGACAACACTTAAAGTGAAATTGTCACCACTTTTGTCCCCACTTTGAACAGAGTTGTGTACAGGTCATCCAGACAATGCCAAGGTTTGGGCTGGGGCTACACGGCGATCTTCGCTGCAATGTTACTCAGTGGGTGTGGACCCACTGTGTCACTTGAACAGATTTCACTTGGGGCAACTACCAAGAGCGTTATTTAAGTGACCCACCTGGACTTCACCCTTTAGCCTCCTTACAGGGATCTGACTGTAGGAAAAACAGCAGGCCACTAATTCTCAGAGTAGGCTCTTTCCAAGTAACAGCTGATCCATTGGGTTGAAGTGACACCAGTACCAAAACCATAGTCGGGGCAGGTTTAGTAAGTGCAATCAGATGCAGTATAAGGTCAGAGCGGGCAGTTTAGGGTGAAAACTGAGATCAGGCAGAGGTCAGGTCAGGCAGTGAAAGGTCAAATCTGTGAAACAAGCAGAAGTCGGTACACAGGCAGACAAATGTAGAAACAGCACACCTTTGCAGGCACCTAACGAACTGGATCAGGTAATCGGCAGCGCTTTGCACAGCAGATAATCGGTAACCAGCATTTCTATGAACGTTTGTTAGCGATTATCTGTCGGATTCTCGGCCTGTGTAAGGGGCCCTTTAAAGGAGTTATTCCTCGAAATGCATTACTATGCAATTTTTACCTTACATTACATGTTCTTGTCTGATAACACCCCCGGCTGTTTAAGCTTCAGGTCCACCTTCTCCTGTATTCAGAGATAGCCACATGCTTAGTAGCTTCCCTGCTCCCTTCCTCCCCTCAGTGCTGGTGTAGCAATGTTATAGAGAAGCAGGTGAAGCAGTCCAAACACCTTTGTGACGGTCACGTACACTACACACAAGGGGGAGGATAGTGACCACTGCGCTCCACCCTCACCCCTGGCCCTGCCTACTTGCCTCGCAAGTCCTAATGACAGGGGACAACTAGACGGCAGTCCCTAACTTAGGATACGTGCTGGGAAGACAGACAAGACAAATAACGGAATGTGAACGGATCGGGTCAGAACCAAGAGAACTACGCAGTACAAAGGGTTAAGCAAAGAATGGTCAGGAGAAGCCGGGGTCAAATACCAGGAGAGTAGAGAAGTACCACAGGAGTCCGCAAAGAGTAGTCAGGTGGGAGCCGAGGTCACAATACCAGGAGGGATGCGCAGTACAGGAGGAGCAGGCAAAGGATCATCAGGGAACAGGATCAGGTGAGTAATCAGTAGTCCAACAAATAGCCAGGAACCTAGAATTAACAGGCAACCTGTGGCCAGCAGGCTGCCTGTATTTATAGTGGGGTCTGAGGGTCATGTGATGTGGCCAGCGTCACATGACCGACAGACAGACAAGTCGAGCACTGAGTGATCAGCTCGGTGCTCAAGGCAGACCTAGGAGCAGGGAGCCTCCCAGCCAGCAAAGCCGTCCTGGGAACGAGGCCAAACACAGATCCTCGCTCCCGAAGCTAAGCAGCAGGTCTGCGGCTGATGGGAGACCGAGAGCGCCTTTGGCGCCCCGTGACAACCTTTCATTCATTCATCCCTACCTCTGAATTCATGGAAATATATAGCTATATTTCTCTCAAGACAGTGGAGAAGGAAAATGCAGGGGCTTGATCAGCTGCTGCCCACCCTCAGAAAGGGAAGAAAATCCTTGAAATATGTGAGTTAAAAACTGTTTTAAATCTGTGGGATAACTCTCTAATCAACATCAACCAAAAAGAGAGATTTTTTGGAGTGGTGGGTGAGGCATACAGCCACTTTTGCTATGTAAGGATGTCTATACTACTATTGCTTTATTAGATTTTTTGATTATCTACACTGTAAGCTGGCTCCTTATTCTTATATGTGTCTTTGACTTGTCTATTGTTGCTTTATTATATATATTTTTAACATGAATTTTCAGTAAAGATGGTATCTTGGATCTAGTACCTTTTGTTTGGTGAGATTACTCTAATCAAGCAGCCAGTGGGTGCCAAATGAAAGAGGGAGGGCGGGTCGGCCATCCGCCCTGGATGCCAGCTGTCAGGGGGTGTGCCAGATGCAATAAGTGCTTCCATCAATGCAAACGGAAGCACTCATTGCTAGAGCGCAGGGGAGCTGGTGGTCCTTTCACTTACTGACACCTCAGCTCCCCACTCTCCTTCCTTCCTCCAGACCAGCGCACTGAATGGTAAAGCTCCCTGCTTCATCAGTCATCCCTACAGGCACAGATCGCACTGCTGGACTGTGTAGAAGAAGCCCAGGAATCTGCCTGTGCACTCCTCCCACACAGTGCTGCAGCGCAACCTGTGCCTGCGGGAGATTGCTGGAAGGGGCACAATGTAAGCACAGAGGGGGAATTACTACGTGTGAAGGGGGCACAGAGAGGGCATTACTACTGTGACCTAGCATAATAAATGCTATGGGGCACAGAGAGGACATACTGTATCTACTGTGAGGGGGACACAGTGAGGGCATAACTACTCTGAAAGGGGCATAGAGAGAGCATAACTACTGTGAGGGGACACAGTGAGGGCATAACTACTCTGAAAGGGACATAGGGAGAGCATAACTACTGTGAGGGGGCACAGTGAGGGCATCACTACTGTGAAGGGGGCACAATGTGGGCACAACTACTGTGAAGGGGCACAGAGAGGACATAACTACTGTGATGGGGCATAATGTGGGCATAGATACCATGAAAGGGCACAATGAGGACATAACTACTGTGAAGGGGGCACAATGAAGGGATTACTACTGTGAGGGGGGCACAATATTTATAACTACTGTTATGGGGCACAGAGAGTGCATAACTACTATGAGGGGGCACAATGAGGGTATAAATACTGTTATGGGGCACATAGAGGACATTACTGTAAAGGAAGCACAATGAGGGCATAACTACTGTGAAGGCGGCATGAAGATGAAATAACTACCGTGAGGAGGGCAAAATGTGGACATAACTACTGTGAGATGGGCACAATGTTGGCATAAATACGTGAAGGTGTGCATTGACGGCATAACTACGGTGAAGGGGCACAATGAGGGCATAACTACTGTGAGGGGGCTCAATGTATTGGGGGGGGGGTCCAGAAAAAGGACCCACTCCTAGTGCCAAACATTTTAGGCCCTCCCACCACTGCAAGCAGCTGAAATGTTTTTCAGTGTTTCCAAGCCATGTGCTTCCATGAAAATAAATGGCACTTAATTATCTTTGAGGGTATACTGTGCTGTACATTGCAAAGCATGAAGAAAGATTCCTCCAAGAGACACGGGGGCACATTTATTAAGACCGGTGTTTCAGATGCCGGTCTAAATAAGCACCTGCGCTGGTGGCGGATCGCCGAAGCTATGTAGAGGAGCGGGCCTCTCCATAACTTTGGCAGATCCACCGCTGACGCTAAATGTAAAATAGCTTCCTTGTTGTCTTACATTTAAACAATTTTCTACGCCTAAACCAGGCACAGAAAATGATGAATGAGACAGGCATTTCCTAAAATGTGTTACCTTGTTAGTGCAACTATATCTGGTATATGTGAAGAATCAGATACACACAGACATTACATTACACACATTTGTAGCGTCTCTCATGCCTGGTAAAGAGCTGTCGGCAAACACAGGCTTTAATACATATTATGACATTGCATATAAAATAACACGGGGACCTAATACAGCTGTATTCCCACAATAAAAGCCGAAACGTCCACAGGATTTTGTCACAAACACCAGGTGCAAACGGAGAAAAACACAATGAGCTCAGGGGGGAAAGGAAGATAAATGATCGCTGTTATTGGTTTAAAATCCCCGTCACAAGTGAAGGCTCATTTATTATTAGGCAGCTCCATGTAACAGCCATGCTTGGTCCCCTGCCTGGAAGAATGTCAAGTTTGTCAAGCTGAAAATGTGCATTTAGAACATGGGCGCATTTTCCCTTTACTAATCCTAGGGTCAGTAGCATGAATGTCACTTTGAACATTTATGCGTTACCTTGTAGGAAAGCTTAGTTATAAATTTTAAAAGCATACCTAACCCTAACTTCCTGTTCACCTCCAATTTTAAGGTATTGAGGTTAGAAGTCAAAGGTCGTACCCCTCGTTCAATAAAAATCCTTTGCTGCCACAGTTATTACAAGTATTCCACATCCCTGCCAATTCCCCTGTGACATAAAGCACCATTTTCCTCTGCTTTTTTTGGGGCCCCTCTCTTCCTCTTTTATATAGTCGAAAAACAGCCTCCAAGATTCTTTCTTGTCCAGAAAGCCACGCTACGTCTTACTGAAATACGCAGACCATTAGCTAAAAACGAGAAAACAGGTTCACACACAAGACGTTTTCACAGAGCTGTGAATAGCATAACGTGTTTTCGACTCCCTCCCCCCCCCCCCCTTTCTTCTCTGAGAGTAACAGAGGTTTTATTCAGGGGGCGCACCTGTGGAAACCAAGCTTCCAGCACACACTGGATCATTAACAAAATGAGTTGTGTCAATAGGTTAGAGTCTCTAAGGGGAAGAAGGCCATATATCAAAAGAATAACATTATTTATTCTGTGGTAGATAAAGTGCTTGATTTAATGAGGCTGGCAATTGGTAAAAACAGTTAGAAAAAGAAAGCTTGTAAGAGAAGATAAAATATGCATTTCTGTTCAGCAAAAGAAAAAGTTAAGATTCTGATCACCAAAGGTAAAGATAGAATGTGCTGTATAATATATACCGCATTTGACAGGCAAAAGAAAAGTAAGTTATCATACACAGAGTCAGTGATAACTTGAATTTGTTACTTGCCGGGCAATTAAAAAAATGCTCTAAGGGCCTGTTCATACAGAGGATTTTGTTTCTGCGGCGGTTCTTCACTTTAGAAGCTGTGGACCCACTGGTGGCTTAGCTCCTATTATGTCCCTACCTTACCGACAGGCGCTCTCCAAAGCCGTCAGCATCTGTGTTCGGTCCCGTGTCCAGTGCCTCGTTGCCAGGTAACCAGGCGGGCCCTCTGTGTGCTGGAGCACAGACAAATCAGGAGTGATGTCATCATGTCACGGCCCATGTGACTTGGATATGTGATCAATGGTGCGTCCAATTTAAACAGGAAACTGCTGGCCACAGTTGCCTGTGATTAAAGGGGTTATCCAACCTCAGAAACCCCTTTAAGGAGTCTTTTCCACATATACCCTGCTATTTTTGCTTTGACCTCGGTGTGTTCTGTATACTAACCCTTTTGCCTGATGATTTGGATCTAATGATATTTCTTAGTGTGACCTTTTGGCTTGGTACGTTTCTGATTTGGCTTTAGATTAGATTGTCCTGGTATCAACTTTGGCTTGTACGAATCTGCTATCTTTAGTTTTGGTTCGGTTCTTGTTCTGTTTGTCCAAAACAACTAGTCTGTTATCTGCTCTGAGTATCTGTCACTACGTTTATTATTTTGGTCCTTTGTGCTGTTCCCTGTAGGTCCCTGGACCTAGTTAGGAAAGGACCACCATCCAGTTATGGGCCATCACCTATGGAGGATCAAGCAAGAAGGTAGGGATAGTGGTGTGGGTGAAGTTCAGGGCCTCACTGATCCCTTTAGTGACAGCTCCATTGAATGAGCTAACCCGTGAGTTGATAGCCAATGTGGCTTCAAGCAGTCATGTCCCTTTTTGGCATGGTCATGGCTTTAAACCACCGACCCGCAAACTGCAGCGCTGCCTCCCATTGAAAACATTGAGAGACAACAATTTCCAGTGTGATAGGATCCTAAAAAACCTTACGCTCCTGTAATTTGCCCACTGGCTCCTGGTATTGCCCATACGGCACAGGTAGGTGAGTGTTAGGTCCTGAGCTATTTGAGAGACCTTGGCGCGGTGCTCAGGCTCAGACATGTCCTCCACAGTAGGATATGTTGGCTAATCTCTCAATTTTAACATCAGTATGAGGGTTTAGTAAGACCGCAGAGTGCACCTGTCTTTGCAAATATTATTATATTGGTATATTGGTTATCACATCCACATAATTGCTATCTTGTGTAGGATGTCTATTGTGGTACTTGTGGTCCACTGCGGGCATCCTCCACTGTATGCATTTTTGCTGGGGATTGCCATTTGCAACGGGCCACAAGTGCAGGATTTGCTCCCCTGTATACACATGCACAACTGCATATGGGTTAGAGCGCTTCCTGCTTGTTTAACACCACACCATTTTTTCTGTTGGTATGTATATAGGATCCTAAAAATGTCTTGTAGTTTTTATTTTTTTATTTGCTCATATTTGGTAATTCGTTAAGAATCTTTAAAGCTATTCTCAGGACTGCTATTTGTTAAAATCGCAAAAGTGAATTTCATATCCTAAGGTTTTTAGATGGTGTCAACATCTAAACAGAAACTACGACATAGTACTGGGTCAGTCACATGACAGATACTGCTTGGGCCCTACGGACCCATTGACTTACATAGGATGGTCTATTGCAGGAATGCTCAATTTGCAGCCTACAGCTATTAGGGCATGCTGGGATTTGTAGTTTTGCAAATGGTTGGTTGAGCATCCCTGGACTCTATTGGGTTTCATTTCACTCCACATTTTATATGATGTCCTCTTTTCCAATACTATTTAGCTTTAAATCCTGTGTATAGAAATGTTGTTCTTGTTTTGGTACTAGGCCAGTTTCACATGGCTATAAGTTGGCTATATTTTAGCACCCCTATACTACTACTGAACTGATCACCTATGGGAAGTTCGACCACAGTATCAACAATAAAATGTGGCCATATTATAGGGCTGTGCAACCAGTTTAGACCAGATTAGTTAAATGCTGTTTTAGGTACATAAAAATATTTTTTAATTAAACAAAAACAGCCTATTTGTGAATTTTCCATGTAATTTGTAGTACAAAAATGGGTGGATGGTTTTCTGGATAGAAGTTTTTGAAGTCACTCCATGTATTCTACTTCCTGTCCTGGCTCTTTAAAGGGTTTCTGTCACCCCACAAAACTCTTTTTTTTTTTTTTTGGATAGTTAGATTCCGATGACATCATCGAAAGAGAAGACGTCATCGGCGCAGGCGCACTGAGGGAGTGCTGAGGAGACGAGCCTCCTCATCTCAGAGCGCCTGCGCCGAATGACCAGAGGCGCGCGATTTTTGAATTACTGACAGGGCCGGCCGGAGGAGGAGATCACGGCTGGCCCTGTCAATCAACACGGCGAGGGGGCGGTTTTCTGCTGCGGCTACCAGCAAGTAGACGCCCTACTTGCTGGTAGAGCCCTCATTTACATATTATAAAACTTCGTTTTATAAAGAATCGGCCGCATGAAAGTAAGTAAGACTATTATATTCTCCTATATCGCGCTATGAGGAATCTAACTATCCAAAAAAAAAAAAATGAGTTTTGTGGGGATCGCGTTCCGGAGGTGGCAGCCCTGCGCAGAGTCACGCATATATGCGTCATCTCGCGATGGCCGAGATTTCCTGTGAACGCGCGCACACAGGCGCGCGCGCTCACAGGAACGGAAGGTAAGAGAGTTGATCTCCAGCCTGCCAGCGGCGATCGTTCGCTGGCAGGCTGGAGATGTGTTTTTTTTAACCCCTAACAGGTATATTAGACGCTGTTTTGATAACAGCGTCTAATATACCTGCTACCTGGTCCTCTGGTGGTCCCCTTTGTTTGGATCGACCACCAGAGGACACAGGTAGCTCAGTAAAGTAGCACCAAGCACCACTACACTACACTACACCCACCCCCCGTCACTTATTAACCCCTTATTAGCCCCTGATCACCCCTGATCACCCCATATAGACTCCCTGATCACCCCCCTGTCATTGATTACCCCCCTGTCATTGATCAACCCCCTGTAAAGCTCCATTCAGATGTCCGCATGATTTTTACGGATCCACTGATAGATGGATCGGATCCGCAAAACGCATCCGGACGTCTGAATGAAGCCTTACAGGGGCATGATCAATGACTGTGGTGATCACCCCATATAGACTCCCTGATCACCCCCTGTCATTGATTACCCCCCTGTAAAGCTCCATTCAGATGTCCGCATGATTTTTACGGATGCACTGATAGATGGATCGGATCCGCAAAACGCATCCGGACGTCTGAATGAAGCCTTACAGGGGCATGATCAATGACTGTGGTGATCACCCCATATAGACTCCCTAATCACCCCCCTGTAAAGCTCCATTCAGATGTCCGCATGATTTTTACGGATGCACTGATAGATGGATCCGATCCGCAAAACGCATCCGGACGTCTGAATGAAGCCTTACAGGGGCATGATCAATGACTGTGGTGATCACCCCCCTGTCATTGATTACCCCCCTGTAAAGCTCCATTCAGATGTCCGCATGATTTTTACGGATGCACTGATAGATGGATCGGATCCGCAAAACGCATCCGGACGTCTGAATGAAGCCTTACAGGGGCATGATCAATGACTGTGGTGATCACCCCATATAGACTCCCTGATCACCCCCCTGTAAAGCTCCATTCAGATGTCCGCATGATTTTTACGGATGCACTGATAGATGGATCCGATCCGCAAAACGCATCCGGGCGTCTGAATGAAGCCTTACAGGGGCATGATCAATGACTGTGGTGATCACCCCCCTGTCATTGATTACCCCCCTGTAAAGCTCCATTCAGATGTCTGCATGATTTCTACGGATGCACTGATAGATGGATCGGATCCGCAAAACGCATCCGGACGTCTGAATGAAGCCTTACAGGGGCATGATCAATGACTGTGGTGATCACCCCATATAGACTCCCTGATCACCCCCCTGTAAAGCTCCATTCAGATGTCCGCATGATTTTTACGGATGCACTGATAGATGGATCCGATCCGCAAAACGCATCCGGACGTCTGAATGAAGCCTTACAGGGGCATGATCAATGACTGTGGTGATCACCCCCCTGTCATTGATTACCCCCCTGTAAAGCTCCATTCAGATGTCTGCATGATTTTTACGGATGCACTGATAGATGGATCGGATCCGCAAAACGCATCCGGACGTCTGAATGAAGCCTTACAGGGGCATGATCAATGACTGTGGTGATCACCCCATATAGACTCCCTGATCACCCCCCTGTAAAGCTCCATTCAGATGTCCGCATGATTTTTACGGATGCACTGATAGATGGATCCGATCCGCAAAACGCATCCGGACGTCTGAATGAAGCCTTACAGGGGCATGATCAATGACTGTGGTGATCACCCCATATAGACTCCCTGATCACCCCCCTGTCATTGATTACACCCCTGTCATTGATCAACCCCCTGTAAAGCTCCATTCAGATGTCCGCATGATTTTTACGGATGCACTGATAGATGGATCCGATCCGCAAAACGCATCCGGACGTCTGAATGAAGCCTTACAGGGGCGTGATCAATGACTGTGGTGATCACCCCATATAGACTCCCTGATCACCCCCCTGTAAAGCTCCATTCAGATGTCCGCATGATTTTTACGGATGCACTGATAGATGGATCCGATCCGCAAAACGCATACGGACGTCTGAATGAAGCCTTACAGGGGCGTGATCAATGACTGTGGTTATCACCCCATATAGACTCCCTGATCACCCACCTGTCATTGATTACACCCCTGTCATTGATCAACCCCCTGTAAAGCTCCATTCAGATGTCCGCATGATTTTTACGGATGCACTGATAGATGGATCGGATCCGCAAAACGCATCCGGACGTCTGAATGAAGCCTTACAGGGGCATGATCAATGACTGTGGTGATCACCCCATATAGACTCCCTGATCACCACCCCTGTCATTGATCACCACCCCTGTCATTGATCACCCCCCTGTCATTGATCACCCCCCTGTCATTGATCACCCCTCTGTAAGGCTCCATTCAGACATTTTTTTGGCCCAAGTTAGCGGAATTTTTTTTTTTTTTCTTACAAAGTCTCATATTCCACTAACTTGTGTCAAAAAATAAAATCTCACATGAACTCACCATACCCCTCACGGAAACCAAATGCGTAAAATTTTTTAGACATTTATATTCCAGACTTCTTCTCACGCTTTAGGGCCCCTAGAATGCCAGGGCAGTATAAATACCCCACATGTGACCCCATTTCGGAAAGAAGACACCCCCAGGTATTCCGTGAGGGCCATATTGAGTCCATGAAAGACTGAAATTTTTGTCCCAAGTTAGCGGAACGGGAGACTTTGTGAGAAAAAAATTAAAAATATCAATTTCCGCTAACTTGTGCAAAAAAAAAAATAATTTCTATGAACTCGCCATGCCCCTCATTGAATACCTTGGGGTGTCTTCTTTCCAAAATGGGGTCACATGTGGGGTATTTATACTGCCCTGGCATTCTAGGGGCCCCAAAGCGTGAGAAGAAGTCTGGTATCCAAATGTCTAAAAATGCCCTCCTAAAAGGAATTTGGGCACCTTTGCGCATCTAGGCTGCAAAAAAGTGTCACACATCTGGTATCGCCGTACTCAGGAGATGTTGGGGAATGTGTTTTGGGGTGTCATTTTACATATACCCATGCTGGGTGAGAGAAATATCTTGGTCAAATGCCAACTTTGTATAAAAAAATGGGAAAAGTTGTCTTTTGCCAAGATATTTCTCTCACCCAGCAAGGGTATATGTAAAATGACACCCCAAAACACATTCCCCAACTTCTCCTGAATACGGCGATACCACATGTGTGACACTTTTTTGCAGCCTAGGTGGGCAAAGGGGCCCATATTCCAAAGAGCACCTTTAGGATTTCACAGGTCATTTACCTGCTTACCACACATTAGGGCCCCTGGAAAATGCCAGGGCAGTATAACTACCCCACAAGTGACCCCATTTTGGAAAGAAGACACCCCAAGGTATTCCGTGAGGGGCATGGCGAGTTCCTAGAATTTTTTATTTTTTGTCACAAGTTAGTGGAAAATGATGATTTTTTATTTTTTATTTTTTTCATACAAAGTCTCATATTCCACTAACTTGTGACAAAAAATAAAAACTTCCATGAACTCACTATGCCCATCAGCGAATACCTTGGGGTCTCTTCTTTCCAAAATGGGGTCACTTGTGGGGTAGTTATACTGCCCTGGCATTCTAGGGGCCCAAATGTGTGGTAAGGAGTTTGAAATCAAATTCTGTAAAAAATGACCTGTGAAATCCGAAAGGTGCTCTTTGGAATATGGGCCCCTTTGCCCACCTAGGCTGCAAAAAAGTGTCACACATCTGGTATCTCCGTACTCAGGAGAAGGTGGGGAATGTGTTTTGGGGTGTCATTTTACATATACCCATGCTGGGTGAGAGAAATATCTTGGCAAAAGACAACTTTTCCCATTTTTTTATACAAAGTTGGCATTTGACCAAGATATTTATCTCACCCAGCATGGGTATATGTAAAAAGACACCCCAAAACACATTCCCCACCTTCTCCTGAGTACGGCAATACCAGATGTGTGACACTTTTTTGCAGCCTAGGTGGGCAAAGGGGCCCATATTCCAAAGAGCACCTTTCGGATTTCACAGGTCATTTTTTACAGAATTTGATTTCAAACTCCTTACCACACATTTGGGCCCCTAGAATGCCAGGGCAGTATAACTACCCCACAAGTGACCCCATTTTGGAAAGAAGAGACCCCAAGGTATTCGCTGATGGGCATAGTGAGTTCATGGAAGTTTTTATTTTTTGTCACAAGTTAGTGGAATATGAGACTTTGTATGAAAAAAATAAATAAAAAAAAATCATCATTTTCCACTAACTTGTGACAAAAAATAAAAAATTCTAGGAACTTGCCATGCCCCTCACGGAATACCTTGGGGTGTCTTCTTTCCAAAATGGGGTCACTTGTGGGGTAGTTATACTGCCCTGGCATTCTAGGGGCCCAAATGTGTGGTAGGGAGTTTGAAATCAAATTCTGTAAAAAATGACCTGTGAAATCCGAAAGGTGCTCTTTGGAATGTGGGCCCCTTTGCCCACCTAGGCTGCAAAAAAGTGTCACACATCTGGTATTGCCGTACTCAGGAGAAGGTGGGGAATGTGTTTTGGGGTGTCATTTTACATATACCCATGCTGGGTGAGAGAAATATCTTGGCAAAAGACAACTTTTCCCATTTATTTATACAAAGTTCGCATTTGACCAAGATATTTATCTCACCCAGCATGGGTATATGTAAAAAGACACCCCAAAACACATTCCCCACCTTCCCCTGAGTACGGAGATACCAGATGTGTGACACTTTTTTGCAGCCTAGGTGGGCAAAGGGGCCCATATTCCAAAGAGCACCTTTCGGATTTCACAGGTCATTTTTTACAGAATTTGATTTCAAACTCCTTACCAAACATTTGGGCCCCTAAAATGCCAGGGCAGTATAACTACCCCACAAGTGACCCCATTTTGGAAAGAAGAGACCCCAAGGTATTTCGTGATGGGCATAGTGAGTTCATAGAAGTTTTTATTTTTTGTCACAAGTTAGTGGAATATGAGACTTTGTAAGAAAAAAAAAAAAAAAAAAAAATCATCATTTTCCGCTAACTTGTGACAAAAAATAAAAAGTTCTATGAACTCACTATGCCCATCAGCGAATACCTTAGGGTGTGTACTTTCCGAAATGGGGTCATTTGTGGGGTGTTTGTACTGTCTGGCCATTGTAGAACCTCAGGAAACATGACAGGTGCTCAGAAAGTCAGAGCTGCTTCAAAAAGCGGAAATTCACATTTTTGTACCATAGTTTGTAAACGCTATAACTTTTACCCAAACCATTTTTTTTTTACCCAAACATTTTTTTTTATCAAAGACATGTAGAACAATAAATTTAGAGCAAAATTTCTATATGGATCTCGTTTTTTTTGCAAAATTTTACAACTGAAAGTGAAAAATGTCATTTTTTTGCAAAAAAAATCGTTAAATTTCGATTAATAACAAAAAAAGTAAAAATGTCAGCAGCAATGAAATACCACCAAATGAAAGCTCTATTAGTGAGAAGAAAAGGAGGTAAAATTCATTTGGGTGGTAAGTTGCATGACCGAGCAATAAACGGTGAAAGTAGTGTAGGTCAGAAGTGTAAAAAGTGGCCTGGTCTTTCAAGGTGTTTAAGCACTGGGGGCTGAAGTGGTTAACCTCCTCTTTGAACTTCTGGCATGTTATACAGTTTTGTTTAACTCACTCACTCATAGAAGATAAGGGGATGAGTGACTCAATTAGAGCATCAGACATTACATTGATAAGTGCAATGGTCTTCTGTGAGCATCTTTATGTACAGTAAGCCTAATGAGAACAACAGAGCTGTCATACTGTCAATCCAATTCTACATCTACTATTATACTGGCAGATAATATCTTCCTCTCACAACAGCAGTAAACTGACACAGGATTACCTATCTATATAGAAGGTCTTCCCATAAAACAGTCCTGATCTCCCTGCGCTGGAATAAAATGTGCCTAATTTATAAAGTGGCAGATGCTTCTTAATAATTTAGTTGCGTTTCTGGCCCTTCATGCGCCAGAAACTGAAGTCTATGCTAGCTAGGGACTGGTGTAGAATTCAGCAATATCTCATGCACACAAACATATTTTCTTTCCGCTTTCGTTCCGGTTTTTTTTGCAGACTATATGCGGAACCACTCACTTCAATGGGTCCGCAAAAACAACGGAAGGTACGTGTGCATTCCATTTCCGTATTTCAGTTCCGCAAAAAGGTAGTGCATGTCCTATTATTGTCTGCAAATCATGGTCCGAGGCCCCATTCAAGTCAATGGGTCCGCAAAAAATATGGAACACACACGGAACACATCCGTATGTCATCCGTATTTCATCCATATTTTGCGGATCCATACTGTAGAAATGCTATGCCCAGCCCATATTTCTCATGTGTTTGGTGATTAATAAGTTACTGTTTCAGTTTTTGACCCGCAAAAAATGGATCGCATACGGAAACCATACGGATATGTTTTGTGGAATAGCTGAACGGAAGAGGACTTAAATCTGAGAAAAATACCCCTCAAATACGGAACAACAGATCCTTGAAAAACGGACCGCAAAACGGTCGTGTGCATGAGCCGTAAGATATAGTAAATTTCGGCAAGCCATTCGAAGCCCCTCCCACTAATCCCAAAAAGTCACTAATTGTGCCACAAATATGGAGTGCACCATAATGTGTGACTATTTTTTACACAACTACTCTATTGTGGCATAAAGACATTGATAAATGTTCCCTAATATGTCGTATTGTATGGTATAGTACTGAGGAAGATAAAAGAAAACAGCCCAAAAAAAAAAAAAAGTGCTTTCTTTGAATATTGACTTAAAAAAATATCCTTTTCTGATAAAAGTATAGCTTTGAAAGACAAATCACTGCAGCAAACTTCACTGTATTAGGCCTCTTGCACACGACCATATGGCTTTTTCTGTATTTTACCATTCCGTTTTTCCGTTTGGTTTCCGTTTGTGATCCGTTTTTTGCAGATTGCAAACGGAAACAGAAGCATACAATAATGTTTAAACAGTAAGTACATAAAAAATTGGGCTGGGCATAAAATTTTCAATAGATGGTTCCGCAAAAACGGAACGGATACGGAAGACATACGGATGCATTCCGTATGCATTCGGTTTTTTTTTGCGGATCCATTGAAATGAATGGTTCTGTATATGGTCCGTATACGCTACGCAAAAAACAGAACCTCTTGCACATGAATGTATGGCTTTTTTTTGTATTTTGTGAAGGAGCCCAGCACTGCCTGCGTCCTCCGAATCTCCTCCTTGCTCACAGTTAGATTACCGTAATCTCGCGATGCGCGAGATCGCGCATGCGCAGTTCCTTCCCTGAGGCTGATGCCAGCACAGGGAAGGAACACTATACCGGCACTGTGCATGCGCGATCTCGCGCATCGCGAGATTACGGCAATCTAACTGTGAAGAAAGGAGGAGATTCGGAGGACGCAGGCGGTGCTGGGCTCCTTCACAGGGGGGGGCATGGCTGGGCACCAGGAAGGTTCGTACAGCCCCATGGGCTCCTTACCAGGGTCATTTACATACCTCTAAAATATTTTTTTTAACTAAATAAAAGGACACAGCCCTATAGGACATGTATATTGCGGACATTCTAGCGGCGATCTAGCCGTGCATGTCCGCAGCTCTATAACCGAAAACGAGGTGACAGAATCCCTTTAGATCTGACCTTTCTCAAGAACTGATAACTTTAAAGAATAACCACATAAATGTAATATTACAAGCAGACACTGCAAATGAATGTGATGCATGGATCAGTCAGGTCCACAAGAACGGCTCTTCATTCTGGCACAGAGAGGTTCAATCCCGATTGAGAGGCCACTTTTATGACACCCATATTCCCTAATACGCCATACAGACAGTGGTTCTTGTCATTTTAACCACCTCTTTTAACTCTCAAGTTTCAAGTTTTAAATGGAGCAGGGCTCTAACCCCTTCACCAACCAAGACAAGCATGTACATCACAGGTGCACGGGGAGTGTATGTAGTGAGTTCAAGAGCTGAGCCAAACAGGTTCAAGTGCCCTAGGGGGACTAAAAAAGTGTGAATAAAAAAGGTGCATTGAACCCCTTCCTGACATGTTTTTGCATTTAAATTTTTTTACTCACTGCCTTCCCAGACCCATGACTTTGTTACTTTTCTATTCACATGGCTATATGAGAACTTATTTTTTTGCGTGACAATTTGGAGTTTCTTATGGCACCATTTTATATTGCATACAATGTTATGCTGTGCTACCGCCAATTTTTCAAAGGGACTGAGGCTATCACGGTGATTGAACAGCCTTCACAATCTCAGTGCAGGGAAGCCATTTGGGTCCTGTGAGTGCAGCACTCCTGGTGAAAAGCCTCTCAGATGCCATGGTCACAAATGAACACAGTAGCTGAGGGGGTTAAATGTCGTGATCAGCGTTATCGCCAATCACAGACATTAGCTCTGGGTGTCTGCTGTTCAAAAATAGCAGAAACCCAGTGTCTATGGTGCCCGCTGCCCTCTGGAGTGGGCACAATTTTTAAAAACCTGACATCCGCCAAACATGTACAATGGAAGTTAAGAAGGGGTTAAAAAAATAAATTTTTGCCCTGCAAAAAAAAACAGCCTTCATAAGTCTACGTCAATAAAAAAAATATAAATAGTTATGGCTCTTGGAATGCACGGAGGAAAATGTCACTGGTCCTTGAAGGGCTAAATACTACATGTGTTGCATGTGTTTATAAAATGTGACATTCATACAAAAAATTTGTTTTTAATTTCTTTTGTCCAAAAATAAGGTAAAGTAAAGAGATTTGAATCCGCTTCCCTGTTTTGCATATTATAATTAGTGTTGAGCGAATCAGAGTTGATGAAGTGGAATTCAAACAGAATTTCAGGAAAAATTTGATTCGCCACAAATCCAAATTTCTTGCTGCTTAGTGGAAACAAATCAATTTTTCCTGAAATAGCGTTAAAAAAACCATACTCAGCTCATCCATTTGATCACGGAGTGAAAAACGCGGCAATTCTCGCGATCACTGATGACATCACCGCACCCGGCTAGCATGATGACATGGTGAAATCACACGACAGCGCACATGAGAATTGCCGCATTTCCTTCAATCAAGATGGCTGCTCTGGCCTCTCTGCAATCCAATGGATGAGGTGACTATGTCCTTTTTTGTTTTAACCCCTGAACGTGACTCTCAGATGCCACAATCAGCGCTGAACGCAGCATCTGAGGGGTTGAATGACGGGGCAGCAAGATTGCCGTTCCTCATCATTGCGTCCCCTCCATACAATGAAATGTGAATCGTAACAAAGTAATTTGTAACTAATCGAATTTCTTGTCGAAGTCCGGCGAAGCAGCCGAATCGAATTTTTGAAAACTTTGTTAATCACTAATTATAATACTTGCAGATGAAGAAATAATAGCTGTGCAATTATACAGGATGCCTCTCCGACTGTCCTGAAAAAAATAAAAAAGAGCACTTGGTTTCTAATACAACTGACACACCACTTAACACTTTACAGCATTTAGTGAAAATTGGTCTGTCAGGAATGTTCACAGAACATCATGTATTTAGCATCAAGGAAGTCTATGTTTTTACTCATAACACCGAAATGTCAATCTTTCTGCAAGGCTAATGAATCCTTCAAAGCTAGCCACATATTTGTGCCTGGAATGTCTTTTCTACAACATAGCATATCCAGTGTAGGGATATATTTACACTTAAATATGCATATTCACTAGTAGTATAAAGAATCCTTGGTTAACATTTGCAAGTTCTGTATTTTTGTATTTTTTGTTATTTTTTTATTTGGCATGCAATGTATTTGTGCTATGGTAATTCAGCTAAAATGATGGCGTCCCCTCTAATGACGAGTAGTGTAAATACTTAAATATTTTTTTTAAGGTATTGACATACATTTTTACATTTTGAAATACTGGTATCAAACATCTAGGAGCCAAGAAAGATCCTTACTACTTCACAGATTCGGGGCCATAACTTTTTTATTTTTCTGTTCACATAGGCATAGGAGAGCTTGTTTTTTTTTGCAGGACAAGTTATGCCTCGTTCACACAGTCCATGTTCGGTCAGTGATTTACATCAGTGATTTTGAGCCAAAATCAGGTGCAGCTCTAAACACAGAACAGGTGCAGATCTTTCCCTTATACCTCATGTCTGTAGAGGCTCCAGTCCTGGTTTTGGCTCACAATCACTGATGGAAATCACTGACCAAAACACTGGCATGTGAATAAGGCCTCATGCACACGACCGTATTTTTTTGCGGTCCGCAAAACGGGGTTCCGTTTTTCCGTGATCCGTGACCGTTTTTTCGTCCTTGGGTCTTCCTTGATTTTTGGAGGATCCACGGACATGAAAAAAAAGTCGTTTTGGTGTCCGCCTGGCCGTGCGGAGCCAAACGGATCCGTCCTGAATTACAATGCAAGTCAATGGGGACGGATCCGTTTGACGTTGACACAATATGGTGCAATTTCAAACGGATCCGTCCCCCATTGACTTTCAATGTAAAGTCAGGAGTTAATATACCAGGTTAGAATATACTAAAAGAACTGTGTACAAGACTGCCCCCTGCTGCCTGGCAGGTGCTGCCAGGCAGCAGGGGGCAGCCCCCCCCCGTAGTTAACACATTGGTGGCCAGTGTGGCCGGCCCCCCCCCCCCTCCCTCCCCTGTAGTTAACTCATTGGTGGCCAGTGCGGCCGCCCCCCCCCCCTCCGATGTAGTTAACTCATTGGTGGCCAGTGGGCCCCCCCCTCCCCTGTAGTTAACTCATTGGTGGCCAGTGCGGCCGGCCCCCCTCCCTCCCCTGTAGTTAACTCGTTGGTGGCCAGTGGGCCCCCCCCTCCCTCCCCTGTAGTTAACTCGTTGGTGGCCAGTGGGCCCCCCCTCCCTCCCCTGTAGTTAACTCGTTAGTGGCCAGTGGGCCTTCTCCCCTCCCTCCCCCTCCTAATTAAAATCTCCCCCCTATCATTGGTGGCAGCGGAGAGTACCGATCGGAGTCCCAGTTTAATTGCTGGGGCTCCGATCGGTAACCATGGCAACCAGGACGCTACTGCAGTCCCGGTTGCCATGGTTACTTAGCAATTTGTAGAACCATTATACTTACCTGCGAGCTGCGATGTCTGTGATGTCTGCGTCCGGCCGGGAGCTCCTCCTACTTGTAAGTGACAGGTCATATTTTTTTGACGGACAGGATACACGGATCACGGTCTCGGCTGCAAAACGGTGCATTTTCCGATTTTTCCACGGACCCATTGAAAGTCAATGGGTCCGCGAAAAAAAAACAGAAAATGGCACAACGGCCACGGGTGCACACAACGGTCGTGTGCAGGAGGCCTAAAGCCTTACACTTTCGAATTCCACCATACAATATTGCATACGATGTAGTGAAGTGCTTGAAAAAAATTCTAAACGGGATGAAATTGGGGGGAAAAGAATAAAATCCACAACATGGCGATACCACATACTGTATATATAGTTTTTCTTGCGTTTTAATACTGAAAAAATAAAAACCTTGAAAAAAAAAATTTTCTTTTCGTTGCCATATTCTGACCCCAATAATTTTTTTGGTGGTTATGTAGTTAAAGACTTATATTTTGTAGGGCGATCTGTACTTTTCATACATACCATTTTGTACCACTTTTTATCACATTTTTTTGTGGGAGGTGAAGTGACCAAAAATGGCAAATTGGCCTTTTATATTTTAATAGTATGGGCACTTTTGCACACGGCAATGCCCATGTGTATTTTTTTTTATTGTTTTTGTATTTTTGTTTTCATTTATTAGAAGGGGGAGTTATTTCAATTTTCATATTTTTTTTATTTTTAAACACATTTGTTTGTTTTTTTAACACTTTTTATAGAACTATAACAAGCAATCATCAGATTGCTTCTTTCACACACTTTAATGCAGTAGCATTGGGGTGAATGAGAAATACACTGTATTCCTGCAGAGCCCTGCCAAAGACAGGGGTTCCACAGGAACTAACGTGCGGCAACCTCATGTCACTGAGGAGGACAGAAGCTGCCACACACTGCATCTTCTCTATGGGGTAGCTGGAGCACACTCGTAAGCCCCCAGACTCCCTCTGTCTCCCATCGGCACCACGCAAATGTGTGTAAAGGCAGGCTGGGGTCCTATCAAGGCCCCAAGCCTACCTTGAGTAGTTTCCAGCAGGCTTCTCTTCTCTGGCGCAGCCTGCTGGTCAATGTCAGTATAGCACTGACGTTAAAATGCAATGCACTATAGCGACAATGCATTGCATTTTAAAATCCATCAGAATATTGTCTTTTATAGTCCCCTTGTGGGACTATTAAGTGATAAAAAAATTCTATTAAAAAATAAGTTTTTTTTCCGTTTTTCAATTTAAAAAAAATTGCAAAAAAAAAATCTCCCCCATATGTTTGGTATTGCCGCATCTGTAATGACACGGACTACATAAATATCATGTATCAATTATCCTCTACTGATTACACAGCATGATCTGCTGCCGGCAAACAATAATTTTTGTGTCTGCATGAATGTTCTTGTCACATCTGTGACAGGTCCCAGAAGGTCTGAAAGATTATCTATGCATTACTGATCTGACAGCCTCTTTTGGTTTCACTTTGTCTGTGTGTTGCTGGTATGTCCACACCTCTTGTTCAGGTGTGGATCATGTGACCTCTACCACACCCTATTTAGTCTGACTTTTCCCATCACTCCTTGCTTGGGATAGCTTAATTTGGTCTTGGAAGAGCTGGAGTGTGGTTCGTGTTAAAGTCCTGTTCATCCTTCATCCTCTGAAGTTAAGTGTTCCGCTTGTCGTGTTTTGTATATTCCCCCCCGGTTGTTTACTAGGCTTCAGTGAGACGCTAGTTCCTTCACCCGAGAAGGAACAGGTGGTCCCTGCCCTGTCATTATCTTTAGGGCATCTGAGGGTCACCGGGGTTTTCTAGGTTCCCGTGTATGGGTATCTCTACCATCAAGAGGTGCCCATACGGATAGGAGTTAGGGCCAGGAGCAGGGTTTTAAAAGTGGTGACCCTTTTCCTTCCCTAGCGGTGAGGCCTAGTGTCTTTCCCCTTCCTTCTTGATTGTCTTTTGGTGTTCTCCCCTACTACATCCGTGACAGTTCTATTACCCAATGAACAAGATAATAGTTAACGAACGTCTTCCCATGAGGGGATCCTGTGTTCACACATATAATGGAAAGGGACTCAAAGAGGAGTCCTCTCAATTAATTTTACTGCCGGTTTCTGGGAGCACAGTGTTTAAACACAAGTGAGTATGATGATAAACATTACATAACCGGACTTGGCATCATTTACAATATACCTTGTGTATATATACCATATTTATCACTTTATAAGATGCACTTTCCCCCAAAAGTGGGGGGAAATGTCTGTGCATCTTATAAAGTGAATTCTAGTGAGCGCTTCCATTACGGAAGCACTCGCTAGTATGCTGTAGGTGCGGGGAGTGGAGCACTGTGAGCGCTTCCTGCACTTACCCTTCCTGGTCTTCTTCCCTGGGGCCACCCTGCACTGAACATCCTGACCACGTCCTGCGCGCACTATGAGCCGACGCTGCAGTCAGATAACAGTGCAGCGCAAGTCCGGAGAAGACAGGGTAGCGCCACTTCTGCAGAGACCGCCTGACCTGGAAAGGAGCAGCGGATCAGGAGAGATAAGTGAAGTTATCTATTTTAAAAGTCTGATCTGAGGTCTGTTAGGGGTCTGGCATTGAAGTCTAATCTGAGGTCTGTTAGGGGCCTGACATGGAGGTCTGATAGGGGTCTGGTATGGAAGTCTGATCTGAGGTCTGATGGGAATCTGACATGGAGGTCTTATAGGGGTCTGGCATGGAAGTCTGATCTGAGGTCTGATGGGAGTCTGACATGGAGGTCTGATAGGGGTCTGGCATGGAAGTCTGATCTGAGGTCTTATGGGAGTCTGATAGGGGTCTGCCATGGAATTCTGATCTGAGGTCTGATGGGGATCTGACATAGAGGTCTGATGAAGTTCTGGCATGGAAGTCTGATGTGAGGTCCTGATATATGAGTCTGAACTGAGCTCCTGATATGGGGGTTTGATGTGAGGTCCCGATTTGGAGACGTTTTTTAAAGTGAAAAATACATTCTAGTTTCGCATTGTTTTGGAGCTGACAGATTACCTTCAACATGATTTTTAAAGGAAACTGTGACACCCAGTGTGTTACACTCACTGAGCACAGTCTAAACTAGTGTCAGACATACTGATTTCATTGGTGAAGAGTCACAGGCTGTCAGAGAAATCACGCTCCCTCCACGCACCCACCGATCGTTGACAGTTTTCTGCTGGGGAGAAAACCAATTAGAGATCATTGAATTGATTGCAAATGAGTTGGATTCAACCCAAGTTTTTGTTAATTTTTGGTGATTCAATTCGGGCAAACTATGCGAAGCAAAAGAAAATGATTTAATATAAATTTTTTTAAAAATGACTCTGCCAGCAATAAAGGGGATTTCAGCAGAAGTCATCAATATCAGACTGGAGGGCGTCTAACACCCAACTCACACCCGATCAGCAGTTTCTTGCGCTACAGGTGCCGGAACGAATACTTTAAACTGAGCCAGAAGCACAGCTCAGTTCACAGTACACTGCGTGCAGAATTATTAGGCAAATGAGTATTTTGACCACATCATCCTCTTTATGCATGTTGTCTTACATCAAGCTGTATAGGCTCGAAAGCCTACTACCAATTAAGCATATTAGGTGATGTGCATCTCTGTAATGAGAAGGGGTGTGGTCTAATGACATCAACACCCTATATTAGGTGTGCATAATTATTAGGCAACTTCCTTTCCTTTGGCAAAATGGGTCAAAAGAAGGACTTGACAGGCTCAAAAAAGTCAAAAATAGTGAGATATCTTGCAGAGGGATGCAGCACTCTTAAAATTGCAAAGCTTCTGAAGCGTGATCATCGAACAATCAAGCGTTTCATTCAAAATAGTCAACAGGGTCGCAAGAAGCGTGTGGAAAAACCAAGGCGCAAAATAACTGCCCATGAACTGAGAAAAGTCAAGCGTGCAGCTGCCAAGATGCCAATTGCCACCAGTTTGGCCATATTTCAGAGCTGCAACATCACTGGAGTGCCCAAAAGCACAAGGTGTGCAATACTCAGAGACATGGCCAAGGTAAGAAAGGCTGAAAGACGACCACCACTGAACAAGACACACAAGCTGAAACGTCAAGACTGGGCCAAGAAATATCTCAAGACTGATTTTTCTAAGGTTTTATGGACTGATGAAATAAGAGTGAGTCTTGATGGGCCAGATGGATGGGCCCGTGGCTGGATTGGTAAAGGGCAGAGAGCTCCAGTCCGACTCAGACGCCAGCAAGGTGGAGGTGGAGTACTGGTTTGGGCTGGTATCATCAAAGATGAGCTTGTGGGGCCTTTTCGGGTTGAGGATGGAGTCAAGCTCAACTCCCAGTCCTACTGCCAGTTTCTGGAAGACACCTTCTTCAAGCAGTGGTACAGGAAGAAGTCTGCATCCTTCAAGAAAAACATGATTTTCATGCAGGACAATGCTCCATCACACGCGTCCAAGTACTCCACGGCGTGGCTGGCAAGAAAGGGTATAAAAGAAGAAAATCTAATGACATGGCCTCCTTGTTCACCTGATCTGAACCCCATTGAGAACCTGTAGTCCATCATCAAATGTGAGATTTACAAGGAGGGAAAACCGTACACCTCTCTGAACAGTGTCTGGGAGGCTGTGGTTGCTGCTGCACGCAATGTTGATGGTGAACAGATCAAAACACTGACAGAATCCATGGATGGCAGGCTTTTGAGTGTCCTTGCAAAGAAAGGTGGCTATATTGGTCACTGATTTGTTTTTGTTTTGTTTTTGAATGTCAGAAATGTATATTTGTGAATGTTGAGATGTTATATTGGTTTCACTGGTAAAAATAAATAATTGAAATGGGTATATATTTGTTTTTTGTTAAGTTGCCTAATAATTATGCACAGTAATAGTCACCTGCACACACAGATATCCCCCTAAAATAGCTAAAACTAAAAACAAACTAAAAACTACTTCCAAAAATATTCAGCTTTGATATTAATGAGTTTTTTGGGTTCATTGAGAACATGGTTGTTGTTCAATAATAAAATTAATCCTCAAAAATACAACTTGCCTAATAATTCTGCACTCCCTGTATAGCGGTCGTGTCAGTTTACTGCTGCTTAGCTCCCATTCACACAGTCAATGTATTCCTGTAAGGTTCCTCTGTGAGGCACCGTATTCTCCCCTAGAAGCAATGCCCCAGAAGAGAACACCTCCATAATATGGCCCTTCTTATGGATTCCATATATATATATCTTTTAGATAGCTAAATTATTTACACAAAGCAAGCCATGCAATTGGTGCAGTCTCCATATTTTCAGTTGCACATAGTAAAAGAATGTAAGTATGCATCACTTTTATCACAAATATTACTGAAAAGCAGAATATCATGTTTATGCAAACAATGCAAGTAGTAGTAGTGCAGAACACCCAGCTCCCATTTTCAAGGCTGCTCTTAGCAGAGGGGCACTGGACCTGGACCCTGGGCTACAGCCATTAAATCCATTAAAATCCACTTAGCTAAACATGTCAAGCGTATAAATTGCTCTAAGTCAAAGAGCCAGATCTGCTTTCCTTTTCAACCTTGAAAAAATGGAAGGCAAGATTCGTCTAGTTGATGTGGCAAACACTGATTACTAGAAAATGTACCCGATGCTGGCCAGGTATAAAGTGTCGGTCTGCCTGTTTGTGTGTTCATTGAATTTAGTCCAAGTGCGCCCAGGAGGCCAATCCATGATTTTGTTTTCTTGTTTTAAAGGAAATCACAAGTATCCCTATATACCCCAGTAGTTATGATTTCATGTTTAACCTCCTAAATACCATGCAGCTAAAGTGTTATGAGAAGGAGTCAGAAGACCATGACAGAGCCTATACACTATGCACTACTCACAAAAAGTAAGAGATATTTGGATTGTGTGTGAAATTTCAGGATGAACCTAAAATGCACTCTAACGTTTACAGGTGAACTTAATGTGACCTTCTCTAAACTTGTGAATGCACATGTCCAACTGGTCAATGTTTCAGTACTTTTTGCACAACTTGCTGTTCTCTAACAAGGAGCTTAATGGAAAAATTCACAACAGGTGTTTGATCCATGAATCACCCAAAACATTTTCTGGTTCCATTAGAATAGGTATTTAAACAGTCCCCCTCATCATGCTGTTCATATTTTGACATCATGAGACCAAGAAAACACCTAACAATTGATCAACAGTACCTCACCACTGAACTTAGAGCGTCGACGTCCTTTGGCCACATCCCACACTGATGACCACTTCATTGTGAACAATGCCTTGCGGATCCAGATGATGAATGCAACACAACTCCAGGCACATTTAAGCGAGGTGAGAGCCACCCAAGTGTCATGTCAGACCATTCGAAACCCTCTGCATTATTTTTTGTGGTCTGCGTGCTAGGTGACCTGCAAGGGTACCTGACCACACCACATGGGCCAGAGAGCATCTACATTGGACAAGGGACCAATGGCCCTCAGTGCTGTTCACTGAGCAGAAATGATGGCCGCCAACTATGGTAGCCACAATGTTCTTGTGGTGCATGCGGTCCGTGCCAGCATCCTCCATTTTATGCGCCGGCATCCTTCATTGCCATTGTCTGCGGACCGCATGCGGGGGAATTGCTCACCCGGTTATAGACACGCTACAGTGTCTGGGTTTGGAGCATATTCAACCGTTTAGGCCACTTTTTTCAGTGAGTTTTTGTCTTTATGTGTATGGAATGTGCCACTTTATTTTATTGGTAACATACTTTTGCCCCTGGTAGCTTCTGTGTCACATGGTCTGTTGTGGGTGCGGCTCACAGCTTTATTTTACCTCACAATGCATTTGTGATACCACTATGGAGGCATGTGAGAGCCTGGCTGTGAGTTAATTGCATTGTTCAGACCCTGTTCACACACCACGGGCAAGTTAATTTAACTCACCTTAATCCACTTGTTCGCACAGCCGGCATCTCTTCTGTCTTCATCTGTGAGCAATAGGACCTTTGATGACGTCACTATGCTCATCACATGGTCCATCACCAAATTTGCCCATGTGAAAGGGGCCTAAGGCATTTGAATGCCTTTAGAGGAAAAGTGCAGTTGAAACCAGAAGTTTACATACACTATATAAAAAGACACATATGCATGTTTTTCTCAATATCTCACATGAAATCAGAATAAAGCTTTCCTGTTTTTGGTTAATTAGGATTACCATAATTATTATTATTTGCCAAATGCCAGAATAATGAGAGAGAATGTATTAAGGCATTTTTATTACTTTCTGCAAAGTCAAAAGTTTACATACATTTCATTAATATTTGGTACCATTGCCCTTAAACTGTATGAATTTGTTCAAACGTTTTGGATATCCTTCCACAAGCTTCTCACAATAGTTGGTCGGAATTTGGGCCCATTACTCCTGACAAAACTGGTGTAACTGAGCCATATTTGTTGGTTGCCTTGCTCGCACCTGCCTTTTCAGATTTGCCCATAAATTTTCAATAGGATTGAGATCAGGGCTTTCTGATGGCCACTCCAAAACATTGACTTTGTTATCCTTAAGCCACTTTGTAGCCAGTTTGGCAGCATGCTTCAGGTCATTGTACATTTAGAAGACCCATTTCCGCCCAAGCTTTAAAGGGACTCTGTCACCACTTTCTAACCCCCCCTTTTCAAAGTATTGTTATCTGCATGGCGCCCCTGTGATTATAAATGTGTTGTTAGAAGTTAAATTCGCCGTCTCCTTTTGATAAAAAGAGCTTTTATCTAACCTGTCAATCTTCTTGATAAGGTGCCCAGGGCGTTTCTTTTCGTCTCAATCTGCCGCCCGCCGCCGCCACCGTTGGTGCCCAGCTCCTCCCCTCATGCTTTCAGCGCCGCCTGAATGTAATCAAATACGCCTCCGGCTCTCTCTCAGTGCCCCCTCCTCCTTTTCAAAGATCCCGCGCGTGCGCACAGGCCTGTGCCTGATGCGCCCGTGCGGACATTTACAATCAGCCTCATTGAGCGAAGTGCGCATGCGCGCACTTCGCTCAACCTCCTCATCAGACGAGCACTGCAGCCGGCTGGCTGCAGTGCTCGTCTGATGAGGAGGTTGAGCGAAGTGCGCGCATGCGCACTTCGCTCAATGAGGCTGATTGTAAATGTCCGCACGGGCGCATCAGGCACAGCCCTGTGCGCACGCGCGGGATCTTTGAAAAGGAGGAGGGGGCACTGAGAGAGAGCCGGAGGCGTATTTGATTACATTCAGGCGGCGCTGAAAGCATGAGGGGAGGAGCTGGGCACCAACGGTGGCGGCGGCGGGCGGCAGATTGAGACGAAAAGAAACGCCCTGGGCACCTTATCAAGAAGATTGACAGGTTAGATAAAAGCTCTTTTTATCAAAAGGAGACGGCGAATTTAACTTCTAACAACACATTTATAATCACAGGGGCGCCATGCAGATAACAATACTTTGAAAAGGGGGGGTTAGAAAGTGGTGACAGAGTCCCTTTAACTTCCTGGCTGATGTCTTGAGACATTGCTTCAGTATTTCCACATAATCTTCTTTCCTCATGATGCCATCTATTTTGTGAAGTGCACCAGTCCCTCCTGCAGCAAAACAACTTCACAACATGATGCTGCCACCCCCGTGTTTCACAGTTGGGATGGTGTTATTAGGCTTCCAAGCTTCTCTCTTTTTCCTCCAAACGTAACGATGGTCATTATGGCCAAAAAGTTCCATTTTAGTTTTGTCAGACCACAGGACGTCTCCAAAAATGTAGGTCTTTGTTCCTGTGTGCATTTGCAAACATTAATCTGGCTTTTTTGTTTCTTTTGGAGTAATAGCTTTTTTCTGGCAGAGTGGTCTTTCAGCCCATGTTGATACAGTACTCATTTCACTGTGGATATTGACACAATCTTAACAGCTTCCACCGTCATCTTCACAAGGTCTTTTGCTTTTGTTCTTGGGTTGATATGCACATGTCGGACCAAAGCACGTTCATCTCTGGAACACAGAACCCATCTCCTTCCTGAGCGGTATGATCGCTGGACATTCCAATCTTTTGTACTTGCATATAACTGTTTGTACAGATGAACGAGGCACCTTCAGGTATCTTGAAATTGCACCAAAGGTTGAGCCAGACTTGTGCAAGTCCCCAATTCTCTTCTTGATATCTTGTCTGATTTCTTTAGACTTTTCCATGATGCTACACAAAGAAGCAGTGTGTTTCAGGTGTGCATTGAAATACATCCTTAGGTGTGTCTCTAATTAACTCAGATGTTGCCAAAAACCTAACAGAAGCTTTCAAACACATGACATCATATGGGCAATCCAGAATTGTTTAAAGGCATAGTAATCTTAGTGTATGTAAACTTTTGACATTGCAGAAAGTAATAAAAATGCCTTAAAACATTCTCTCTCTCATTATTCTGGCATTTGGCAAATAATAATAATTATGGTAAACCTAATTGACCAAAAACATGAAAAGGTTTATTCTGATTTCATGTCAGATATTGAGAAAAACCTGCATATATGTCTTTTTATATAGTGCAGGGCTCCAGACTAAAAAAAAATATCAAGGAGCCATTGGCTCTTAATCTGAAAAATTTAGGAGCCAAATTTAAATTTTTAGTTGCCAAATTTAAAATACATACAATTACGGTATAATAAAAAAAAAACACACGTCTTACCTAGGGTTGTCACGATACCAAAATTTGGACTCGATTTCGATGCCATAAAAAAGTATTGCGATACTCGATTCCACGTGAAAAAAATAAAAATAAAACACCAAAAAAGCCGCGTGCATTCCACATTTTATGGAATATCTGGACCATAATAGAACAGTCCTAACCTAATTTTTGTCGGGACAAGGTGACTAAAAAATGGCAAATTGCATGTTTTTTTTTTTTTTCTGTTACGGCGTTCACCGCATAGGAGATATTTTTTTATATTTTAATAGTTGCAACTTTTTCGGGCGTGGCGATATGTAATTTTTTTATTGTTTATATAACAATAAAACCTGGGTGCCAGGTATGGGATATGGCCGGCACCCGCAGCGCAACCTGCGTTTGTATTTAGCATAAACAATATTCATTGGTGGCGCAGTGGCCACAGCCTTTCCCCTCCTCCTCCCTGCTATCAGCCCATTGGTGGCAGTGGCAGCAGTGGTGCAGGGGGGAGGGACTACCTCCTTCTCCCCTGTGCTGCTGAGGAGAACATGGCACGCGCTGACAGCAGCGCGTGTCATGTCAGCTTGTGAAAGCGACAGAGCAGCGGCGGGTCTAGGCGCAAATGGCGACAAAACTACAAAGTCTTGTCGCCATTTAGCAATTCTAAGTCGCATTTGCGACCATTTTGGTCGCCATCTGGAGCCCTGTAGTGTATGTAAACTTCTGGTTTCAACTGCAGATGTCATATACACAATCATGCAAACACTTTGTCCAGACTGCTCTTGGGTGCCAAGGACCCAGGAACATATGCACATAGTGGGTCCTTTTTTCATAAGGAAACACTGTCAATGGGCTAGCTAGGGTTAGCATCACAGGTGTTTCATTTCAATCATTTGATTTCTTGTGTAAATGTTGTCTGTACTGACTGTGACATTCATGGGTAAACCAGTGGAGATTATAGCTATCTTTTATATCTTTTATATCTTTCCTATCCACGCCCCATTTATTTTTTGAAGATCCCAAGCAATTCCTTTACAGGGCATGTGCCATTATGAAAATGCAGTGTAATCTGCAGGAAGCATGTCCTATAGCAGGAGGAACTGAGCAGACAGATAGTTTTTCTTATTTTGAATCAAGGAGTAATTCCTATTAGTGACTGACAGCCGCCTATGAATTCACAGTCACAAAGGGAAGGCAATCGCTGAACAGCACTCCAAAGCCCAGAATGCACAGGCATTTAAGTAAATGAAATCCAAGTTATCTGGAACCTTTTCCCAAAAGAAATCAATTTGCTCAGCCTGTCCTGTAATATGCTGATAGTAGATCAGTTCAACATAACAGGTTCCCTTTAAATTATTATTTTAACCCGTAGGATACCAGCGCCGAACATGTACGGCGCTGGTATCAGGGTCACAAATCCCAGCGCCGTACAGCTACGGCGCTCTGATCAGGCGGGCGCAGGAGCTACGCCTGCCCCATTAGTTGCCGGGTTCCGACAGTCACTGATAACCTGACCCCTGCTGTATGCGGATAGTGGTGCGTGAAACACGCTAAAAAAGACCAAAGGAGAAGGCGGCCAAGTTCCCTAGGAGTTAATTAGGAAGAGGCTATGAAGTGGATCATAGAGACCCGTATAATGTAATCTATATAGACTTAGGTCTCAAAGAATAGAAATAGTCTTGCCATGTGCCCCCACAGCAGTTTACCACCACATATGGGGTGTTGCCGTATTCAGGAGAAAATGAGTAAAAAATTATGGGGTGATTTTTCTCCTGTTACCCCATGTGAAAATGAAAAATTTGGGGCTAAAGCAACATTTTATTGGAAGAAATTAAACATTTTATTTTTACAGCCAAGTGTTTCCAAATTCCGTAAAACGCTTAATATATTCTTTAAGGGGTGTAGTTTCCAAAATGAGGTCACTTTTTGAGGGTTTCCACTGTAGGGGTACATCAGGGTCTCTTCAAATACAAAATGGTGCCTAAAAACCATTCTAGTGAAATCTGTTCTTAAAATACATATGGCACTCCTTTCCTTCTGACCACTGCTACGTGCCCATAGAGCTGTTTACCACCACATATGGGGTATTTCTGTAAACTGCAGAATCAGAGCAATGTATATTGAGGTTTATTTTGTGTTGCAAGCAAAAATTGATTACCATAAAAAAAATCTACCAAAAAAGTGAAATTTTCAAATTTTAACTTCATTTTCCTTTAATTCTTTTGGAACACCTCAAGGGTTAACAAAGTTTTTTAACATCATTTTTGGAATAATTTGAGGGGTGTGGTTTCTAAAATGGGGTCATTTCTGGGTGGTTTCCATTACGTAAGCCTCTCAAAATCACTTTTTAACTGAATTGGTGCTTAAAAAAAATTAAAAAATTATATTTACAACATTATGCCAACATAAAGCAGACATATGGGGAATGTTGATTCATAACCATTTTATTAGATATTACTATCTGTCTTAAAAGTTGAGAAATTCAAATTTAGAAAATTGTGAATTTTTCCAAATTTTTAGTACATTTTGGATTATTTTATAAATAAAGGTGAAATATATTGACTTAAATTTAACACTGTCCTGAAGTACAATGTGTCACGATAAAACAATCTCAGAATGTCTTGGATAAGTAAAAGCGTTTCATAGTTATTACCACATAGTCACACATTTCAGATTCGTAAAAATCGGCCTGGGATTTAAGGTGAAAAGTGGCCCGGTATTGAAAGGGTTAAGCTATGCTGGGGGTCATCCAAGATTTTGAATTATCTCAGACCACCCCTTTAATGTTTGTTCTCTGCACAAAAACATAATGTAAAAACTCTGAATACAGTTTAATATGTTGTCCAAAGTTTATCATTATAATAAAACACACTGCGTGGTATGATTTTTTTTTGTGGTAGTGCAGTAGGTAGAAAACAGGTTATATTAAAGGGGTTGTGCAGCCAAAGGATTGACTCCAGGATATCCTAAGGATAGGTTATCAGTATCTGATCGGTGGGGCTCTCACTCCCGGAACTCCTGCTCCAGCTGTTTGAAGAGGAAGCGGTGCTTTCGTGATCGCTACTTCCTCTTCAAGATTACACTGCACATCGTCTCCCCTGCAGCAGCTGCGCAGTGAAACTACGAGTGCTCTTCCTATTCAAGTGTAGGGAAGAAGCACTTGTAATTACACCGTGCCTCCGAGGCGACACGTAGTGTGATCTCGAAGAGGAAGCAGTGCTTGTACGAGCGCTGCCTCCTCTTAAGATATCTGATCGGCGGGGGTGCCAGGAGTCGGACCCCCACTGATCAGATATTGATGACCTATCCTAAGGATAGGTCATCAATATGCACTGTCAGCACAACCCCTTTAATGTATACCTGTCCGGCGGATCCCAAAAGCACTCTCTGGCCCACATATACTAATCTTGTCTGAAATATAGGCAAAATATATGTAGAAAGTCTGAAAATGCATTAAATTTTGGCTGATGCTGGATGCTACATCTTGTGATCTTGTAGACTGTCTCGACTATAAATTAATACCAATTAGTTAGCTTGCACCGAAAATGTGTCCACATGCCCTAAAATTTTGACCCAATACACCAAAGTTCTGTTTTTGTGCCACAAAATCTGTCCCAAGGGTCACAATTTTTTCCAATCTAAATTGGTTTAATCTGCTCCACTTTTATGCACCAGGTTAGTGGATTTCAGCTTCAGAAATGTATATAGATTAGGCAGATAAGGGCTAAGATGCCCATATTCTAGTTAAAATTAAGAAATGTTGAGAATGTCTGGAAAAAAGTTATTTTTGGTGCATCTGAACAATAAATGTGTCTAAAATGAGGTGCACAAAAGTGCCAAAGGTGCAGTTTGCCACAAACCGTGCCAAAAAAGTGGCACAAGTGTAGTAAATGTAGTAAAACAAAGCTCTAAACTTCTGTAGACAATTTGGAGCAGTAGCTCATAGAAGATAACTGCCTCACAATTATAGACAGAGAATACAATGAAATGCATACACAGAGTAGAAAATATCTGCTGTAACTAATAAATAGTATATAGAGGATGCACTCCCTTAAGCAACCACAATATTTTCCATGTTTTGGAATAATTGTAAAATGTAAAAAAAATTAGGATCTAATCTAGGAGTGAAGAAGAGGGAGCTTCAGAAGATAGACACAGAACATCAAAGCTCACAGCCTAGTGGAGAAGTGATGTACAGCAAGAGTCAGAGGATTGGCAGGCGAGCTGGAAAACTGACAGTGACACCTGGCCGGCCGAAGAGTCTCTGTTTATGTAATTACAGCCTGAAAGATCCAGAATCTCAACACAACAAAGCCACCACAGAAACTGTGCAAAAGAGTGTAGAGGAGCCAATCTATCAGCGTCGCTCATCTGCTGACAGCTCATTATGAACTACTGATTATACTGTCATTTAATAGAAGAAAAGCCACTGCTATGAGGCTGTATGGTGGTTTCAATGTATAGATAGATAGATAGATAGATAGATAGATAGATAGATAGATAGATAGATAGATAGATAGATAGATAGATAGATAGAAAGAAAGAAAGAATGGTGGCTCAGTGGTTAGCACTGGTGCCTGGGTTCGAATCTGACCAAGGACAACAACTCCCTGTGTTTGTGTAGGTTTCCTCTGGATTCCTCCCACACTCCAAAGACATACTGATAGAGACCTTAGATTGTAATCCCCATTGGGGACAATGTGATGTTAATGTCTGTAAAGCGCTGTGGAATATAGTAGTGCTATAGAGGCCAGAGGAAGTGCAAGTGCACGAAACGGCCGTCGCCAGCTGATCACTCATCAGAAGCACGCTAATGTCCGCCCCAGCCCGCTGAACTTGTACTTGAAGTGTATGAATAAAGAAGGTTTTCGCAACACTTGGGTGAGTGCCGCTATCGTTATTCTATCTACTATACCATTTGCCACACTGTGGACTTTCTTGATAGCAGAGCACCACTGATTAGTGCAACCATCTGACTGAGTCGCACAGTTCCACGCTTGTGTACCTGATAGCGCTGGACATATCAGCAGTGCCGCCTCGTATTTCTTCAGATCCTTAATAGTAGTGCTACGTAAGTGCATAAAATAAATATTAGATAGATGTGAAATAGAAGTTGGGGGGGGGGGGCAGGAATGAAAAGAAATCTTGGTCAGCAACATGCAGTCTGTATTTATCGTTTAAAGGGGTTGTCCCATGGAAAATATTCCACAGTTTACAAACAAGCACCTGGATTTGAATACTTTGTAATTGCATTTAATAAAAATTTCTTCATAGCCACTGAGTTATTCAATAAAAAGTATATGTATAGTAGGGGTGGGCGATATAGACGATATGCGATATAAACTATATAAATTTGGCCAACGATAGAGATTTTGTTTATCGCCATATCGCGGTAGAACATGGCATGCGCCGCTCTCGGCTCGTACCATGTGATCCTGAGTCGGCACATGATTAAATCATTGGTGGCAGTGGCCCCAGGGTGGCAGCTTCTGATCGGAGCCCCAGCAGTGTAATCGCGGGGCTCCGATCGGTTACCATGGCAGCCAGGACGCTACTAAAGCCCTGGCTGCCATAGTCGGCTCCCTGCTGCTGTGTGTACTATGCACAGGGCAGCAAGGAGAGTGTGAAGTCCTATTTACCCTAATAGAGATCTATTAGGGCGAATAGGACAAGGGTTTTAGCCCCTAAGGAGGCTAATAGTTATTAAATAAAAAGTAAAAAAAAAAAGTTTAAACCCCCAAAATATAGAATATATTGCAATATATCGCACATGCTTAAAATTATATCACAATATAGATTTTAGGCCATATCGCCCACCCCTAATTAGCGCCACCTGCTTTTTATTCTTTTTATAATTTCTTTGTCCTGCTCACTGAGAAGGCCGCACATGCTCAGTTTCATCCTTCAACTGCCTCCTGAGCTGTGATAGGGAGAGAGGTCCAGCAGAAAGGACACGCCCCCCCTTACCAGCAGCAGAAAGGACACTCCCCTTGACCTTTCAGCTTGATATAAATCTAGCAGAGCAATGAATGGGGAGATCTCTGGATCCATGTGAGGTACAGGACTGGTTCTAGCTTTGTTAGAAAGAGATTGTCATGTACTATATGATGTCTGATTTTCATTTTTTACATTAATCATGGGATAACCCCTTTAACTCTATGTTCTATGCAGGGGATTTGGAGCTATGTACCAGTAAAACAGAGAAGATTTCACTATACAGATATATGCATACAGAATGGTGTTGAAGTGTGGACGTTATCTGCACACAACGTCTAGGAGAAAATGAGTAATGCAGCTTACAATATCTTTCCTGTTGTTTTGAATCTACAGAATGGAGCTTTATGTGTCAGTGAATCTCAGCCATATGTCACCCTATATAATCAAAGTCTCCTTCATTAAAAACCTGGCAAATAACTTGGAAAATTTCTGTTATTTAATTAAAAGTTATGTTTTTCACGAACAATTGAATGCAATGTACTTTTATATATATATGCCTAAAAGCAGAGAAAAAGTCTGATTCATATGAATTCATCAACATGGAAGTGGCCCTTAAGGCTACTTTCACACTTGCGGCAGAGTGATCCGGCAAGCAGTTCCGTCGCCCTGCCGGATCAGGCAATCTGCATGCAAACGGACAGGATTTGTAGACGGATCCGGATGTGGATCCGTCTCACAAATGCATTGCAAGAACGGATCCGTCTCTCCGTTTGTCATGCGGACAAACGGATCCATTTCAATTTTTTTCTCACATTTTTACCGGTCCTGCGAAGGATAGATCCTGCATTGCGGTATTTTTAATGCCGGATCCGGCACTAATACATTTCAATGTAAATTAATGCCGGATCCGGCATTCTGGCAACTGATCTGGAATTTTGAACGGAGATAATACCGCAGCATTTCCTTCGTCCAAAACGCCTTTCAGTGACTGAACTGATGACATCCTGATGCATCCTGAACGGATTTCTCTCCATTCAGAATGCATTAGGATAAAACTGATTATCCTACTGAGTTAAACTGAGAAAGCATTAGGATAAAACTGAGTTATTTTCCGGTATTGAGCCCCTATGACAGAACTTAGTGCCGGAAAATAAAAACGCTAGTGTGAAAGTACCCTAAGGCCTCATGCACACGACCGTTGTGTGCATCCGTGGCCGTTGTTCCGTTTTCCGTGATTTTCTGCGGACCCATTGACTTTCAATGGGTCCGTTGAAAACTCGGAAAATGCACCGTTGTTCATCCGCGGCCGTGATCAGTGTTTCCTGTCCGTCAAAAAAATATGACCTGTCCTATTTTTTTGACGGACAACGGTTTCAATGGGTCCGTGAAAAAACACGGATGCACACAAGATTGGCATCCGCGTCCATGATCCGTGGCCGTAGGCTACTTTCACACAGACGGATCTTCCCCCATCATTCCCCCAATCACCTTCCCCCATCATTGATGGCCAGTGTAAGTCAGGACGGATCCGTTTGGCTCCGCACGGCCAGTCGGACACCAAAACGACCCACGGATCACGGAACAACTGAAATCCGTTTTGCGGACCCCAAAAAAAAAGTCTGTGTGCATGAGGTCTAACTCTCACAGTCAAGCATTTTAGAGGATTACATTTGACACTGTTGGGGCGAGCAGTCCTCCTGAGATAATGACTGTTGACCTGTAATGTGCCTGTGACTTGCTGAACTACTGAAAAATACCCCAGTATGCTTATGTTATGCTATTATATGATATTATATCTCCCCACACGGGGTTGTATCACGAAACATATTCAAAATTTTTCACACCAGCACTTGAATATGAATACTTTGGAATTGCATGTAAAAAAAATCGAGTATAGACCGTGAGCTATTCAATAAAATGTATCTGTATAGCGCCACCTGCTGTTTGTTATTTTCCTTATTTTTTTTTATCTGTCTTACTGAGCTGATCACATGTGTTCAGTTTAAATCTCCAACTGCCACCAGCCATATTTTCTGTTAGAAGCTATGGCATATACAATGAGAGAGCTGCAGCAGAAAGGACACCCCCCCCCCTCCCCCCGAGCTACCAGGCTGATGATAATCTAGCAGACCAATTGGAGCAGTGAATGTGGAGATCTCTGGACCCATGTGAGGTACAAGGCTGGTTCTAGCTTCGGAAAGGTACTGTATGATTTTCATTTTGTACATAAATCACAGTATAACCCCTTTAATGGGAATCTGTCACCAGGGTATTGAACTATTATCTGCAGTAATATGTGAGCAGTATTGCAGGTAAGGAACGCAGATTGAAATTTTTTCATTTTCCTACTGCCCTCCATTCCAACAATGTCAGCGCTCAAAGCTGCGCTGAAATACACAGTGCAGACCACTGTGCCACACTGATATATTGGAGAGGACTCGTGTGCGCATGCACAGCCGTCCTAACAATATATTTCAGTGCAGCTTTAAACGCTGACAGCAGGAGAATGGGGGGGGGGGGGCAGTAGGGAAATAAAAAAAGAGATCAGAACTAGTTATTTGAAGTACTCCGCATGTATTACTACAGATGATAGTCCAAGACTGTGATGACAGATTCCCTTTAATACTTCCCATATTAGAGATTGGAGGCATATCGCTTCTACTGCTGGTAAAATGCCAGGTAGGGTACCTTAGAAAAAAAGTATTACACTAATATGGGTAAAGCAACCTGTGTGCCCGGGCCTAGGCAAGCCAAATCGAGATTGCTTACTCCTAGGGTGATGCTTCGTGCAACTCATAAACAAGGAAAAATATGAATGTTGCCTCTCAAAAGGACTGTGTTGTTTGACCATTCCAGCTTTTGGTGGGGGTATTGATTTAGGGTCCCGATCAGTAGGGGTCGGCACCCAGCACCCCCATTGATCAGCTGTTTCAGGCAGCTTTTCAAGCTTTGAAAAAGGCTCTGTCCATTGTGCTGTGGCCGGGCTTCATTACTGCAGCTCAGCTTCTATTAAACTAAATAGGAGACGAGCTGAGATATGCGGGTGCCAGAAACGACATAGTGGAAGGAGCCTTCTGCTTCCGGCTCTGTCTACTGTTTAAATTCCAGAGCCCGAAACAGAAGACTGGTGGGAGTACTGGGTGTCGGAACACCACCAATCCATTAGTGATGATCTATCCAGACAACAGGTTATCAATATCAAAAATATCTGAAGCTGCCCCTCCGTGGTGGCCAGCGCCGGCTGCCAGATTCTACCTTTAGCCCTACCTGCTGGCTTGGACCTGATGCTCCTAACCTTAACTAACACATAGAGCATCAAATCATTGTGTACCCAGCCAGCAGTACACCAGGAACTTTCCCTGCAGGGTCTTTAGCCAGTCCAACCCTGTTTAAGATTCATTCATGTCTTTGTCATTATTAAAAAACTGCATCAAACTGCTCTACACTAGATGTTAAAGGGGTTGTCCCATCATAACAACTTGTCCTCCATGCACACGATAGGAGATGGTGGTGGCCTGACTGCTGGGGCTAACATTAATCACAAAACGGAGGTGCCAGAGTTCCTGGAGTGAATGGAGCAGCAGTCACACATGTGCACTGCCAGTCCATTCAGCTCTAGGGGACTGCCAGAGATAGATGAGCAAGGTACTTAGCTTCTCTTTGGAAGTCCATTAAAGTTGAATGCATGCATGTGTTACCAATGCTCCATTTCAATTTAACATAGATAAAGCTTAATGGAAAAGCGTTACTAAAGCTGCGCGTGCACTTCAATAGCTTTGGCTGAAATCTATCCCTCCCAACTTCATCATACTTTGACTCAACCAAGCATTTATATATTCTCATTGGACAGTGGGGAGAAAACCTCTTATCTTCTGGGAATGCAAAAGGATTGGGAACTGAAGTTCAACAGGCTTGATCCGGCTCTTAACTGACAACATGTCGGTGGAGCTTCCCATAGACATACGATTGCTAGCTGGTCCTGTCAAAGACAGTGGCTTCAGCTTACCATAGTCCAACATCTAAGTTCATGCTTCCCTATGCTACCCAGTGGTATGAAGTGTAGTATAGTAATAGTAGAATAGGCAGTATGTTGTTTTTTTTTGCCTTTCTCAGCTTTCATACCTTATGCACCGGCTGACGACTGGTGTAATGTCCCGAGTGACAGAAGAGAGGCTCGTCACTGCCTTACCACCCTTCCCTTCCCCCTCCTCACTGTGATTGACATATTTCTCTCTACAAATTATGCAGTAGTGGACAGATCTTTCCTATCTCTATCCAGATGTCTTACCAATAAAGTCTCCATTACCTTTAGAACTTCCTCTCAACAACTTAGGTAGTGATAAATCTGTTGCTCTTGTATTTTTGCCTAACTGGAAGGATTTACCATTCCGAACCCCAAGAAACTTGGATGGTTGGCAATATTCCTTAAAAATGATATAAAATAAATAGTGAAAAGCACTATACGTTTATATACATGGCAAAAGAAAATGGTCCGGGTCCTTATAATTACAGGTGCTAGTTTGATTTTAAGTGGAAATGCATTTCAAGAAATACTAGAAAAACACTATAAAGATAAAGCTATGGTAAGGTAAACGAGCTCCAATAACCTATTTTCTCTACACTCGCCCAGGCACTGTTTATGATACACTGACTTAGACTCCAATGCACAATCCTAAATTAAACAAGGCTCGGAACGTATAAACATAAAATTAAATTACCGTTCTTGTTTCAGTCCACTTTATGCCATGGAAGAAAAACAGACGGTTTAGTCTCGTTCTCCCAACTATTACTTGGCAGGCTACGGGCCGTGACTTAAATGAATGCTTTCAACAAAATTGTAAACTCTAATACTAATTTTAAAGCATAGCATGACCTGCAGGAAAAAAAAAAGTCAAAAGAAAGTAGACGATTGTTTTTACAATTAAAGTAATATAAAAGGAAAGAAATTGTAATTAATGATAAGAGTGAGGTATGAGATTCAGAGAAATATCACAAAATGCCTCAGCTAGTATGACCGCTTACAGATCCATTAATTTTCAGGGTGTTGTACATATCAAATACAGAGGGGTGGATAGCATGAAAAAGATCCCATAGAATCCTATAGAAAGAGCATAGTACAATAAAGATGGGCTAAATGAGTGACGGACTGGTACAGAGGGAGAGAGGGCCCTGCCTGAGAGTGCTTGCAATCTATGAAGGAGGGTGAGAGGAAAGAGACGGCAGGAGAGGGTAGAAGCTGGTTATATGGTAGTGTTGTCGAGATGTTTTTTTACTGTGACTCTAGAAAAACCATAGCAAATTGCACCAATTTTGTGGTAGTCATTGTGAAAAGCCTTGACCGCTGCGTTTAAATATATCCTTATTGTAGGATCTCTAAGAAGGAGATAAAAACAAGCGATGCCAAATACTGACCCTCATAGGGAAGAGTGCAGGGGTCGGGTAGGTATACTGCTCAACTGATTTTGCTAGCGACTCTGGAAAGGGCATGTAGGATAGAGTCTGGCTACAGATAGGGGACCAGCAGGCAATATGCCAATCACTGCTAACAGGGTAGAATTCAAAACGGTCAAGAAGAAAGTCAAGCAATGCCAGGACATCAAGTGATTCATGACTTGTCGAAGATGCCATTTTTGCATTGGAACACTTTGCCTCTGAAAGTCTATGAATAAAAACCATCATTTTCTGATCTTGACCTTCCTCGTGGCCAATTTTATATTAATATTATTGTAGGATGTTAACTTGTAAGGGGGTTGTTATCAAGGGTATGTCTGAACTGAGCTTTTCACACAGAAACCTTAGATCTCCAACTCAGATCCCGCAGATTCAAGAGATTCTCAACCTGGAAATCACTTTTTCGAGCTGTTACCTGTTTAACTCATAGCTCGCTCATTCAAAGGTATCGCTTCTATGTTAAATGGATGTAAAGGCTGGCATCACTGTAAAAATGTCTATGCAGTATTAGAGCTGGAACATTTCAAGAAACCACATTATTCTTACTGTTCAACAAGAAGCCTGTTCTTGACAGTTGGAGTGCCTTATCAAAAAAAGGCCAATACCCAAGGACAGTGCATAAAAAGGCTTGACCCATTTATTGATGAGAGTGGTCTGTTAAGAGTGGGAGGATGATTTAAAGAAGCACAAATGGAGTTCAAATAGAAAGTCCTCTCATAATTCCTGGATGTTGTCATGTCACTTCTTTAATTGTGCAGCATTACCACAATAAAGTCAAATGTCAAGGAAGACTGTTTACTGAAGGAGCCTTCAGGGTAAAAAGGCTTATTAGCAGTGTCCTCTTCCAGTGCATCACTTGTCGCAAACTTCATGGGTCAACACAAACCCAAAAGATGGCTGAACTACCAGCAGACAGACTTAGTATAAAGCAGGGATGGCCAACCCGAGGCTCTCCAGCTGTTGCAAAACTACAACTCCCAGCATGCCCATACTACCTACAGCTATCACCCTACAGCAGGGCACGGTGGGAGTTGTAGTTTTACAACAGCTGGAGAGCCTCAGGTTGGCCATGCCTGGTGTAGAGCCTCCTTTCACCAATTTTGGACCTGAAGTTTTCGGACATTGGTCAGTCGACACACTACACACTAAAGGTGGCCAAGCCAACAGTAAACAGGCAGTCATATTTACATGCAGGGCCGGCGTTAGGGGGCAAACAGGGCAGTTGCCCAGGGCCCCCTTTCCAAAAGAGGCCCCCTGCTGTTAGATTCTTAAGTATCCCCCACACACCCCACGCACCAGAGCTCGGTGACAGGCCAGCATTATCCACAATCCTGATGCCACAGACTGGCATCAGGACTTGCAGTGTGGGCGCAGCTAACATAGCCCCGCCCCTATCTTTTGCCTGCACTTTCTCCATGCTGCAAGGCCCAAACGTCAGACTGGGATGACTGGGCCTTCTGCTGTGTCCAACCCACAGGCTCTGACCTCAGCTGCTGGACTGCAGGAGCTCCCAGGACCCTCCTATTAAAGCACCTGGTAAGTCCATCTAGTAAGAAGCATGCAGCAGTGTCTGTGGAGGGGGTGCAGAGCTGCTGGGGTCACACTCTCATTGTAGCAGCCCTGCACTGCCCTCAACTACTGATGGTCACTGATCTGTGAGTTCCCACTGTCATCTCTGTGTTTCCCCTGTGCCCCCTTCTGTGTGGTCCCTGTGCCCCCTCCTGTGTGGTCCCTGTGCCCCTCCTGTGTGGTCCTTGTGCCCCTCCTGTGTGCTCCCTGTGCCCCCTACTGTGTGCTCCCTGTGCGCTCCCTGTGCCCCCTCCTGTGCACTCCCTGTGCCCCCTCCTGTGCGCTCCCTGTGTCACCTCCTGTGCACATCCTGTGCGCTCCCTTTGCCCACTGTGTGTGATCCCTGTGCCCGCTGTATGAGCTCCCTGTGCTTCCTCTGTGTGTGATCCTTATGTGCGCTGTGTGTGCTCCCTGTGCCCCCTCATGCGTGCTCCCTGTGCCCCCTTCTGTGCACTCCCTTTGCCCCCTCCTGTGTGCTCCATGTGCCCCCTCCTGTGCGCTCCCGGTGCCCCTCCTGTGCACTCCCTGTGCCCACTGTGTGTGATCCCTGTGCCCCCTCTGTGTGTGATCCCTCTGCGCGCTGTGTGTGCTTCCTGTGCCCCCCCCCCCTGTGCAAGCTCCCTGTGCCTCTGTGTGAGCTCCCTGTGTTCTGTGGACTCCGTGTGACTCCAGGGCACAACCAAACTGCATGCTCTTGTGGTGCTTGTGACGTGGCCGTGTTGCGTTCAATTACCACATGGCTGTCTGGGCCATAGAGAGCTCTAGTTAAACTAATGAAGATGACATTGTTTAGGTGGTCTGCACTGTTAACGGGGTGGGGGGGGGCGTGGTGTTGGAGTATAGATTAAGAACCGGAGTACAAATTAGCAGTGTCTTTTTTTCCAGTAGTTAGGGGGAGCAGACCTGCTAATAAAGGAATCTGTAAAGCTATGTCACACATTGTAGCCGTATCACAGCCAGATACCCCTTAACAGTGTCCTCCACAGATTCCCCTATAACAGTGTGTCATCCACAGTAGGGTTGTTGCGATACCAAAATTTTGATTCGATTTCGATACCATAAAAAAGTATTGCGATACTTGATACCATTCAATACCACGCGGAAAAAATAAAACACCAAAAAAGCAGCATGCATTCCGCATTTTATGGAACGTCTGGCCCATAATCGAACAGTCCGATTCTATTTTTTGGGGGAACAAGGTGACAAAAAAAATTGTGAATCACGAGTTTTTAATTTATTTATTTTTCGGTTACGGCGTTCACCGCATAGGAGATTTTTATTTTATTTTAAATGTTTACCCTTTTTTGGGCGTGGCGATATGTAATATGTTTATCTATTTATTGTTTATATATTTTATATGTAAAATTGGGCAAGGGGGTGATTTAAACGTAATATTTTGGCGTTATTTTTTTTTTTACTTTTTATTTAATAACCATTTCCCCCTTAGGGGATAGAACCCAGGATCTTTTGATCCCTTGTCCTATTCACCCTTATAGAGCTATATTAGGGTGAATAGGATCTCACACTCTGCCTGCTGCCCTGTGCATAATACACACAGCAGCAGGGAGCTGTCACAACCCTTGGTTAAGTCGTGACTCTGTGTCTACACGTGCGGTTGCCGTTGGCAACGGTGTTTGCATGTGAGGCATTTTCCCTGGGTTGTGGTGTTTCCCGATTTTTGGTTTGCACAGGGTTAATGTTCTGTGATGGGTGTGACCTCTGGCCTCTTTATATGTTGGTGTGTTGCTGCCTGAGGTCAGAGTTTGCTTGTCAGCCTGTGTTGGAGCTTTGCTCCCTGGCTGTATGTTTGAGGTCTGTGTGAGCCACCCTTATTTGTGATTCTGTTTTCTTTGCTGTGTCTTTTGTCCCCTCCGGTGTGTTTCTGTCATTCCTCCCCCCACCTGGTGTATGTAGTTATGGTGTGGGTTTTGCTTGGAGGTTTGATTGTGGTGTGTGACGGCTCCGGAAGGGGCGTGCTTTCCCGGAGGGGTTAAGCGAAGGCAAGACTGTGGGTTTCCCAGCCTGGAGCCTCCGTCCATCTCGGCTGCGGCAGGTAAGTGTAGATAGCATTGTTATGTTGCTGTGTGAATTACCTGCCATACTGCTTAACCCATAACCTGGCATCCTGTCAGCTACTGGGCCTCTGAAGATGCCTGTCATCCGTGTCTCTGCCCTGTCAGGCCTAGGGCGTAGCAGGGATAGCAGGGTCCTAGGTTGGTGAGCATGAGCCCCCTTACCTTCTGAGGCGGCTCATGCGCTAGGAGTCTAGGGAGAGCTAAGGGTTACATTAGGAGGTGACCTGCTCCCTGTTCCTTGCTATCTGGCGTTGCAGCCACAGCTATTGCACGGTGGGGGGTTTTCCCCACTCCCCGCCGTGACAGGAGCTTACCATGGCAGCCACGGATTCATGCCATGGTAAACGATCTGAGCCCCAGGATTACACTGCTGGAGCTCCAATCACAACTGCCACTGCTACCAATGAGGAGGAGGGGAGACGACCCTGTGGCCACTGCCACCAATGATTATAATACTGGGGGGATTGGGAGGCACACTGTGCCACCCATGTTTTTAGTACTGGGGAAGGGGGGGCACTGCACCACCAATGAATATTTAGAATATAGTGCTATATATTCCTTATATCAAATATTTGGCATTTATTTTTCCATCTGAGCACATGATTCCTCTCTGCTTCTTGCTTGTGGGACAATGAGAAGGAAGCAATGTCAAGTTTACAACAATACTTAGTGCACCAATCAGTAATTTGTAGTCAGACCTGCTAAAATGTGAAGTTGCACGTAGTGCAAAAAAATATTCTAATCACTGCCGATTATCACAATCGCAAATATATTGGAGCATTTGACTCTATCTGCATATAAAGCTATTGTAATGTTCTGCCGTGCCAACCATTTTCTCCAGTCTCAGGAGAAACTCATGAACTTCTAGCAGCTTGAAAAATGTTGCCAAAGTGACCCACGCCTGTATTTTGCGTTACGAATTCGCATTACGCGAATTTTACATTTCAGATTTTTCGCATTCAATAAAATGATCTCTAAATTTGCGAATATATGACGAATATTCTACAAAATATTTGTGACATATCACGAATTTGAATATAGCCCCTGCCGCTCATCACTAGTCCCCCATAACAGTGTGTCCTCCACAGGTCCCCCATAATAGTGTCATCCACAGGTACCCCATAAAAGTGTCATCCATAAACCCCCCATAACAGTGTCATCCACAGATCCTCCATAACAGTGTGTCATCCACAGGTTCCCCCATAATAGTGTGTCATTCACAGGTCCCCCATTACAGTGTGACATCCAAAGGTCCTCCATAACAGTGTGTCATCCACAGGTCTCCCATAACAGTGTATCATCCACATGTCCCCCATAATAGTGTGACATCCACATGTCCCCCATAACAGTGTCATCCACAGGTCTCCCATAACAGTGTGACATCCACAGGTCCCCCATAACAGTGTGTCATCCACAGGTTTCCCATAAGAGTGTATCATCCACAGGTCCCCCATAATAGTGTGTCATTCACAGGTCCCCCATTACAGTGTGACATCCAAAGGTCCTCCATAACAGTGTGTCATCCACAGGTCTCCCATAACAGTGTATCATCCACAGGTCCCCCATAATAGTGTGACATCCACATGTCCCCCATAACAGTGTCATCCACAGGTCCCCCATAACAGTGTGTCATCCACAGGTTTCCCATAACAGTGTGTCATCCACAGGTCCCCCATAATAGTGTGTCATTCACAGGTCCCCCATTACAGTGTGACATCCAAAGGTCCTCCATAACAGTGTGTCATCCATAGGTCTCCCATAACAGTGTATCATACACAGGTCCCCCATAATAGTGTGACATCCACATGTCCCCCATAACAGTGTCATCCACAGGTCTCCCATAACAGTGTGACATCCACAGGTCCCCCATAACAGTGTGTCATCTATAGGTCCCCCATAACAGTGTGTCATCCAAAGGTCCCCCATAACAGTGCCATCCACAGATCCCCCATAACAGTGCCATACAAAGATCCCCCATAACAGTGCCATACACAGATCCCCCATAACAGTGCCATACACAGATCCCTAATAAGTGCCATCTATAGATCCCCTATAACAGTGCCATCCACAGATCCCCCTCATAACGGTGCCATCCACAGATCCCCCATAACAATGTGTCCTCCACAGATTCATAACAGTGCGTCATCCACAGATCCCCCATAATATTGTCATCCACAGACCACCATTAGTTCAAAACCCACCCATTTTGGTTCAAAATATTTTTTTTCTTATTTTTCTCATTACAAACCTAGGTGCGTCTTATGGGCAGGTGCGTCTGATAGGGCGAAAAATACGGGTACTATGTTTGTAGATGTATCAGGAAATTATAGAAGGTTTGGACCTTCTTGTATGTGATTGTGAATATGTTCAAATTAATTTGCTGGGTAATGGATATGTAGTGGAGGGACTGGTAGAGAATAAAGGTGGTACAGAAACAAGAGTAGAGTTTGATTACCCAGACAGCAAAGCTAAAGATGGATTGAATGGGGAGGGGGGGGGGGGGGCGAAATTGTTAAAAAAAAGAGGCCACAATGGAGTATGTTGCAATAGGTTATGTGAGATAATATGAGGGGATGGACAAGCATTTTGTAAATTGATTCGAGGTTGAGGAACAGGCAGATTCAATATGAACTATCAGATATATACTGCACTATTTACAGAATGATAAACACTACTAGAGGACATACATTATAGGTAGATATGAGAAAAACAATCAGATATGATGACAATTCCAAATTTTATTTAGTAGAGTTTAAAATAAGACCACATTTTATAGACTATTGACTCCTGTTGGAACAATGGGGATCCATGTTATGGATTGCTAGAAAAAGTAATCCAATATGCTATGCCACTATATATGAATCTAGTCTCTCATAATGGGCTGTTACTGAATTATAAATTGCAAACTTTTGTGGAAAAAGGCAAGCCAAGATCATGTTCAGAAAGTATTAACTGTAAGTGCCACTCCATATTTTCATGGTGTAGAAAGGAAATCTTGGCTTAGACACAATTAATTATGTTATCTACGTACTGGAACAGTTGGTCATAAACCAGGATTGTACAAATATATAAGAAAATAAATCAGTAATTCTGAGACTGTAACAGACTCAGCCACTGATGTGATAGGATAGATCTGTCACAGACACAGCAATTTGACACACAAGACAAGAGAAGCCAGTTTAACCGCTACAGCCCCAGTCCATTTTCCATTTTTGTTTTTCGTTTTTCACTCCCTTCCTTTCTGGATCTGTAACTTTATTTTCCCATTCACATAGCCATATGAGGGCTTGTTTTTTTGAGGGAAAAGTTGAAGTTTCCAATGGCACCATATTCTATTGCATAAAGTGTAGTGGGAAGCTGAAAAAAAAAAGAATGGGGTGGATTTGGAAAAAATGCAATTCTGCCACAGTTTTATAGGTTTTGTTTTTACAGTGTTCCCTACTGTATTGGGTAAAACTGACATGGGAAAGCTTCCTTAGTTTCTTTAGTCAAAATTGACCACAACATTCCAAAAACCTTTTGCAAAACTTCTATAGTGAAAAAGTGCACAATATGCATATTTTCCAGTGTCACCAGCAGCGTATATTTTGGCCTCAGACAATTGAGCCATTTTCTTCCAAAAAAATCTATAAAATCAGTAAGTTTGCAATAGATGTATTTTTCATCATCACTGTCAGCATATACTGTTGCCACATTCTGTGCCCAATATTTCCAATATGACTTTGTCTATAAACAAGGGCAGGCATTTGCCCTTATTAAGGCATTATTTTTAGACTGCTTGTTCAGAACAAGCAACTGGGAAAAGAATTCTAAAAAATAAAATAAAAAGATAGAAAGAGACCTCAGTGTCATACACAACTGATCAGGCCAATCTGAGCACTAGCGATTTGGATCAAATTTATTTGTACCCGAACTGAATCCTCTGACCGATTCCTTAGAATAAGACCTGAAATGACTTTAAAGCAATTATGTCGTCTCTAATGTATTCTTTTGTGATATCAAATGAAATCTAAAACAAATGTACTTAATGTTACAATTACAAAAAGAAAGCAACTATTTAAATATGTTTCTCATATTAAACATTATAAGGTTATAGTGCTCCATTTATATATGACAGCACTTCATTCCTCCTCTTTCCATAGATATGTTTGTAAAAATATCTGTTATCTTCACTAGGAGGTTGATCTGTATGCAAATTGCATTCAGGTCAATGTGTTTCTATCTGCACACTTACATATATACTGTGCAATAAAACCTATCCAAAAGTCCACCTCTTTCAGAAGCCACCTTTATCCAGATGAGATTTCCAGTGACCAATTTTCAGTTCCATCAAATATCATGTATACTGGAAATCTCTTTTGAGAGCAATATCCCCCTAGAAAACCATTTTTTATTCAATTTATGGTGGTCTTTTTAATATATATATATATACAGTACAGACCAAAAGTTTGGACACACCTTCTCATTCAAAGAGTTTTCTTAATTTTCATGACTATGAAAATTGTAGATTCACACTGAAGGCATCAAAACTATGAATTAACACATGTGGAATTTTATACATAACAAACAAGTGTGAAACAACTGAAAATATGTCATATTCTAGGTTCTTCAAAGTAGCCACCTTTTGGTTTGATTACTGCTTTGCACACTCTTGGCATTCTCTTGATGAGCTTCAAGAGGTAGTCCCCTGAAATGGTTTTCACTTCACAGGTGTGCCCTGTCAGGTTTAATAAGTGGGATTTCTTGCCTTATAAATGGGGATGGGACCATCAGTGGCGTTGAGGAGAAGTCAGGTGGATACACAGCTGATAGTCCTACTGAATAGACTGTTAGAATTTGTATTATGGCAAGAAAAAAGCAGCTAAGTAAAGAAAAACGAGTGGCCATCATTACTTTAAGAAATGAAGGTCAGTCAGTCAGCCGAAAAATTGGGAAAACTTTGAAAGTAAGGGCTATTTGACCATGAAGGAGAGTGATGGGGTGCTGCGCCAGATGACCTGGCCTCCACAGTCACCGGACCTGAACCCCTATCTGGATGGTTTGGGGTGAGCTGGACCGCAGAGTGAAGGCAAAAGGGCCAACAAGTGCTAAGCATCTCTGGGAACTCCTTCAAGACTGTTGGAAGACCATTTCAGGTGACTACCTCTTGAAGCTCATCAAGAGAATGCCAAGAGTGTGCAAAGCAGTAATCAAAGCAAAAGGTGGCTACTTTGAAGAACCTAGAATATGACATATTTTCAGTTGTTTCACACTTGTTTGTTATGTATATAATTCCAAATGTGTTAATTCATAGTTTTGATGCCTTCATAGTCATGAAAATAAAGAAAACTCTTTGAATGAGAAGGTGTGTCCAAACTTTTGGTCTGTACTGTATATATATATATATAGTAGGAAATGGACAGCACTTCCAATAAAAAATCGTGGTTTATTGACCCATGTGGGACAGTAAGGCAACGTTTCTGCTCGGACACAGAGCCTTTCTCAAGAGCCAAAACGTTGCCTCACTGTCCCACATGGGTCAATAAACCACGATTTTCTACTGGAAGTGCTGTCCGTTTCCTACTACATTTTTGGGTACGAAGTTACACCCTGGGACATAGCACCCGATGTACCTTTGTTAATTGGTGCTGCCATCCTTTCCTTATATATATATATATATATATATATATATATATATATATATATATATAAAAACGAAGAAAGGACAGCACTCCAAGTAAAAAAGTAGTGGTCTTTAATCACCCATGCAGATGGCAACGTTTCAGCTCAAACAAGAGCCTTTTTCAAGGCTTGAAAAAGGCTCTTGTTTGAGCTGAAACGTTGCCATCTGCATGGGTGATTAAAGACCACTACTTTTTTACTTGGAGTGCTGTCCTTTCTTCGTTTTTGTTCATCTGGGGTAAGCAGCGATATCCCTGGACGTAGCACCCATACTGCCTGTTTCCAGTGCCGCCATTACTCTTCCTTTTTTATATATATATATATATATATATATATATATGAGAAATAATTGATTATTTATACAAAATTATTTCTCTACTGTAGGGATCTGTACTCGCAGTGGGGTTGGCAATTGCAGATTTTCACGGAGACAGCAGGTTTTAAAGTCCAAACCGTGCTTTATTTGGTCAATTCAGCATAACCGATTAGCATCCAAGTTATAGCATTACTTAGTGAAGTAAAGTTACAGCACCAGCATAACATAACAAAGCAAAATAAATGCCTGCCCGTCTGGGCTCTACCTAATTCACATGTAATTCCTGTCTCACCTATAGATCACTGTTCACACCAGGGGAGATCCAGCTTCACACAGCTATACGGCCTCCTGGCTGTGACCAATATGACAACTTGGGGGGATCACGGTCCAACAGTCCTCCTAATTGTGACCACATGATGCCTCTCTCCAGGCTTCAATTGCCCTTTCGGTCTAACAGCCCTCCTGGCTGTGACCACACAAAGCCTCTCAGGCTTCCTTCTCTCCCAAACTGACATTCTAAGGTCTGCTTTATTCAACAGTGATGACCCAAGCAGGCCTCACCTGAGATCACCTCGGGCTAGGGGAGAAACCCGTGATGGAAGGGTGTGAACTGGGAAATTCCTCTGCTAAATCTATTTCCCATGCCAAAGAAATCCAGCCAATAGAAACCTAAACAAAGATCTCCAGCAGACTATGCTCTGCTGAAGCAAATGCATCTTTCTGGATTTTAGCAACCTCACCCAGCTAAGGAACCTGGGTGAGATATACACTCCCTTCACTAATTTACGATACACATCACCGCACTATATATGTAAAGATCTCAATTTCTGCTCATGTGTTCCATTGTATGCCGTGTGGGCTGGTTGCCGGGTACGTTTGGTGTGTATCTAGGGCCATGTGTCCGTATGGCAGTGCACACTCGCCTGTCTCGTGCATACTGACCTTGGCTACTTTGGTGTGAGCAAGTTCATTGTGCATGTCTCTCTCCTTCCGGTTCTGTTCAGCAAGGCAGGGGTAATTCCCTTGCTTGCTGTGTGCTCTGTATTCCAGGTAGGAGTTAACACCTCTTTCTGTTCGTGTGTACCTGTCTGACTAATGTGCTCATTATTGTCTGCTATATTAGTTTCTGAGTTCGGTGTCAGTCTTTGGATTTTGTCTTGTGAGTACTATGACCTGCCTAGGTTTTACATGTCTGCTATACCATGTGTTGCCGTGTTCCATTTGATATCTTTGTCTGTCCTTGTCTGAGTATTGACCTAGTCTGGGTGAAGTTTCTGTCTCAGTGTCCTAATCTATGTTTCTGCATGAACTTCTGTGTCTGAACTGTGACCAGGTTCTGAGCTTTGCAGTTCCCAACTGCTTCTGAGACTTTCCAATTCTGCCTTCGGTAGGAGTGTTTCACCGGAGGGAGGGCATAGTAACATAGTAACATAGTTTATAAGGCTGAAAAAAGACATCTGTCCATTTAGTTTGGCCTGTCATCCTGCAAGTTGATCCAGAGCAATGCAAAAAATACCCTTGTTAGGTAGAAGCCAATTTTCCCCACTTTAGGGGGAAATAATTCCTTCCTAACTCCAATCAAGGACTCAGAATAACTCCCTGGATCAACGCCCCATCTCTAGTAGCTATATATATTATTACACTCCAGAAATACATCTAGGCCCCTCTTGAACTCTTTTAGTGTACTCACCATCACCACCTCCTCAGGCAGAGAGTTCCATAGTCTCACTGCTCTTACCGTAAATGATCCTCTTCTATGTTTGTGTACAAACTTTCTTTCCTTCAGATGCAGAGAATGTCCCCTAGTCACAGTCACAGTCCTGGGGATAAATAGATGATGGGAGAGATCTCTGTACTGACCCCTGATATATTTATACAAAGTTATTAGATCTCCCCTCAGTCGTCTTTTTTCTAAAGTAAATAACCCTAATTTTGATAATCTATCAGGGTACTGTAGTTCCCCCATTCCAGTTATTACTTAAGTTGCCCTCTTCTGAACCCTCTCCAGCTCTGCTATGTCTGCCTTGTTCACAGGAGCCCAGAACTGTACACAGTACTCCATGTGTGGTCTGACTAATGATTTGTAAAGTGGTAGGACTATGTTCTCATCACGGGCATCTATGCCCCTTTTGATGCAACACATTATCTTATTGGCCTTGGCAGCTGCCTGACACTGGTTTTTACAGCTTACTTTGCTGTTCACAAAAATTCCTAGGTCCTTTTCCATGTCAGTGTTACCGAGTGTTTTACCATTTAGTATGTATGGGTTACTTGTATTATTCCTTCCCATGTGCATAACTTTACATTTGTGTTAAACCTCATCTGCCACTTCTCTGCCCAAGCCTCCAATCTATCCAGATCCATCTGTAGCAGTATACTGTCCTCTTCCATGTTAATTACTTTACATAGTTTAGTGTCATCTGCAGACATTGATATTTTACTGTGCAAGCCTTCTACGAGATCATTAATAAATGAGGAGAATGATGAATAGAATAGGACTCAATACTGACCCCTGAGGAACCCCACTAGTGACAGTGACCCAATCTGAGTGTGTACCATTGATAACCACCCTATGTTTTCTATCACTGAGCCAGTTACTTACCCACATACAGACATTTTCTCCCAGTCCGAGCATTCTCATTTTATATACTAACTTTTATGTGGTACAATGTCAAATGCTTTGGATAAGTCCAGATATACAACATGCATTGATTCACCGCTGTCAAGTCTAGAACTTACTTCCTCATAGAAACTGATTAAATTAGTTTGACATTACTGATCCCTTTTGAAGCCATGCTGATATGGCGTTATTTGCTTATTTTCATTGAGGTACTCCAAGATAGTATCTCTTAGAAAACCTTCAAAAAGTTTACTCACTATAGATGTTAAACTTACCGGGCTATAGTTTCCGGGCTCTGTTTTTGGACCCTTTTTGAATATTGGCATCACATTTGCTATGAGTCATTGCTTCCGTGTGGGCTGGTTGCCGTACACTGGAGGATGTGTAACTAGAGCCATGTGTTGGATTCACAGTGCTTGTCTTCCTCTGTTGTGTGTGTATTGACCATGGATTATTGTGGCTGTGAGCTGTACCTCTGTGACTTGTGTCTCTCTTCTGTCAGAATCTGTTCAGTCCTTGACATAAGTATTCAGACCCTGTACTCCATACTTAGTTGAAGTACATCTAACAGCTATTACAGCCTTCAGTCTTTGGTGTGATGCCACAGGGTTTGCACATCTGGCTTTGGGTATTTTCTGCCATTCTTCTCTGCAAATCCTCTCAAACTCTGTCATCTTGGACGGAGAGTTGGTGATTGTCCCTAAGCCACTCCTGTGTTGTCTTGGCAGTGTGATTAGGGTCATTGTCTTGTTGGAAAGTGAAACTTCAGCCCAGTCTGAGGTCCAGAACCTTTTTTATCAGGTTTTCATTAGGAATATCTGTGTTCTTTGCTCCATTCAACTTTCACTCAACCCTGACCAATATCCTTGTCCCATCCGTGAAAAACATCTCAACAGCATGATGCTGATTCCACCATGTTTTACTGTAGGGATGGTTTTGGGCAGTGCCTGGTTTCTGCCAAACATGATGCTTATAATTGAGGCTACAAAGTTTTGTCTTGGTTTTGCCAGACCAGAGAGTTTTGTTTCTCACAGTCTGAGTCCTTTCGATGCTTTTAACCTTCCATTAGATTCTTCTATCTGCACACAGAATCTCTAGATCTCATCCAGAATGACCATTGAGTTGTCACATCTGTTACCAAGGCTTTTTTCCCCAATTACTTAGTTTGGTGAGGCGGGCATCTCTAGATTAAGTCCAAGTTGTCGCAGACATCTTCCATTTAAGAATTATGTAGACCACTGTGCTCTTAGGAACTTTTAGTGGACAAAATCCTGTCTGTGAGCTTTACAGGCAGTTCTTTCATCCTCATGGCTTGATTTTTGCTCTGATATGCATTGTCAGCTGTAAGACCTTAAATAAACAGGGGTGTGTCTTTCTAAATCATGTCCAATCAACTGAATTTACCCTAGGTGGAATCCAATCATGTAGAAACATCTCAAAGATGATCGATAGAAATAAGAGACTCCCAGAGCTAAATTTCAAGTGTCATATTAAATTCTCTGAATACTTATGTCCAGGGAAAATGTACATTTTTTATAAATTTGCAAACATTTCTAAAATTACGTTTTTACTTTCTCATTATGGGATATTGACTGCAGATTGAAGGGGGGGGGGCGTGAAAGGGTCTGAAGACTGATTGAGAATGCATTTTAGTTCTCCATATGTAACTGCTATCTTATCTTTGATTCCAATATGTTGTGCCAAATAATATCCTATTAAACTGTGAATGTTGCAGAAAGTCTAATTAAAAGAGAATGTTGCCGCACTTAACCACTGATAATAAATTCTTTGCAAAATGTTATTATGCCAAACACTTAACTATTAATTCACCTCAAACTTTTAATTACTATTTTCCCCCATTAGGTAGTTTTATACATCTGTAAAGTAAGCTTTATTACTTTATGCTGCCAAAATTAGCTTTTTAGGTGTTGTCCAACTTTTTCCTGTAAAATATCATAAAAAACAATTCTATTCTCACCTATTTCTTTATTTTAATGGGGTTATTCCTGAAAAAGTATTGATATGCATTGAATATAGTATTTAAAATTAAGTATTATTGCAACATACATGCTGTTATCCCTCTGTTCCACCTTCTCCACATTCTCAGTAGCTTTCCTGCTCCCTTCCCCCTCCCCTAGTGATCACCTAGTGAAGCAGGTGAAGCAGCCCAGAAAGCTTTTATTCATTCATCCCTACTTCTGAATTCCTAGCTTTATCTCTCGAGACAGTGAATAAGAAATTGTGAGGCATTACATGCATGTGTATCTCTGGAGCTACATGTGAGCGACTATTTCCTATGTATTTTCCATCAAGAATTAATTGCAATGCATACTGGGAGATGCCGGCATTTAATAAACTGCTTCCCTCCAAGAAAAAAAGCAAGCAAGTCCTTAAGATTTTTTTTTTAATCCATGGGATAACTGCTTTAATCAAAACATGGAGTTTGACATTGACCAAATGACCAGGATGTTAGGAAGGTCAAAGGAGTTTTTTTGTTTATTTAATTGGAAAGTAAATTGAATAGGAGCTGTTTATTTTGGGATATCATATGGGGCATTTATCCAAGCTGTTGCATTGGATACATTAAAATGAACCAGAATAAGCACTGAGATTATTAGATCGTTGCACAGTGGACTGACGTTAGAACACTCTCAGACCTCATGGATAGGCTCTTATATATGGAGACTGTGCGATAGCTTCATAATATGCAGCTTAGGCACTTCTTTTAATGCTGTATGGTGCCTCCATACAGTATTATATTATGATGTTCCTCCTAACAGTTAATGCTTCAAGGTGGAATAGCTTCACAATGCAGCATCCCATGAAGTACAGAATGTCACAATATTTTTTCTCCCTACATACAGTGTATCATGGTGCATATCATGATTTGATTTATCTAACTTCTTTTTTTTTGGGAGGGGGATTTGTGGGATCAAGATGGAAGTTAGTTAGCTCCTGAGGCATAATTCATCACAGACCATTGCATCAGTGTTTTCTTTTTCTTTAGCCTAATGCCAACCTCAACATTTAGGCCATAAAGTTGTATGTATTAATTTCCTGTATCAATTTATGAGAGCAACCTATGGTATGTTGGAATCATCTGCTGAAACCCTGGCCTTCAAAGATCAAATACAATTATAAATATCCCTATTTGTTGTTTCTCAATTATAAGGAAAATAACCAAAAAACATGGTCACACACAGCAGCAGCATGTAATTTTGTCCGACACTCTCTGAAAGACTCTCTTTTTGGGACAGAATTTTTACAACATAGCTCTGGCCTCCATAATTTCATTTTTACACTGTGGGAGAGAATAGTATGTGGATCAGGAGATGTAGGCGAATTTCAATAACAACATTATTCATCTGGCTTTGTCACAGACTGCCTGCCAAGAAAGTCAAGTGATCTTTTCAGCTGTAAAATGTTCTAAAGACCAATATATAAAGGATACTTTAAAATATATTTGAAACAAAAAATATTAATAAGCCAACTTCCAGTCAACATGTAATGGACTATAGTGATTATCACACATTGAGATAAACCCTGAACCCCCAAAAAGTAAAAAGAATAAATAAATGTTAGAAACTTAAAAAGTTAAATTTTTGTTACTGGGCAACAGTGAAAATAGTTAACTTAAGACAGTTTTAAAAATCTTGGCAAGTGGTAACTATTTTTCCTATCTGATTATATTTATTTCTGTACTAAAATGTCACCATGAACAAATAATAACTCCCAGAAACTCCCTGATAAGATGATTACTAATTACCAATCAGGACATGGATATAAGAAAATATCCAAGTAACTAAATATCTTTTAAAGTCCAGTTAAAGTCCAATAAAATCTGAGAAAGGGATATTTTGCATACAAAATCTTGAAATCTAAGTCATAGTTTGTCAAACAGGATTTTGGAGACTCTGCAACAAAGTGGAATTAGTTTCTTAGGGCCCTTTTAAACTGGCCGAGGATCGGGTCATTGATTGAGAATGAAGATACCTACGAACACTTGTTCCCAGTAATTGGCCCATGTAAATGTGTTAATGATCACCAACCAGCATCAGGTGGGCCCACTGACAATTTCACCTGACCTTTTTGGGTGCTAGTGCCATGCTGCTTCTGTACTCTCTGCAATAAAGTAAGTTATGATAGTGAATGTGAAGACAGCCAGAAGAATGAACTGCTGTCTGGGGTTAGGGGAGCTCCACTGGTCTCAAAGCTCATTATCTCTACTCAGATCACTGTGTTATATGTGGTGTTAGGCTACTTTCACACTCACGTTTTGTGCGAATCCGTCATGGACAGATCCGTTCAGATAATACAAAAGTCTGCATCCATTCAGAACGGATCCGTTTGTATTATCTTTAACATAGCCAAGTTGGATCTGTCTTGAACACCACTGAAAGTCAATGGAGGACGGATCCGTTTTCTATTGTGCCAGATTGTGTCAGTGAAAACGGATCCATTCCCATTGACTTACATTGTGTGCAAGGACGAATCCGTTTGGCTCAGTTTCATTAGACGGACGCAAGCAGTGTTTTGGTGTCCGTCTCTAAAGCGGAATGGAGACTGAACTGATGCAAACTCATGCATTCTGAGCGGATCCTTTTCTATTCAGAATGCATTAGAATCCAAAATGATCCATTTTGGACCGCTTGTGAGAGCCCTGAACGGATCTCACAAACAGAAAGCCAAAACGCGAGTGTGAAAGTACTTACATAGGACTGCATGTAACATCTACTAAATATGTGCTCAGAGACTTACAGTATCACTATATTATCTGTGTTACACAGGACTGCAGGTCCCCTATATAAGAGTTGCTTTTCACTCTGGCATTTGCTGGGCACAAAATATTGGGCACAGAAACTGCATATCTGTATCATTTTTTGGGGCTGTATTTTTTTTTATTTCACCTCAGAGACTCTGCAGTTGTCGGTCAGTGCTGTATAAATCACCAAACTAAGCCTCAAAAACACATGGTGCTCTTTCTCTTCTGAACCCTGCACTGTGCCCAAACAGCAGTTTACGACCACATATGAGGTGGTTCCAAATTCAGAGAAAATTTGTAACAAATTATGGGGTGCATTTTCTCCTTTTATCCCTTGTGAAAATGAAAAATTTGGGCCTAAAATGATATTTTCGTGTAAAATATTTCACGGCATGTGTTTCTAAGTTCTATGAAACACTTGTGGGGGCAAAGTGCACACTACACCTCTTGAAAAATAAATTGGGGATGTAATTTCCAAAATAGGGTCATTTTTTGGGGGTTCCACTGGAGGGGTATGTTAGGGTATTCAAATATGACTTGGTGCCTGAAAATGAGTCCAGTGAAATCTGCCCTCCAAAAGCTATATGGCACTTCTTCTCTTCTAAACCCTGCTGTGTGCCCATACAGTACTTGATGAGCACAAATGGGGTGTTGCTTTATTCAAGAGAAAATGGGTTACAAATTATGCAGTGCATTTACTTCTTTTACCCCTTGTGACTATGGGGGCCTAAAGAGACAAGTTTCCTGTAAAATGCACACTACACCCTTTGGGAGTATGGTTTCAAAAATGGGGTCACTTCTTGTGGGTTTCCACTGTAGGGGTACATCAGGTTCTTCAAATGCAACATGGTGCCTAAAAATTGTTCGAGTGAAAAAACCATATGGCACATATGGGGTATTTCTGTAAACTTCAGAATCAGGGTAATAAATATTAAGCTTTGTTTGGCTGCTAATCCTTGCCATGTTACTGGAAAATGGAATAAAATGGAAAAGCTGCAAAAAAAGTAAAATTTAAAAAATTCCCCTCCCTTTTCCTTTAATTCTTGTGGAGCATCTAGAGGGATAACAAAGTTTGTAAAAATTGGTTTTGAATCATTTGAAGTGTTGTTTCAAAAAATTTAGTCATTTATGGATGGTTTCTGTTACGTAAGTCCCGCAAACTTACTTCATAACTGAATTGGTCCTTTAAAAAGTGGGTTTTGGAAACAATTTAAAAAATGTTAAAAATTGTTTAAAAAAATTCTAACATTTACAAAATGATGCCAACATAAAGTAGACATATGGTAAGTGAAAAGCAAGAACGATTTTATGAGGTACTAGCAGAAGATCCCGGCTTCACACGGGTATATTTAATCTATTTCATTTAATGTTTGTGTGTCGTTAACAGATATCAACAGTATCCACTATAACAGTGACATCTACAGTACCCCGCCTCTTTAACAGTGACCTCCACAGCAGCCTGCCCCTTTAACAGTAACATCCACAGCACTCTCCCCTTTAACAGTGACCTCCACAGCAGCCGCCCCTTTTTTTAGCGACCTCCACAGTCACTCTCATGAACAGCTCACTCTTTAGACAGCAGCACTGTGGTGTTTGAGTGTGAGCTTCATGGAGAAAGTCACCCTCCCTCCCACCCCTGCAGCTGACAGAAGTTTATCTTTACCATAATTTTTTAAATCCCTGTCAGCTGCAGAGTGGGAAGGGAGTGGCCTGACTGGGTCATGGGCGTGGCTTAGTGGTACCTGGGGGTGGGGTTTTTAAGTCTGTCTTTTGAGGGTGGCCTGAATGGCCACCTACCTTCCCCCATAACTGTGACCTCTATAGCACTCCGCTCCCTTAACAGTGTCTGGGTTGTTATGGAAACCTGGCGTAAAACTGTGTGTATGTGAAGACTAAGGACCTGAGAGCTTCTATTGGCTGATAAAAGTTATGTGACCAGGTTTCTATTAGCTAATGCATTTTTTGGGACTATCTCAGGAACGGTAAGTGCTAGAGAGCTGAGACCCGGTCTAAAACCTTCTTGGACACCTGATGTACCTGTGTGCCAAATTAGTGATTGTAAATGCGACAGTGCGGATTCCTTTAGCGGACAAACACACATACACTCAGCTTTATACACTGCCCTTGCAACAACAAAAAAGTCGCCACCAAAAATATTTTGCTGGACCGCCTTTAGCTTTGATTACGGCACTCATTCGCTGTGGCATTGTTTCGATAAGCAATGTCACAAGATTTATTTCCATGCAGTGTTGCATTAATTTTTCACCAAGATCTTGCATTGATGATGGTAGAGTCTGATTGCTGCGCAAAGCTTCCTCCACCACATCCCAAAGATTCTCAATGGGGTTAAGGTCTAGACATTGTGGTGGCCAATCCATTTGTGAAAAGGATGTCTTATGCTACCTGAACCACTCTTTCACAATTTGAGCCCAATGAATCCTGGCATTCTCATCTTGGAATATGCCTGTGCCATCAGGGAAGAAAAAATCCATTGATGGAATAACCTGATCATTCAGTATGTTCAGTTAGTCAGCTGACCTCATTCTTGGAGCACATACTGTTGCTGAACCTAGACGTGACCAACTGCAGCAACCCCAGATCATAGCACTGCCCCCACAGGCTTGTACAGTAGGCACTAGGCATGATGGGTGCATCACTTCATCTGCCTCTCTTCTTACTCTGATGCGCCCATCACTCTGGAACAGGGTAAATCTGGACTCATCAGACCACATGACCTTCTTCCATTGCTCCAGAGTCCAATCTTTATGCTCCCTAGCAAATGGAAGCCTTTTTTTCTGGTTTGCCTCACTGATTAGTGGTTTTCTTACGGCTAAACAGCTATTCAGCCCCAATCCCTTGAGTTCCCTTTGCATTGTGCGTGTGGAAATGCTCTTACTTTCACTATTAAACATAGCCCTGAGTTCTACTGTTGTTTTTCTTCGATTTGATTTCACCAAACGCCGATCACGATCATTCAGAATTTTTTTCCCGCCACATTTCTTCCTTGAATACGATGGGTCCCCACTATCCTTCCAGTTTTTAATAATGCGTTGGACAGTTCTTCACCCAATTTTAGTAGTTTCTGCTATCTCCTTAGATGTTTTCTCTGCTTGATGCATGCCAATGATTTGACCCTTCTCAAACAGACTAACATCTTTTCCATGACCACAAGATGTGTCTTTCGACATGGTTGTTTATGCAACTCATTGCACCAGTTTGGGTTAAATACCTTGTTGCCAGCTGAAAGATAATCGCCCATGCAGTAATTATTCAATAGGAGGCTCATAACTATTTGCTAAATCCAGGTGGCGACTTTTTTTTTTGCAGGCAGTGTATATTAGATCATTAACTATCATAAAAGCATAGAAATTCAAATTTCAAAAGTTTTTTTCTTAAATAAAGGTAAAACATATTGGATCAAATTTATCAATCTCATGAAGCACAATATGTCATGAGAATACAATCTCAGAATCACTTAGATAACTAAAAGCATTCCAAAGTTATTAGCACATAAATTCAGATTTACAAAAATCGCCTGGTCCTTAAGGTGAAAACTGGATTGGTACTGAAAGGGTAAAGCATAGTAGAGGCAAAATATTTCTGAGTAAAATACGAAAATGTTTCACTTATTGCATTTTGTTTCCATTTTAGTACTTCTGCTGTTCCCCAATTCAAGCAAAAGTAGGGTAAAAAACAATAAATATATATTATCCATTGTATGATGTAATACCAGAATATTATAAAAGGCATTTTCTAATTTCTATAGAGCATGTATATTTATAATAATTGGACCATTTAGGGGAAAAAAGCTTAAAGGAATGCTAGCGATAACTGACACAGCCTATATTATGTAGATGTAAACAAACTAAACTTCGTGGACAGAATTAAATTGCCAAAAAATGTACATGTGCATAGCTTATAATCAAGATCTTCTAGAAAGGCACAACACATACTTAAATGACATTAAAAAAAAATGTTTTCGAGCAACAGTGAACTTTTTACCACAGTTCATTGCAAAGCTGATTGCTTGGCTGCGCAGTGAAAAAAAGGGTCACATATGATCAAAGCAATTCTTTAAAAATTGTTAATGTTTGTTATAAACTAAAACTGGAAAACCAGAGATTAAATAATCAGCAGGCCTAAAACAAAGGCTTTTATTGTTTTCACTAGGTTTTGACCACAAGTACTTGGGTGCAGCACCTGGGGTATGTTATAGGGCAGGAGAAACATGCCTGGAGACTTAATAAGTGTTTTAATGATCAGTTAGAGTGCAGATTGCTGCAAAGCTCCATTGCACAACATATTTCATTGCATCAATTACAACTCAATTTGCTGCTTTCTGAATTCAGCACTGAGAGTTTTGAAACTGAATGACTGAACAATCATTAAAAGGGAAATGCAAATTGCAGTTTATGGAAGAGAAGCGAAAGAGAGAGTTTGTATCTTCATCTGTATTCCATCAGTCTAGTAAAGCAATGCATAAAATATCAAAGCAATGATTTTGATTGAGAAGTAGATTTTAAAGGACAATTTGTCTCCTATCTACAGGATAGAGGATAAGCAGCTTGAGGTCTGACTGCTCCAGATCATAAGAACCGGGTCCGTTCTCCATGTAATAATAAAGCTGTAGACACATATTCAAGTCCAAAATAGTGATGAGCGGCAGGGGCAATATTCGAATTCGAGATATTTCACGAATATGTGTGCAAAAATTCACAAATTCGTTATTATTTTCTTGATTGCGAAAATCGGCAATGTAATATGCGCGTATTGCGCACACAATACAGGCGTGGGTCCCTTTTGCTACATTTTTCAAGCTGCTAGAAGTTTCCTGAGACTGGAGAAAATGGTTGGCACGGCAGAACATTACAAAAGCTTTATATGCAGATAGAGTGCTCCAATATATTTGCGATTGCGCAAATCAGCAATTAATGATGAGCGTATTTTGACGCAATACGTGCAACTTCACCTTTTAGCAGGTCTGACTACAAATTGCTGATTGGTGCACTAAGTATTGTTGTGAACTTGTGACATCACAGCACTATGTCTGTATGTATGTATGGACAGCTACACTATATCACGATCTAACCTACACTGACTATCTCCCACTAACTATCTATATTATATACATAAACTAACTAACTGTCTATCTAATGTAATGACACAGGAAAGCACAGAGCACAGCAATAACACTGCTGTCTCTCTCAGAACTGCAAAAAACTACAGAAAATGGCTGCTAGGGAGGTTCTTATATAGTAAGGGGTAGGCAACTTTCCTATTGGTTGCTAGGGATGTTGCTAATCTCAGACAAAGACATTGTAGCCTTCTCATTGGCCCACAAGCAAGAAGCAGGGAGGGATCATGGGTTCAGATGAAAAAAAAATCTAGAATATTTGCAAATACGGATATATAGCGCTATATTCTAAATCTTCACAAATTCTCAAAGTTGCGATATTCGTGATTAAAATTCGCAATTCGAATATTCGTGTCCAACGCTAGTCCAAAACTCTATTAAACTGTATGGGACTGCCAGAAATAGTTGAGTACAAGTGCTTTGTGCTCACCAGCAGCCCGAGAAGTTTGAGCGGAGTGGCAGCACGCAATTCATTTTAGCATTTTTGTGGTGGTTTTTTTTGTGGCATTTTAAATGGTATTTTTACTTGTAACACTTTCAACGTGCATCGTTTTCTACATTGTTCAAATTCTATAGAGAAGCCTAGGAAAAAAATTATAGTAACAAAACTATGCATAGAGCAAGCTGCATTCTACAAAAAAATGTCCAAAGTACTACAATTGCCCAATTACAACTGGAGATGAGAAAATGAATTCTAGTTAATCGAATTTGCCACCAATATGGGCCAACATTTCTAAAGAATGTTATCAGCACCTTGATGAATCAATGCCACATAGAATTAAGGCAGTTCTGAAGGCAAAAGGGGTCCAACACCGCATTAGTATGGTGTTCCTAATAATTCTTTAGGTGAGTGTATATATATGTATATATATATATACATATATATACACTCACCTAAAGAATTATTAGGAACACCATAATAATACGGTGTTGGACCCCTTTTGCCTTCAGAACTGCCTTAATTCTATGTGGCATTGATTCAACAAGGTGCTGATAGCATTCTTTAGAAATGTTGGCCCATATTGATAGGATAGCATCTTGCAGTTGATGGAGATTTGAGGGATGCACATCCAGGGCACGAAGCTCCCGTTCCACCACATCCCAAAGATGCTCTATTGGGTTGAGATCTGGTGACTGTGGGGGCCATTTTAGTACAGTGAACTCATTGTCATGTCAGGTGCATTATCCTGCTGAAAGTAGCCATCAGAGGATGGATACATGTTCTCATTCTGTTTACGCCAAATTCGGACTCTACCACTTGAATGTCTCAACAGAAATCGAGACTCATTAGACCAGGCAACATTTCTCCAGTCTTCAACAGTCCAATTTTGGTGAGCTCGTCCAAATTGTAGCCTCTTTTTCCTATTTGTAGTGGAGATGAGTGGTACCCGGTGGGGTCTTCTGCTGTTGTAGCACATCCGCCTCAAGGTTGTGCGTGTTGTGGCTTCACAAATGCTTTGCTGCATACCTCGGTTGTAACGAGTGGTTATTTCAGTCAACGTTGCTCTTCTATCAGCTGGAATCAGTCAGCTCATTCTCCTCTTACCTCTAGCATCCACAAGGCATTTTTGCTCACAGGACTGCCGCATACTGGATGTTTTTCCCTTTTCACACCATTCTTTGTAAACCCTAGAAATGGTTGTGCGTGAAAATCACAGTAACTGAGCAGATTGTGAAATACTCAGACCGGCCCATCTGGCACCAACACCTTTCTTTCCCATTCTGACATTCAGTTTGGAGTTCAGGAGATTGTCTTGACCAGGACCACACCCCTAAATGCATTGAAGCAACTGCCATGTGATTGGTTGACTAGATAATTGCATTAATGAGAAATAGAAGAGGTGTTCCTAATAATTCTTTAGGTGAGTGTATATGTGTTCACAATACTGTTAAAAAATATCCAATTCACCAATTCATCAGGAGATCTCAATCTCTGAAAAAGTAACAGTCAACCAGACCTCTGATGGTATGGAATGTTCGCAATACAATGGTAACCCAAAAAAAATCTTCCAAGGGCCAAAGCAGTATTACCAGGTAGTTTTTAGTCTCAAGCGCAGGCAAGCGCTGATAACATGCAGAGCGGCGTCCCGCTCACTTGACACAAACAGCGGCATCCCGCTGTATAATCCACAGGATGCGATGGCTTATTGAAACAAACTGTCACAATCTTACCGGGAGGACCTCAGTGGACTTCGTTGCCCTCGACACGATAAGCCTCCTATGGAAATCGGGGTTCCGGTCTCAAAGGCTATTACTTGTGTTCAAATTCCGCGCCAACCTTTGAAGTACACGTGACCCCACGATGAGTCAGGGTTTCCTCCGTGTAGCGAAAGTTGTCTGAGCGGTTCGATATTTTTAGTAATAGGTTCCACGCCTTCTCGGCCGGTCGATGTGCGTTTTTTCTTCATTTCAGGATAAGGGGTAATACCAAACGCGTTTCGGGGTTTTAGAGAAATGACCCCTTCATCAGTGGCCAAATTTTATCCATTATTAATAATATCCCAATACTATAGAGAGTGCCCCACTATTATTAATATTATTATTATTATTTTTTTTCACTTGTCAGACTGGGTGTTGTCTGTCAGTGGGAGCACCTCTAAGTGATTCCCCGTCACCCGTATGCGACATATTCCCGATTTCATCTACACAAAACTGTCTCAGCAAACTACACTTTGCTGAAACCACTTCAGCTTTCTGGATTTCAGTTATCTCACCCAGCTGAGGTATCTGGGTGGGATATACATGCCTCCCAGCACTTATACTGTACACATCACTACATAGTATATATGTGTTTTCTGGGCTTTTACTTGCTGGTAGAGTTCAGCAAAGTTTTAAAAAAAACTTGATTCAGCTGCTTTGCAGAATTCTGTCAAGAAATTTGATTCATTCCGAATTGCTTTGTAATGAATCGCATTCCATTGTATGGAGCAGGCACAATGACGGGGAATGACGATTGCGCCGCCCCCTCCCCATCATTTAACCTGTCAGGTGACACGTTCAATGCTGATCATGGCATCAGAGAGTCGCATTCAGCTTATCAGGGGTTAATACAAAAAATATATGCGCTCACCTCCATTTGATTGCGGAGAGGCTGTCGCAGCCATCTTGTTTGAAGAAAATGCACCAATTGGGGCACATGCTTATGTGACGATGTCACCAAGCCTGCCTAGCGTGGTGATGTCACACATGAATGCGCAAGAGAATTCGTGCATTCCTTCAATCAAGGTGGTCGCAATGGCCATTTTGTGTTCAAATGTATGAGGTGTTTCAAGAGCTACTTCAAGAGCTACATAGAAACATAGAAACATAGAATGTGTCGGCAGATAAGAACCATTTGGCCCATCTAGTCTGCCCAATATATCTGAATCCTATGAATAGTCCCTGGCCCTATCTTATATGAAGGATAGCCTTATGCCTATCCCATGCATGCTTAAACCCCTTCACTGTATTTGCAGCTACCACTTCTGCAGGAAGGCTATTCCATGCATCCACTACTCTCTCAGTAAAGTAATACTTCCTTATATTACTTTTAAACCTTTGCCCCTCTAATTTAAAACTGTGTCCTCTTGTGGTAGTTTTTCTTCTTTTAAATATGCTCTTTACATTTACATTTACATTTACATTTAGCAATGTATTTGAATATTTTTTTCTGGTTCACTTTACCCTCAGAATCAGAAGAGTTCTATCAACAGTGGGACATTTGCACCATACTTTTCAAACATTTGTACCATCTACATCAGCTTGAAAAAGTACAATGAAAAGTGGCTGTGGCTTGCTGGTTAGAAGGATTTAGACATATTTTTGAATTGCGATTGGGAGGGGGGGGTGACTCAACCTTGTGTTGATTTTTCACATCAACAATGTCAGGTTCCCTTTAATAAATGTAGCACATCTTACTCCAGTGCACTTCATTTTAAGATTGACATATAAAATTTCACCAATGCTGCCTACAAATGAATATAATTGGCAGGTAAAAGTTCAACAATAAAAAATATTTTTAAATGTTTTAAATGTCATGTGTTTATTGTATGACCATAATCCAGCACATAGTTTTGAGCTGCAGTATCTGAGACCTAAAGCTGATATAACACAGTGACCGTACCTATAGTGCATTCATTATTTTGGGGGGCTTTAACTATCCAGATTGACTAGGGAACTGAAACCTGTAGATCTTGTAAAGGAAATAATAACCTTCCAATTGTCATTCAAAAGAGTGTTTCTTCAGGGAGGAACAAAAATATCAAACTTCCAAAAAGCTAAATTTGACCAGTTAAGAGAGGCCATAGGCCTAACTAACTGGGACAATGTCCTCAAAAATAAAAATTCAGCCACAAAATGGGATATTTTTAAAAGCATCTTCTACTCTAATTATGAGAGGTACTTACCTTATGGGAATAAAAGGGTAAGGAAAAAGAAAAGAAGAATGTGGATAAATGGAAATGTAAAGGAAGCAATACATTACAAAAAGAAAGCATTTAGATCACTAAAACAGGAGGGTAGTGCGGAAGAATTGAAAAACTATAAGGAGAAAAATAGCATATGTAAAAGACAAATAAAAGTAGCCAAACTGGTGACAGAAACATTAATTGCCAAAGAGAGTAAAACCAACCCTAAAATGTTCTTCAGATATGTAAATGGCAAACAGTTTAAACCTGAAATGAGGGTGGAGTTGCAGAGAGCGATGAGGAGAAAGAGAATCTATAAAAAAAAAAAAAAATATCCACTATATTTACTGAGGAAAATAAAATATCAGATGAAATGCAGAATGTAAAAGCAAATTCCCCATTAAAAGTGCCCTATCTGACCTAGGAAGAAGTACAGCAATGTCTTAAAAAGATTAAAATAGACAAATCGCCGGAACCAGATGGCATACTAAGAGAATTAAGTAACGTCATAGCCAGACCCTTATTTCTGATATAAGGACTCTATATTGACAGGGAGTGTTCCAAAGGATTGGCACTTAGCAAATGTGGTGCCAATATTCAAAAAGGGGTCAAAAATAAGAAAGCTTGGACTAGGTGAAAATGTGTGTATGTGGGTAAGTAATCAGTGACAGAAAACAGAGGGTGGTTATTAATAGTACACACTCAGATTGGGTCACTTTCACTAGTGGAGTACCACAGGGGTCAGTATTGGGCCATATTCTCTTTAATATATTTAGAAGGCTTGCACAGTAAAATATCAATCCAGTGCATCAGCAAGTGACATAATGTATAAAATCAAATTACACCTCCAAATTGCTACTCTAAAACCAATGTCCTCCTACCAGAGGAACTGATTCTGTTGGCTCACCCTATACTGTAGCTATATGAAGATGCTGCAGATTGGCCACATGCAAATGTATTGCTGTAAATCTACAGTGCAGATTGGACTGTAGTGCTGATTTTAAATTGGCAGCATGATTTGTGTTGGATTTTGTGTTGGATTTTATGGCGTTACCATGAACCTCAATTTGAAAAAAAAAAACCTGCATCAAAAGTTGCAACTACCTGTGTGACTCATTTTCCGTTTTTGGATGTTTTTTTAGGGCAATTTTTTATCTTAGAACAGTTTTCCAGGATTATAGACTTTTTTTTTTCTTCCAGTTCCTGGAACCTGCTGCACCTATTGAAAAACTCATACTGTACTCACCTGCCCTCCACAGCTCTGTTATGATACTTTGGCTCCTTCCGGCAATCTTCTGATCCCTGGCCTGTTTACTTTGGACCAGAATATAGACAGGGTCATGTGCACTGACCTCAGCAATGATGTTTCAATCAGCATGTCACCACTGCGTCACGTTCTGCTTGGGGACATTTCACTGCTGAGCCAGGGCACGAGAACGGTGCTGCAGGCAGCAGGTGAGTATGAGAACAGCAGAATCTGGGGCTAGAGAAAAAGGCCATGATCCTGGAAAGCACCTTTTTAAAACTGGAATCACACAAATACTGTAGTTTTTTGTGCAATTTTGGAGCCGTTTTTTAAGCAGTTTCTTGAGCCAAAACCAGTAGTAGATTGAAAAGGAATGGGAAATATAAAGAAAGGCCTGAGGGATCCGCAGCAGAAATCAAACACTCACCCACATTTTGCAGCTCTGCACATGGATTTAGCCCCATTCCAAGAAGCGGCAGAGTAAATTTCCCATTCCGACAATGGAGGTGGATGTTCAGCAAACTCCACTTGGATGTTAGTATGGAAGAGGCACTGAGATCTGGATGGAAAATCCACCGTGTGGACTGGATGAAACGCTAGCTGTGAGAATCCAGTTCAACCCTAGCGATTGCATTGAGCTGGAAATTACTGCCTCTTATTCACCTCCAATCTAGTAAATATGCCATTTTGCAAATGTAAGGAAAATATTAAGCCTCAACTTTCCTAATGTGATTATTAAAATACAATTTATCTGCAGTCAACTGATCCATAAAATGTATTAGTACAGCTAACATTTTCATTGTGTAATAATAGCTAACAGCCAGGGCTTGTATCTATGAAACTCAACATGAGTTAAATAACTGCATTCTAGCTGACTAAAGTAGTATAAATGCAACCATTAGCATCATCAGCTGTCAACATTATGGAAACAAATACAGCACCACTATTTTCTTTGGACAACATGCAGAGTGAAAAATAATTCGGACTGCTCAGCGCTGAGATGAAGTTCCATGAGATATTAAATCACTTTACAGTGTGCAATCATCCTTTTCTCATAAATTCAATTAACTTCACAAAATGTTATATTACTGAATTAAGCATTTTGGTGAAAAACAATGAACTGGATTAGCGAAGCTAGAGAAAATCCCACAAGACAAAATTACTTGCAATTATATTTTTATGTTCCATAAAATGTATGGTATGTTTTTAGGCTATAGGTAAGGTTTGCCAGTTAAACTTGAGCTGAATATGTTTATAAATTAGAAGTCAAAACTGCAATTCTAATTTTTACAATTAAAATCTGTATCAAGATTTCATTAAATTTGAAATCACTTTACCTTACTGTTTTAGTATAGAGTGAATGATTTTTCTTCCATTTACACACATAGAGAATATTAATGTGTTGAAAATTCTGCAGGTTGCCATTGGAAACAGATAGCAGTTTAGTTGCACACTGCAGTCAGATTGTATATAGAGAAAGTGCCTAGAATTTCAAAAAGAACTGAAGTGTGCTGAACTGCTATATAGTGTTCATTGCCTCCATACAACACTGCTTTCCACAGTGCTTTTAAGGGAGAATGAAACATCCCACAATTTGTGTCCAGGGGGGTTCAGAATTAGCCTTGATCTCAAATATTCTAATCACAAATTTTTATCGCGAATATTGGCACTTCGAAAATTCGCGAATATCTAGAATATAGTGCTATATCTTCGTAATCGCGAATATTCTAGATTTTTTTCCATCAGTACCCATGATCTCTCACTGCTTTTTGCTAGTGAGCCAATCAGAAGGCTGCAATATCTTTGACATCAGGAGTAGTGTTGATCGCAAATTTTCGTATCGGGGATTTTCCGATTGCCGATTTTCGCAATCAAGAAAATAATCACTGGAGATCTCGAATTCTCAAATTCGCAAATATATGACAAATTTTTACCCAAATATTTGCAAAATATCCCAAATTCAAATATTGCCTCTGCTGCTTATCACTGTTCAGTATGCCTTCAAATTATATTGGAGATGTACACAGGTAATGTACAGTATGAGCCCATAGCCTTCTATCGATACTGTATAGCATCACGCTATAGCCTTCGAATCAATTTGACATTGGGCTAGACCTGAGGGCTTTAACCCCTATACAGGGATCTGGAGTTCACGGCAGAGGAGCCGCCAAGCTGCTACCCCTTGGAATAGTCCTGGTGTAGTTAGCAGCTGACGGACAGGTCAGAAACGCCAAAGCAAGGCATCAGAAGCACAAGCGAGACAGAACCAGACAAAGAACTGGTTGGACACAAGAAAATCTAAAGCAAAACATGGACAGAACCAGACTGAGGACAAACGGGCAGAGAACATGCAAAATCTATAGAACAGACTTCAGGAAACAGTACAGTACTTGTGCAGAAACTTGACAAAACGGAACAGGTATGGAACTCTAGGAAACTGGTCAGGACAGAGTTCAGACCCAGCAGGTTCATACACAAAAACTTGGCAAGGCAGAACAGACAGGGACTAGAACTTGGGAATTCATTGGCAAACAGAACTAGGACAGAATTCAGACCATGCACGGGAACAGACTCACAAACATGGCAAACAACTGGATAACAGATAAAGTCAGCTGGCTGAAACACAGTAACCAAGGAACAGACTCACGGAATCCAGACACAGACAGAACATGGAAAGATCCAACAGAATCTGAGAGAATCTGAGATTGCACAGCCAGGGACAAGACACTAAGGGCATATATAGCAGATTTAACAAACTCATTAGTCAAATTAGATGCACACAAAAGACCAGAGAACATTAAATCATGCAATGCTGAACAGAGGAGAGATACAAGCACAATTCACACCCACATGTAGCCAAGGCCAGGTCCGACAGAACAGTGGCAACATGAATCGTCACTGAACAACGGCACAAAATGCAAACCCACAAGAAGCCAGCAGTACAGTGGCACAAGTGAAAGGCCATTAAAACAGAAAGAGAACATCTCCACTGTAAAGCAAGATGGTTACGATATTATATTAGGGAAAGACCAGGTAAACATAATAGAAGAGGGTACAACTAATTAATGAAAATACAGAGAAATCCCAGAGAAATACCTGCTGCAGTCCGCATGAGAACTGCAATTTGTGAGACTTTAAAATAGAAAATCAAGACTGGCTCAAATACATTGTTACTGTGTTGTAATTGCCAAATCAAAAACCAGATGTCACTCTGAGAATTTGTGGAAGGGCTGGAAATAGCTCTTTACTTATGACTTCAGCACATCATGACAGACTATGAATGGCTGTGCAAAGTAAAAAGGGGGGGAAATGAAGTCCCTATATGCCGAAAAATATAAAAAAATATAAGGGGCTATGAATACTTTTTATAAGTACTACTGTACATATTAAGTATTTCTTAACATTACTCAGTGGTGCTTGTAACCAATACTAGAAGACCTATGAACTAGCCATATCCCCAAGTCAGCGAATGCATATAGTGACTTGAGGAGGAGAATGCTTGCAGAGCTCCCATGAGTATGAAGGCCTCATCTCATGATTTAAAAGCTGAGAAATTACAAGTACAGTTCCTTAGAAGACAAAGAGGAATTCTTGTGCATCCACAAAAATGTCCAGCGGTTGTGAGCAGAAACAAAATGAATGGCATATTGTGTCCTGTCTGTTTTCTCTCTCACCCTCTCATGTCAAGGACAGCACATTCATTCCATTTCTTATATTCAGGCAGGGGGTTTCTTTGTATAACAATCAAAGAGAAATCCATTTACTACTATTTATTATATGTCGCTGACTGACCACAGCGTTTACATCCACCTAATATTGCTAATTTACCTGGTATCATCATCAGGACCATTCCAGTGCATTGTATAACACTTTATCTGAACTTATCATTGTTATCTTTTACTTTCATTGGAACATGTGGACAATTCCATAGTCTGTTCACAATGGCCAAGTAATAGCAAGTTGATCAGAGAAGTTCTCCCCATAACAGAAATGAAAGCAGAACTCTATCCTGTATTTCATATTCTTCTCCCTCTTAGTTCTGTGCCACGATCTGCACGATGATCTCATTTTGATAAGACATCATGAGCTGAGAGCTTCATACCTATAATACTACATTATATAGACACTTATTCAACTTTTAAATGACAATATCATTTAAGAATTTAAATCTGTTCAGAAAAACAAAAATAATTTAGAGGATAGTGACTGGCATGCCTCCCTAATGCTCAGATGGATTTTTTTTATTTAACTTTCAGGTTACTGTGAATTTTTAATCTTGTTGGGGTAGGCTGGTGGTTTTTAGGCATTAGTATGGCCACCTCACAGACAGTCTGAGTCCCTGGGGGAAGAGAACTGGCCTTCTGATTAAGTCACTTAAATCCTTTTATGGATATAGAGATTATTTTTATGTGTGGCAACTGCACCTCAGTATCCTATTTGCCCATGGAAGGATATAGAAGACAAAACTCATATTGCTCTTCATAAATGATAGCCTCTACTGTGGCAGTAATTCTACTGCTCCGATGTCTCTTTCTGTTAGACTCCATATCCCGCCTCATGACCAGTCTCGGCCTACTCTTTAACTTCATTTCCAGTAACAATGTTGGGTCTCCACTGGGCTCCTGACCACCTGCTCCACTTGCAGTCTTCTGGAACTTGCTCCTCCAAGGTACCACTCTTTCTCTAAGGCCTCTGGTACAACTATGACATTTCTTGTCTCATCATTCACCTGAGCTTTTGACATGGCTCCTCACACCCACTTGACCAGACCCTACTTGACTCCTGCTATATCTCTAATTTACGATATTGGGCTTTCATTAGGCACTTAAAAGCACCTCCCAAAGATGCCACAGCACATGTTATTGTTCTCAAACTACATTCCGTCACCGCAGGGTACCAAAACAGTTCCCACAGCCACCTTCTCTGTGATGGTGGACACAAGCAGTGCTCCCAGCATCATCTGCTCATTAAAAGAAGCAGTTAGCACAACTAAGACCACCCCCACCTCCTTGGGCACAAATGCCACACTTATGCACAAATACATTCAAAATACATATAACATAACAAAAAAGTGAAAGTGTTTTAACCTGGTTATACTAATGTTGCAAGCAGTGGACTACCCTTAATTAGAGATGTCCCGAACTATTAGCCGGCGAACAGTTCCCGGCGAACATAGCTTGTTCGCGTTCGCCGCAGCGGGCGAACATATGCGATGTTCGGTCCGCCCCCTATACATCATCATTGAGCAAACTTTGACCCTGTACCTTACAGTCAGCAGACACATTCCAGCCAATCAGCATACACTCCCTCCCAGACCCTCCCACCTCCTATCAAAAAGCAAGGACAGCATCCATCTTAGAATCATTCTGAAGCTGCAGTGTCACAAATTTGACTAAGTTGTAATCGCAATGCGATTAATACAGGTTATATTAATCGCATTGCGAATTCAACTTAGAGCTGGGTTCCTAATGGTTGTATTGCTAGAATATAACGAAGATTGAGAATATAGTGCTATATTCGTTATATTCGTCAATTCTAGCAATACAACCATTAGGAACTTAGCTCTAAGTTGAATTCGTAATGCGATTAATGCAGGTTATATTAATCGCATTGCGAATTCAACTTACCACACTCTGCGTCAACTACGTAATTTCCCATGGGAGTTTTGCCATGGATCCCCCTCCGGCATGCCACAGTCCAGGTGTTAGTTCCCTTGAAACAACTTTTCCATCACTATTGTGGCCAGAAAGGGTCCCTGTGGGTTTTATAATTCGCCTGTCTATTGAAGTCTATGGCTGTTCGCCCGTTCGCGAACATTCGCGGAAGTTCGCGTTTGCCAACGGAAAATTTTATGTTCGCGACCTCTCTACCCTTAATGGCCTTACCCTTACCATTGTTGTACATCAGATAAGGACCTATAAGCTGCTCCTATCTACTAGCTTCCAAGTCCTGATTAACAGGAGATACCGTACAGGTGAAAAGAAGGAGTTTGTGTTTCCTGTCATATACAGTACAATGAGTTATAAAGTACTGGGAGCAAGGTTGCCAACCATCCAGAGATTTCTGGACAGTCTGTAAAAATAGATTACTTTTTTCCTGCATCCATGTTGTTTTTTTTAGGTTGGTGGGACTTGACTAGGTTATTTTGGTGGTAATTATCATAATTTTACAGCTCACAGTACATGCTGGTAATGAGTTCTTATCAGTATATTGAGCTATAGATATTGTGGGATTTCGCTCTGGTAGACAGGATTAGCGGACGCAGTATAGAGGCAACAACAAGTTCTTTGGACCAAACAGTTCAGTGTTTTATTCACACTTTAGGCAAGTGACAAAACAAGCCGTCATAATCAAACAAAAAGTCACCTTGCGGTGTTGGTGTTAATTCACACCATATGGCAATTCTGCCTCAAAGAGTCCTTGACCATAGCAGCACCAACCTGTTTTCATACCGAACGGGTAGCAAGCCTTCATCCAGACACAAGGCTCCCAAATCCCAACACAGAACCCAGCTGCCTATTTAACCACTTGCCATCTGGGCCATTTACCCCCTTCCTGACCAGGCCTAATTTTGCAAAACTGACATATCTCACTTTATGTGGTAATAACTTTGGAACGCCTTTACTTATCCAAGTCATTCAGAGATTGTTTTCTCGTGACACATTGTACTTCATGACAGTCATAAATTTGAGTCAAAATATTTCACCTTTATTTATGAAAAAATCCCAAATTTACCCAAAAATTTGAAAAATTCGCAATTTTCAAAATTTCAATTTCTCTGCTTTTAAAACAGAAAGTGATACCTCATAAAATATTTATTACTTAACATTCCCCATATGTCTACTTTATGTTGGCATCATTTTGGAAATGTCATTTTATTTTTTTAGGACGTTAGAAGGCTTAGAAGTTTAGAAGCAATTCTTTAAATTTTTAAGAAAATTGCCAAAACCCACTTTTTAAGGACCAGTTCAGGTCTGAAGTCACTTTGTGGGGCCTACATAGTGGATACCCCCATAAATGACCCCATTGTAGAAACTACACCCCTCAAGGTATTCAAAACCGATTTTACAAACTTTATTAACCCTTTAGGCGTTCCACAAGAATTAAAGAAAAATGGAGATCAAATTTTTAAATTTCACTTTTTTGGCAGATTTTCCATTTTAATCAATTTTTTTCTTTAACACATCGATGGTTAACAGTCAAACAAAACAATATTTATTACCCAGATTCTGCGGTTTACAGAAACACCCCACATGTGGTCATAAACTGCTGTATGGGCACACGGCAGGGCACAGAATAAAAGGAACTCTACATGGTTTTTAGATTCCATGTCCCATTTGAAGCCCCCTGATGCACCCTTACAGTAGAAACTCCCAAGAATTGATCCCATTTTGGAAACTAGGGGATAAGGTGCCAGTTTAATTGCTACTATTTTTGGGTACGTATGATTTTTTGATCATTCATTATAACACTTTATGGGGCAAGGTGACCAAAAAATTGGTTGTTTTAGCACAGTTTCTATTTATTTATTTTTACAGCGTTCACCTGAGGGGTTCAGTCAAGTGACATTTTTATAGAGAAGATTGTTACGGACGTGGCGATACCTAATATGTATACTTTTTCTTATTTATTAAAGTTTTACACAATAATAGCATTTTTGAAACAAAAGAATAATGTTTTAATGTGTCCATATTCTGAGAGCTATAGTTTTTTTATTTTTTGAGAGATTTTCTTATGTAGGGGCTCATTTTTTGCGGGATGAGGTGACTGTTTTATTGGTACCATTTTGTGGGACATACGCGTTTTTGATCACTTGGTGTTGCACCTTTTGTGATGTAAGGTGACAAAAATTGCTTGTTTTGACACAGTTTTATATTTTATTTTTACGGTGTTCACCTGAGGGGTTAGCTCATGTGATATTTTTATAGAGCTGGTTTTTACGGACGTGGAAATACCAAATATGTCTATTTTATTTTATTAAATTTTTTCTATTTTTAACTTTTTTTTTTTATTCCTTACTTGGGGAATCGTCCCCCATAAGGTCATACAAGACCTCTGGGGGACATTTACTTCACTTTTTCTTTTTTTTTTTCACTGTTGATTTCTCCTGTAACTGGGGCTGACATAGTAGCCCCAGTTACAGGAGAAATACACCCCCCAGAGAGGCTGTACAGCATAATTCTGCGCTGTACAGCCTCAGAGCAGGGCTGATCGAGGTCTGTGAAAGACCTCACACAGCTCCTGCACTCTCCGGTCACGGCGGTTACATGACCGCCGGGCCAAAACAGGAAGCGCATAGCGCTTCCTGCTCTGCATACACAGCGCTCGGTGAGCGCTGTGTATACAGCGATCCAGAAGGCAGGGACACCTGGGCACTGTCCATGCCTTCTCTCTGGGTTGCCCTGCTGTCACTGACAGCGGGCAACCCGATCAGCAGCTGCACGATTAGCGTGCAGCTGCACTTTCTGAACTGATGTTCTGGAACGTCCATTCAGAAATAGAGAACCACCTCCCGGATGTTTATAGTCTATGGGCGGACGGGAGGTGGTTAAGGACAGCCGGCTGCTACCAAAACCCGGACCGGCACTTAAAATCCAGTCCGGTATTTGACCTCACCTGGCTGTAAATCAGCCCAGCAGCCTTTTGCTGGGAGGAAAATACCTGTTTTCCCAGACAAAATCTCTCACTGTGTCACTAAATGTATTACTTATAATCTCTATCATTCATTATGCTTGTCCAATTTGTCCATACAATATGTTGGCTGCCCTTGATTTTGGGATGAGTTGTCCAGAAAAAATAAAAATTATAGTTGGCAACCCAGACTGGGAGCTACCAAGAAAAGCACCTGGTAGCTCCTCATTTGATGTATAGCAGCCCGAAGAAAATGGCAGGATGGGATCACAAGTAGCAGGAACAATAGGTTATGTGTAGGTATATATGTGTGTTTGTAGTTTGTTAATATCTGTGCATATAGTGTGACAGGCATACCTCTCCATTACCATGTGTGAGTATATGAAAGCATGTCCGTGTGTACCAGCTTGAGCAAGTATGCAGTAAACCTGCTTTATTCTTTCAGGAATATTGGACATCACCAATGGACTTCCATTGAAGTCCTTAAACTAAAAATTCCCGGTCTTTTGCAAACAGATAAACCCTTTGGTTTCTATAAATAATTATTTCTGCCATTTAAATTAATGAGTGTTCCTGTGTGGCAAATTCAAGGTGCATTAAAGGCAAACCTAATATGGTCTGCCTAGAAGAAAGTCTGGAGATTCAAGTTCCTTTCGGGAAGGAATTTTTTTCCCCTTAAGTGAGAATAATTGGCTTCTACCTCACTTTTTTTTTTTTTTGCCTTCCTCTGGATCAACTTGCAGGATAACAGGCTGAACTGGATGGACAAATGTCTTTTTTCGGCCTCATATACTATGTTACTATAAATCCCTTTGTCATATATCGCCCTCTTAAGTGTAACCGCATCCTCTGTGCGACGCTGTCCCCCTGCTTACCGCCGCGCACCGTGCTCATCTGTGATCATAGTCTGTGCTTCCCTGTCTCTGCTGCAGCTTTGGGTTCTGTCTGTGTGGTTAGTATTACCTTTGAAGATTCCGCTCCACAACTTCCATTCAACCTGAACACTGCTTGAACTCGGCTTCGGTTGTGGCAGTACGCATCACTCTCTGGGCGGGGCTGAGTTGTGTCAGGTGATATCGTTAACCTATCCTGGCTCTCCTGCAGGTACTTTAGTAGCTCTGCCCTCTAGCAAGACGCCTCAGTGTCAAGGTCCTAATGTTGTGCTAAAGAGCTTGCTTACCACTCGTGTTCATAACTCCGTGCTTCGTTCCTGGACTTCTTTAACTCCTATCCCAGCCTGCTTACATCGCCTCTCCTGTTGCCAATCCGGATTGTCTGACCTTGCTCCTGTGCTGCCTGCCTTGACCCTTTGCTCGTCCTGACTTTGTCTCTGCATCATTCTCCGGTTTCTGTCTTGTTGCTCCTGGTCACGACCCTGCCTGGTTTACTATGTCTGTACTGTCGGTACCTTCACAGGTACCTCCTGGTCTGCCTTGACTAGCTGTCACTGACTGGTTTATGCTCCAGAGTAGCCCTTGGTAACTATCCTCACCATCAGAGGCTTTAGTGAAATCCGGGTAGTTGCTTAGTCACGCCCCTCTGGAGTATTACTAGTCAGTGGCACAGTGGGTTCACATCCGCTGTTCCGTGATATTAGGTTTTGCACTAGACCTATCATGGGCCATCAGTTTGCATGAAGGATTTCTTTAAGACATAGTGAGTGTCAAATAGTTCTAGCAGGTTTCTGAGTCTTGAGAACCCTTTATATGTGGGTTATATTCAGATGCCACTTCAGATACTTCCACTATTGCAAAATCCCTTGCATTGCATCATGTAGGAATTGAATGAAAATGTAAAGCTCTTATCTTGCAGTTTCCTTCTGCATATTTAAAGGTATTTAGTTTATATTTTGGATAAATCTTTGTGTACATTAGAAATGTTTGCATGAATTTTTCATTTGCTTGTTGTGACATACTATAATCACAAAAACTTTTGAAACTTTCATGGTCAAACTAGATCTAACAGATATCAATGTGTGTGGACTGCAGATGCTGACATCTAGCAGTATCGAATAGACCCCTTTCTACAAAATAATGCAGACATTAATTAACTGTCCTATGCAAACATATTTCAGCAAACCAGATGTAAGGCAACTCCAGTTGCTCTCATATTGTAAATTCCAAAAGACAGGAATGTTCTGGACTAAGATACTGTCTAGTTAATCAGCCTAAATTAGATTTTTGGAACTGCAAAGTTACTATATGGAAATATAAAATAAAATAAAACATAGCTAAACAAAAACATAATAAAAGAAAACAACAGCATTGTTAACGGTTGATAATGAAGTTTGCTGTACTTTTTGTGTATAGAAAAATCATCTCTAGAAATCTAGTACGTATTACCAGACCCATACACCAAAATATTTGGTATCTTATTGTCTATAAAGTGGTTTTCTGAAGGGAACATCCTGAGCCTGTGTCACTTCCTAAACTATTCATGCTTAAATTCTCTGGTCTTGTGCTGACTCCTATTCCTCTGTCTTCTGGTCCTTGGCTTGTTTTCTGGCCAGGGCGCATGGCCACATCCATGCTCTGGAAGAAAATAAGCCAAGGACCGTAAGATGGAGGTATGGGAGCCAGTTTGCAGGGCAACATGGGGAGGGAAAGTATGAATCGTACGGGAGTCAATGCCGGCTAGGAGTCTTTTCTTGATAGCTAATATTGTCCTTTAAGGCCTTTTATATTCTATAGTGACATACAGGGGCATAAAAAGTCACACAAAAATATATTCTAGTAGAACCTGTGACCACTGGGACCAATGATGTAAATGAGAACTAAAATAATTAGCTACCTCCCAGGCAATTGGCATTCCACATTATTATTCCTATGGGATTATTAGCATTTCTAGCATAATTTGCCAGTGTAGGATGTTTAGACTGTGTTCACATGCCTGGCTGTTGCTGAAGTTGGTCACAGGTTTTGCTACTTTGCTACAAATTTTTCTGTAAAAATTCTGCAAAAACTTGTAGAATGCCAAAGTATATAAAATGACAAAAGTACAGTAGGGTTCACAGAGGTCTATGGGAGCCATATTGCAGTTCTATACAACTCAGAGGCTGCATACAGCCAAGAAAAGCCACGTTCATGAGCCCTTGGGTAGTCCTGATGGTTTTTAATTTTTATTAGTACTGATTTAAAATTAAGCAATTTTCCATCAGATGCTATATTACAGAACTCAGCATTCCTTCTAGTGGCGAATATCTCCATCATACAGCACCACACAAAGAATCATATCATAGCACAATGATGTCCCAAATGGGTGCACATGGGCCTAAAGGTGTTGTAACGGTCGCGTACACACACACACAGGGGGGAGGGAAGTGACCACTGCGCTCCACCCTTACCCCTGGCCCTGCCTACTTGCCTCGCGAGTCCTAATGACAGGGGACAACTGGATGGCAATCCCTAACTTGGAATAAGTGCAGGGATGACAGACAGACAAACAACAGGACGTGAACGGACCGAGTCAATACCAGGAAAGCTACAAAGTACAAATGGAGCAAGCAGAGAATTGTCAGGAGAACCCGGGGTCATAAATACCAGGAGAGATGTGAAGTACCAAAGGAGTCAGCAGAGGATCGTCAGGAGGAGGCCGGGGTCAGAATACCAGGAGAGCAGAAAAGTACACAAGAAGCAGGCAGAGGATCGTCAGGAATTCAGCAGGAGGTAAGTACGCCAGGAAAGACCAAATCACAGGTGGAACCTAAAGTAACAGGCAACCTGTGGCCAGCAGGCTGCCTTTATTTATAGTGGGGAGTGAGGGTCATGTGACGTGGCCAGCGTCACATGACCGACAGACCAATCAGTCGAGCACGGCGTGATCAGCTCGGCGCTCAAGGCAGACTTAGGAGCAGGGAGCCACCCAGCTAGTAAAGCCGCCCTGGGAACAAGGTAAAACACAGATCCTCGTTCCCGAAGCTAAGCAGCAGGTCTGCGGCTAATGGGGGACCGAGTGCACCTTCGGAACCCCGTTACAGGTGTGCTCAGAAGGAGCAAATTTGTTGCATAAATTTCTGCAACTGAAAATTGGTTCTTTAAATCTCAACGTGGTTGTTTCTGAAGCATGTACATGATTGTTACAAATTCCATTCAGATATACAGATTTTATATTCCAGAAGGCAATGTAAATCAGATACACATAAACATACCCCTAAAAGGGGTTGACCACCTTCTACTGATTTATTAAAAATGTGCATAAACCGGCCATTTATTCTTCTAATTAATGTAATGTTATTACCAGAGCACTGGCAAGTCTTTATTTCTACAGTACCTTTCCTTCGTTGAGTACAGTCTAACTACAGTAAGTAGGTTGGGTTTCTGGTCCCAATATGACCGTTGATGAAGAGGCATATGATTAGACTTGCCTTCACTGAAGAACAATGTGCATGGCACTGTGCATATGCAATTCTCTAAAGCCTTGCACAATGTTATTCAGTAATCAGCGGCAATATTGGGACCAGAGCGCCATACGGAGACTGAGTTAGGGCTCATTCAGACGGCCGTATGCTGTCCGCAAAAATACGGAATGCTATCCGTTTTTTTGCGGATCCGCAAAAAAACGGATCTGCAAAAAAACGGATAGCATTCAGTATTTTTGCGGACCCATAGACTTCAATGGGGCCATGTCCTGATTTTCACGGACAAGTATAGGACATGTTTCATTTTTTTTGCGGATCCGCAAAAAAACGGATAGCATTCAGTATTTTTGCGGACAGCATACGGCCGTCTGAATGAGCCCTTAGACTGTACCTAACAAGGGGGTGGCACTATAGAAATGACTATAGAAATAATAACTTTATATTAGTAGGTGGATTACATGGCTGTTTCATGCACATTTGTAAAAATAAGTACAAAGAGGTCCAACCCCTTTAACGGTCAAATGTAATAATTTTTTTAGAGTGGTTGTAATTAAAATGTATAAAACTTTTATGTTATTACTATTAATATAACTCCTACGATAGGTAATAATAAAAGCAACACACAAAATAGATAACTTAGGACAATAAAAGAAAGAATGTTCTAAAGAGATTTCTAGCTTGGGAATATAGATTAGAGTTCTGTTTTTCTAACAAATCTGCGTTCTTTCAGACAGTACTGTCCATTTCTGTGGATATGCATCTTTATAGATAAATGGGCATATTAAGTAATTGTTATTCTAAATTGTCAGAATTTTGGTCCCATTTAGGAGAATAATAGGCTAAATTATTTGCACATGCGGAACATCAAAATCTTACAAAATGATAAGCGAGCATAGTTTTCTTCAAAGATGAGCTCAAAGCTACATGTGGAAAATGACAGAATTATTATTGTGATTATGCAGTATTTTTCTTTCTCTCTCTCTCTTTTTTTTTTTACAGACAATGAATCATTTCACACACCTGGCTAATGTATAAAAATGTACATTCGATTTTTTTTTACGGAAACGAAGAAAATTTATTTTCAGCAAAATCTATTGACTACTGCAGAGCTACAAGTTTTGTTCCAAGTAACAATTTACCGGCCGAATACTTGAGTTCTTGCATCATGTTTACCCTTTAACCCATGCACTTCTTGATCAATTTAAGGTTAGGCTAGGCAATGAGTAGTTACAAGCTGTGTTAAAATAATGCTAAAAGATTCTAGAACGTGTTTAATTTTTTTTATTGGAAGGGTGAAAGAAAACAACTGAGGGAATACAAGGACTTCTATATTATGAAACACAAAATTATTCCATATGTCTAAGTGAAAAATGCTTCGAAAATTATGAACTTGTCATTCAGAGAATGGCCCTCATGTACTGTAATACATTTTGGAAGTAATTTTCAGCGGATTTTGAGCAACACCTTCAACAAACTTTTTTTTCAGAAGCATGCGAACTGTAAAATTAGTGATGACACAAATGTTGGGAGTTGCTGATGAACTGTATCTTTACTGTATCTCACACTTAACGCAAATCTGTTGTTCAAAAAAGCCTTTTTTTATCAGGTTTTATTTCAAACATTTTAAATATTTTTGCAAATAGCTAATAATCTTTGATTTTCCATGACACTATCTATATTTAAAAAAATATCTGAAATCTCTCCATTTTCAAAAGGTTCACAATGGTTCTTATTATCATAGGGTAGGATTGCAAAGAAAGATGGCACCTAAAGCTGGAGGCAGATAACAGAGGACTACTGGCAATAGGTGACAGACAGTCCAGTCCCCATACTCTGAGCACAATGTCTACTGCACATATTACCCATAACACTCTCCCAGAGAAATAATTGGATTTTATTCTGATTGTGCTTCCTTATAAAAGTGCGAGCTGCAATGCAAATATGTGTATTGTTGTTGCAGGAATAATGGCTGTAGACCAGGGATACCCAACCTGTTGAAAAACTACAACTCCCACCATGCCCTGCTGTAGGAATATAGCTGTAGGCTGTCCAGGCATGCTGGGTGTTATAGTTTAGCAACACCTGGGGGCGGCCGCAGGTTGGGCATCCCTGCTGTAGACGATGGAATATATCATTATAATCAGTAATGTGAAACAATTGAGTAATGTCGCACTAGAATGGGGTGGAGAACCGCGTAGAGGTGCACCCACTAATCAGACAACACCCAGTCTGAAAATAGTGAATAATATAAATAATGGAAGTGGGGCACACTCTAAAAGTATAGGGATCTTTAATGACAATATTAATAATAACAATACATTACAATATCAGCAAGTATAAAATTGGATGTGAAGCAGCAGATAAAAATGGTACCGACAATAAAATGGGTAGTGAAATAAGATGGTTATAAAGGAATATACACTACAGCTATATAATAAACATTAAATCAGACAATATATTTAATAAATATAGATCCCAATCATAATTATACGAATATGTGCGTTAGATTCAAATATTCAATATAATAGTTCACTGGTTGTATTTTATATTCCATATAGGATTTGGGCAATAATATGGGTTATCCTCTCCCGTAGACAGTCCTCTATCACCACTATATATCAATGATCAAAGTCCCAAAGTCTCAGGCATATGCAGCTTAACTGTTTGATTATACAGCAGTCAGGCTGTTCATACGCACAGCGGCGTCCCGCTGTATTTGGAATAAGGAGCGATCGCTTGTTGGAGATATGCAAGTGCTTACCCGAGGGTCTTTAGGTGCTGGATCGTGGGCTCTCGACTCGGTAAGTCCGTGCTGTCTCCGGTCTATCTCCGGTCTCAAGAGCTAGTAACCAGATTTGAACTTTGGCGCCAGTGAGGTTTGTTTGCTCCACGTGGTGTAGTTACCTCTGGTATAATAGCAGTGGCTCACTTCGGCACCTCGCTGGTTAAAAGGCAATTTGTCCAGGCTTCCTCGGACTTGCAGGGTCTCTCCGCTTATTGGGGGGGATAGTACCAGACGCGTTTCGGGGATTTACAGAAATGACCCCTTCCTCAGTGGGTCTTGGCACTCTTTCACGGAGCGGATGCCACGCACGGCATCCGCTCGTGTGAACCCAGCCTAAGAGATCCTGAGAGAACCCATCGACCTTTAAGGGGTGTGTCAGGTTTCTGAGTTTTTTAAACCAAGCAGAATAGTGACATAGGTGATGGGGTCAGCTCTGATGATAAAATTCAGAGCATCAAAAAGCAACACAACTCTAATAGAACCTAACTATGACCTTAGGCTGCTTTCACACTCGCGTTTTGTGCGGATCCGTCTTGTATCTGCACAGACGGATCCGCACTGATAATGCAAACTCTTGTATCCGTTCATAACGGATCCATTCGCATTATTCATTAAAAAAAAGTCTAAGTCAAAACGGATCCGTCCTGACTTACATTGAAAGTCAATGGGGGACGGATCAGTTTTCAATTGCACCATATTGTGTCAGTGAAAAACTGATCCGTCCCTATTGACTTACATTGTAAGTCAGGACGGATCCGTTTGGCTCTGCATAGTCAGACGGCCACCAAAACGCTGCAAGCTGCGTTTTAGGGACCGTCTAAAAAACGCAACAGAGACCAAACGCAGCCAAATTGATGCATTCTGAACGGATCCTTATTTATTCAGAATGCATTGGGGCTAAACTGATCCGTTTTGGGCCGCTTGTGAGAGCCCTGAAACGGATCTGACAAGCGGACCCAGAAACGCCAGTGTGAAAGTAGCCTTACATTCAAAGACATGCCTAGGCTTTTCTTCATCGACAGCACAGATTCTGTTTGCTGTCCTTGGATTTTATCTAAATATCCAAGGTATGAGATGAGCAAATTGCTTAAACTTCTATTTGGATCCCACTTGGCTAAATTGCCCGTTCAATTTGAATAAATTCCATCGCGAATCTCCTTAATTCTCAAATAAAATAAAATTCTGATTCCAGCAAATCCAATTATTCTTTTTTAAATTCAGGTTGAATTTCACAATCAAATTTCATCTCTATACCTAAGTATGGCACCAACCCTGGCACTGAGCACCTGGGCACACTCCTATCTCCCTTAAATGGAACCTTTCATATTGAACATGGTGTCTGAGCTGCAGGCAGCATGTTATAGAGCAGGAGAAGATGAGCAGATTGATATATAGTTTTATGGGAAAAGATTAAGTAAAACTTACATATCTTTAACCTAAATTCCTGCTCATTCTAGATTTTGAAGTCTAGGAGGCGGTTCTATCAGTGATTGACAGCCTTCCCTCTATGAGAGAGCTGTCAGTCACTGATAGGACCGCCTCCTGGACTTCAACATCTAGAATGAAGGTGAATGAGATGCAAGTTTTACTGAATATTTTCACATAAAACTATATATCAATCTGCTCAGCTCCTCCTGCTCTATAACATGATGCCAGCAGCTCAGACACCATGTTCAATGTGACAGGTTCCCCTTAACTGTAACCCCTTAGCGACCAACCTGTTTTTGGCCTTACTGACCATGTGTTTTTCTTCCTTTTTTTCTCATCGTCTGTAACTTTTTATTTTTCCGTTTATATATCTGCATCAGAGATAGTTTTTCGCGGGAAAAGTTGTAGTTTTTAATGGCGCCATTTTTGGGGTACACATAACTTTCTGATTAACTTTTATTAACTCTTTCTGGGAGTGAGATGGGAAAAACAGCAATATTGCCTCTGCGTTTTTACATTATAAACTTTCCAGCGTTAATTTTCCGGTATAAATAACATAGTATCTTTATTCTCTGGATCAGTTTGATTACAGTGATACCAAATATATATCGTTTTTTATGTTTTAGTACTTTCTTTGCAATAAAACCCCCTTTTTTGAAAGGAAAAAAATCTTTTTGCATCGCTGGAGTTGTGTGAGGTCATGATTATTGCGGGACGACTTGTATTTTTCATTGGTATCATTTTGGAGTAAATGCCGCTTTTTGATCTCTTGTTATTACCGTATTTTTCGCCCTATAAGACACATCGGCCCATAAAGCGCACCTAGGTTTTTGGGGAGGAAAATATGAAAAAAAAAAATTTTAACCAAAAGGTGTGCTTTTGGTGGGTTTGGAACTAATGGTGGTCTGTGGATGGCACTATTACTGGGGATCTGTGGATGGCACTATTATGGGGGATCTGTAAAGGACACTGTTATAGGGGGATCTGTGAAGGACACTGTTATGGGGGATCTGTGAAGGACACTGTTATGGGGGATCTGTGGATGATGCACTGTTATGGGGGGATCTGTGGATGACGCACTGTTATGGGGGGATCTGTGGATGACGCACTGTTATGGGGGGATCTGTGGATGACGCACTGTTATGGGGGGATCTGTGACGGACACTGTTATGGGGGGGATCTGTGAAGGATACTGTTACAGGGGGATCTGTGGATGGCACTGTTATGGGGGATCTGTGGATGGCACTGTTATGGGAGATCTGTGGATGGCACTGTTATGGGGGATCTGTGGATGGCACTGTTATGGGGAATCTGTGGATGGCACTGTTATGGGGGATCTGTGGATGGCACTGTTATGGGGGATCTGTGGGTGGCACTGTTATGGGGGATCTGTGGATGGCACTGTTATATATGTGCCATCCACAGACCCCCCACCCCATAACAGTGCCATCCACAGACCCCCCAGCCCATAACAGTGCCATCCACAGACCTCCCACCCCTTAACAGTGCCATACACAGATGTCCCCCATTAAAATGTCACCCACAGATCCCCCCCCCCCCACCGCTCCAGTGCTGCAGTATACAAATATAAAATGTCTCATTCAATTAAAAGTGATTAAACATGCCCCCTCACTCCTAATATTACCGTACACCCTAACAGCTTCTGTACAACGCAGGCAGGCCGGGCGGCCGGCGCGTCACTCACTGACGTCACGTGCCTGCGCCGCCTGCTTCATTCATAAAGTAGGCAGCGCAGGCACGGGACATCAGGGAGTTACGCTTCCGCCCGCCCGGCCTGCCTGCATTCTACAGAAACTGTTAGGGTGTACGGTAATATTGAAAGTGGGGAGGCATGTTTAATCACTTTTAATTGAATGAGACATTTAATATTTGTATAGTGCAGCACTGGAGCGGCGGGGCCGGAGTACAGTGACTGCACCGGTCCCGCCGCAATTGCCGGCCCCCAGCTCCTCCTCCCAGTCCCTCCCTGCTCGCTCATACATCGCAGCCTGCGATGTAAAAATGCCAGCATTCGCCATATAAGACGCAGGGGCATTTTCCCCCCATTTTTTTTATTTTTTTATTTTTACAGCATTCACCGTAGGGGATAATTGACATTATATTTATGTAGTTCAGGTCGTTACAGACACGGCAATACCAAACATATGGGGGATATTTATTTTTTTGCAATTTTTTTCATTGAAAAGCGTATAACAGACAGTATTTTGATTGCATTTATAGTGCATAGCATTTTAATGGCAATGCTATTCTGACATTGACCAGCAGATTGCACCAGAGAAGCGCAGCCTGCTGGAAATTACTCAAGGCTGGTCTGGGGCCTACACGAGACCCCAGACAGCATTCACACACATTGTCATCCTGCGATGGCATTTGCGGGGTACCGATGGGAGACAGAGGGAGTCCGCTCCCTCTGTCAGCACTTTACATGCAGTGGGCGCCATTGCCCATGGCATGTAAAAGTGTTAAATAGCCCAGATTGGCACTCCTGTCAGCCCAGGCTGTTAGAGCAGGGCTGCGGCTCCCTGCTGCACAGGGGACCCGTGTAGCGCTTAGACTCGGCCGCTGTAAAAAAGCGGCGGCCCAGCCTAAGGCCCCTTAGTGACCGCCATAAAAACAAGTATGGGTGGTCACTAAGGGGTTAAGGTCTTCTTACACATACTTAAACCCTTTTCACCTCTTGGTCTAGACACAAGGACTTCTTAAGGCTACTTTCACACTAGTGTTTCTATTTTCCGGTATTGAGATCCGTCATAGGATCTCAATACCGGGGAAAAATGCTTCCATTTTGTCCCCATTCATTGTCAATGGGGACAAAACATAACTGAACAGAACGGAGTGCTCCAAAATGCATACCGTTACGTTTGGTTATGTTCCCATACCGGAGAGCAAACCGCAGCATGCTGCGGTTTTCTTTCCATCATGGGAAGCAGAGTAAGATGAATCCGGCATGACCACAATGCAAGTCAATAGGGACAGATCCGTTTTCTCTGCCACAATCTGCCACAATAGAAAACTGATCCATCCCCCATTGACTTTCAGTGGAGTTCATGACGGACCTGTGATCGCTATGTTACAGATAATACAACTGGATCCGTTCATAACGGATGCTGATGGTTGTATTATCAGTGATTTAAGCATTTTTGCTGAACCCTGCCGGGTGTGAAAGTAGCCTAAAAGAAAACAATTAGGCAGGATAAAGTTGTCATTGGCAGTAGATTAATTTAAAAGGGAACTAAACCCTGAAAAAACATAAATCATACACATAGATTTAATCCATAGCACACACACAGCTATGACTACAAGGTGCACCCCTCTGCTGTCATAAGAAGTTTAGGACAGAACAAGAACTTTTTCTATCCCCACTCTGTGCCATTTTCAGCTAAAGAACTGCTAGGTGAACATGCCTGACATCACACATACATACACACACATGCATACACACATACACATATACACACAGATACACAAACATATACACACACATACATATACATACATACACACACATACATACACACACATACATATACACACATACATATACACACATACATATACATACATACATATACACACATACATACACACACATACATACATACATACATACACACATACACATACATACACACACACACACATACATACACACACTCTTACATACACACTCTTACATACACACTCATACATACACACAAACACAGATACACACATACACACATACATACACACATACATACACACACACATACACACACATACATACACATACACACACATACATACATACACTCATACATACATACACACACATACAGTCGTGACCAAAAGTTTTGAGAATTACATAAATATTGGAAATTGGAAAAGTTGCTGCTTAAGTTTTTATAATAGCAATTTGCATATACTCCAGAATGTTATAAAGAGTGATCAGATGAATTGCATAGTCCTTCTTTGCCATGAAAATTAACTTAATCCCAAAAAAAACTTTCCACTGCATTTCATTGCTGTCATTAAAGGACCTGCTGAGATCATTTCAGTAATCGTCCTGTTAACTCAGGTGAGAATGTTGACTAGCACGAGGCTGGAGATCATTATGTCAGGTTGAATGGGTTAAAATGGCAGACTTGACATGTTAAAAGGAGGGTGATGCTTGAAATCATTGTTCTTCCATTGTTAACCATGGTGACCTGCAAAGAAACGCGTGCAGCCATCATTGCGTTGCATAAAAATGGCTTCACAGGCAAGGATATTGTGGCTACTAAGATTGCACCTCAATCAACAATTTATAGGATCATCAAGAACTTCAAGAAAAGAGGTTCAATTCTGGTTAAGAAGGCTTCAGGGCGTCCAAGAAAGTCCAGCAAGCGCCAGGATCGTCTCTTAAAGAGGATTCAGCTGCGGGATCGGAGTGCCACCAGTGCAGAGCTTGCTCAGGAATGGCAGCAGGCAGGTGTGAGCGCATCTGCACGCACAGTGAGGCAAAGACTTTTGGAAGATGGCCTGGTGTCAAGAAGGGCAGCAAAGAAGCCACTTCTCTCCAAAAAAAACATCAGGGACAGATTGACCAAGGGAGTGGGCTCACTCACAATTTTGCCCAAAAACACAGCCATGAATAAAGAATGGTACCAAAACACCCTCCAACAGCAACTTCTTCCAACAATCCAACAACAGTTTGGTGAAGAACAATGCATTTTCCAGCACGATGGAGCACCGTGCCATAAGGCAAAAGTGACAATTAAGTGGCTCGGGGATCAAAACTTTGACGTTTTGGGTCCATGGCCTGGAAACTCCCGAGATCTTAATCCCATTGAGAACTTGTGGTCAATCCTCAAGAGGCGGGTGGACAAACAAAAACCTATTAATTCTGACAAACTCCAAGAAGTGATTATGAAAGAATGGGTTGCTATCAGTCAGGAATTGGCCTAGAAGTTGATTGAGAGCATGCCCAGTCGAATTGCAGAGGTCCTGAAAAAGTAGGGCCAACACTGCAAATACTGACTCTTTGCATAAATGTCATGTAATTGTCGATAAAAGCCTTTGAAACGTATGAAGTGCGTGTAATTATATTTCACTACATCACAGAAACAACTGAAACAAAGATCTAAAAGCAGTTTAGCAGCAAACTTTGTGAAAACTAATATTTTTGTCATTCTCAAAACTTTTGGCCACGACTGTACACACATACACACACACATACACATACATATACACATACATACACATACACACATACACATACATACACACACATACACACATACACACACACATACACACATACACACACATACGGAACAGGAAGTTCAGGAAATGGGTGGGGCTTAATCAGCCGCACTGAAATGTAAGCCGATGAATCTGCCTGCACTGCCACAGCCACTTTCTCTCCCACTCCCCTGAGATCTATCACTTGCCTCTCAGCCTTTTCAACTTGCTTATTCCATCCCAGCCAATTTAATTTCACGCCATTTACCCATTGACACAGAGTGAAGCAAAGCTTAGAAGTGCTGAAGGACCTGTAAGGACCTGTGTGATGTCACAATTTGAGCGGAGCTCCTGTGCTGTGTGTGAGAGGTTATTGTTTCCATCTAATTTGTCAAATACTAGGAGTTGTAGTTCTTTCCTTATACTCACTGCCTACAATGTCCTCTGATAGCCTATAATAACATCCTAGATATTCTGGGAGTTGTAGTTCTTTTCTTTTATAACTCTATCCCTGTAATGTCCACTGTCGCCCCATAATAAGTCTGAACATGCTGGTAGTTGTAGTTTTCTCCTCTTATACCCCTCTCACTATAATGTTCCCAGATGCCCCATAATAACAGCCTTACACGCCTTAGTAAGAGCGACTATCACTAAAAGAAAGATGTAATAGATTTCTGACAGATATTCTGGCTTTAGTTCAGGATCTGTGGGTGTAAACTCTATGTGCGGATAAATGACAAAGGCTGATGCACAGCGCAACGATTATTAACAGAATACTGTGCGGATTCAGTTGTTCATGTAACAGATTGTGAAATTTTCCAACATTTCCAAGTGTAGATGACATTATTTCATTTGTGCTAGTTGCCTGTGAGCATAGCTTCATATCCATAATTAGTACTTTTGTTCCTAATGGGTAATCAAGGCAACCATTTTTACTTTTTAATTTTCCCAGTGCTTACAAAAGCAAAACTGAAGCAACTTGGCATTGGGTTTTAATTAAAAAAAATCCTATTAGTTTTTTTGACACCTCCTATGCAGACTTATGTGTTTCCACAGGAACAAACTATCAACAACCCCTGAGTTATCTGATTCTGCCCTTAAAATCCTTTCCACATGATCCCTAATGTCCCTAGCACACGTACAGTAGGTGAGTAAGAAATAAGTGTAACTGCAGGATCAGACTACTCAGGGTTTGTTTGTTGTCTGTTACCATGACGACACATAGGTCTGCACTGCACCTGTAGAAGGAAAGCAATAGGACATTTAGGACACATTTTTATTAACTCTATTAAATTGTTGATAATGATTCTTGCATGTTAACCTTCGGCCGAATGCTGATATTTGGCAATTTTGAACTTGTGAACGGCCTTACTAGTGTACAATATCATATGCTATTTGTTTTAGTTTAAAATAATTTTATTACAGAAAAACAAAGTTCTAACCCTTAATAGATGAAAATATTGTCCCCACACAGAGGGAATGGCTATAATGTTAAACTATATAATCGTAGGGAGGGGTACGGGTCACAGATACCATTTGCACATAATTATACACAGAAAGGCTGAATTCAACTTTTTAAAATCAATTTATTCACAGGAACAATCAAACCTTAAAATAATAGTCCATGTTGGGCGCAAAGGAGGAGAGCCATAGTTGTCAAACCATCAAAAACAGTTCCTTGGCGTCTGGAAAAATAGCAGTAAGCCTCTGAAAATCATTATTTTATTTGTATGGGCCACTACTATATTAAAGATAATATCTGGATTACACCATTGAAAAGTAATATGTTGCCAGTAGTATAAACTCTATCAGTTTGAGTTGAACATTAGGTCAGTTTTTGGTCTACTGCCTAAGGGGCATATTCTTAAAGGTCTGCAGAAGGAAATACCAAGAATCTCCTGAATTAAAGTGGTCTTCCAGGGGTGTAATACTGATTACCTATCCTTAGGAAAGGTCGTTAATATCAGATCGATGGCGCATGACTACCGGCGTCCCCCACAGATCAGCTGTTTGAATGGACAGGCACCGAACAACAGCACAGCCCTATACACTGAGAACTGTATGGTGGGGGAGCTAGGAGTCGGACCCCCTCCACTCTGATGACCTATCCTAAGTATACAGAAAGTCATCAATATTACAGTCACAGAAAACCCCTCAGGCTAGTAATTTGAGTCCAAATCGAGCTACTACAGAGCATAATACCAAATGTGGCATTTTGAGACCAGCAATTGACCATCCTTGCAAGCAATTGGGCGCAACACTTCGCCAGGCTAGGGATGCCTGACAACTACCTCTGCATAGAGTATCACAACAGGAAAACCAGATTTGTAATGGTTGGGCTCCAGCATCCTCCTCTCATCTTATCATAAGAGGCTTGGAATAGGGCTTAGGCTACTTTCACACTAGCGTTCGGAGCGGATCCGTCTGATGTTTTATCAGACGGATCCGCTCCGATAATGCAGACGTTTGCATCCGTTCAGAACGGATGCGTCTGCATTAAAACTTAGAAAATTTTCTAAGTCTGAAAGTAGCCTGAGTGGATCCGTTCAGACTTTACATTGAAAGTCAATGGGGAACGGATCCACTTGAAGATTGAGCCATATAGTGTCATCTTCAAGCGGATCCGTCCCCATTGACTTACATTGTAAGTGTGGACGGATCCGCTCGCCTCCGCACGGCCAGGCGGACACCCGAACGCTGCAAGCAGCGTTCAGGTGTCCGCTCACTGAGCGGAGCGGAGGCTGAACGCTGGCAGGCGGATGCATTCTCAGTGGATCCGCCTCCATTGAGAATGCATTGGGGCCAGACGGATGCGTTCGAGGCCGCTCGTGAGCCCCTTCAAACGGTGCGCACGAGCGGACACCCGAACGCTAGTGTGAAAGTAGCCTTAAAGGGGTATTCTCATCGTATTCATTAATGTCTGATAGATGTGGGTCTCATCTTTGGGACTTACACCCATCTCCAAGACAGATTTCCCCTGACCTCCATCATGCCTGGTGTCATGGCCGTGGTTGAGAATGGACAGGTGGTCTTGCAGCTGTGTCTCTCTCCATTTATTCCATGGGGCCCCCATTCTGGAGAGATGGAGCCTGCATCAATCACACATTTATAGCATGTCCTGTGTCTATGCCAAAAATGTCTAAGATGAGAATAGCCTTTAAAAGGATTACAAATTATGGAAATGATCCTGACCCTGCTCAGAGAATATAAGGCCAACCTTTCAAAGGTTGTGTAATGTGCGTGGCATTTAGATGGTCATAAATAGAGGTGGGACGAATCAAATTTTTTTTTAATCCGAATCCGAAAAGGTTCTCAATATATCGAATCTTTCAAATCTGGAATCCTAGGAATCCTGTACATAAGAATTGTGTAAACGGTGTAAGAAACAAAGTGATCCAAACACTTATGGGGGGGGGATGTGTGGATGACACTGCTATAGGGGGGATCTGTGGATGGCACTGTTATGGGGGGGATCTGTGGATGGCACTGTTATGGGGGGGATCTGTGGATGGCACTGTTATGGGAGGGATTTGTGGATGGCACTGTTATGGGGGGATCTGTGGATGGCACTGTTATGGGGGGGATCTGTGGATGGCACTGTTATGGGAGGGATTTGTGGATGGCACTGTTATGGGGGGATCTGTGGATGGCACTGTTATAGGGGGGATCTGTGGATGGCACTGTTATGGGGGGGATCTGTGGATGGCACTTTTATGGGGGGATCTGTGGATGGCACTGTTATGGAGGATCTCTTGATGGCACTCTTATGGGGATCTCTGGATGGCACTGTGATGGGGGGGATCTGTGGATGACACATATATAGCATCTTATGCTATGTGCCATCCACAGATCCCCCCCATAACAGTGTCCCTGCAGTTTGAATGACCCGCAATACTGGAGCTGGGGGCCGGCATCTGGATTAGGAATGACAGCGGGGACCGGTGCAGTCCTTGTATTCTAATGCACCGGCCCCGCTCACTGTAGTATAATCTTATCTAACCTGCATTGTTAAGATATAATAATCATGCATGTGTAATCCATCTATATTACTTATAACATTAAGTTCCGTAGCAGAGAGGAGGGAGAAGGCAGGCCGAGAGGGCTGGCGGGGCGTCACTCACTACGTCACACGCCCATGCAGCCTGCATCATTCATAAAGTGGGCGGCGCAGGCGCATGACGTAGTAAGTGACGCGCCGCCCGCCCTCCCGGCCTGCCTCCTCCCTCCTCTCTGCTACGGAACTTTATGTTGTAAGTAATACAGCTGGATTACACATAATTATTATATCTTAACACTGCAGGTTAGATAAGATTATGCTACAGTGATCGGGGCCGGTGCATTAGAATACAGGGACTGCACCGGTCCCTGCTGTCATTCCTAATCCAGATGCCAGCCCCAAGCCCCTCCTCCTTCTGTCGATACACCCGCCCACCGCGCTGAGCGGCATGGTGGCGGCCATGTATCATTAAGTTATATCGCGTCGCGGGATTCATCGGATTCGAATTTTACTAAATACGTCGGGATTTGAGTCCACGAATCCAACAAGATTCGAGGGATTCGTGGATTCAACGGATTCGTCGTCCCACCTCTAGTCATAAACTAATATTAATCAGCCATGGTGCAGTGCTTTGCTTTGAATGTGAGAAAAGCCTATAGTAAACCAATGTTCTGCATCTAAAAATGTTATTTTCCCGCCAACTTGGTACTTGTCAGGATCATTCCCTTCTGCTGTACATCCTTCAATACCTACTATATGGCAAATACCATAAAAAGCTTCCTCACTGGTACTGAGGGAATAAAATGCCGTGATGGAAGGAGGAGGGCAGTTGAATAACAGAATTGTAGAGTTTAATGGGTCCCCAGGCTACAAGAACTGAAGGGATAGTCAGGAAAGAGTGATTCCCGTAACATTCCTCAATCCTTTGTGGTATACAAAGAAAATATAATAATTTACATGGTGGAGCATGTCTGTTACAACCGAGACCCAGGAGGAAAAACATCCCCAGTTTTATTTTACGGGAATAGGTAATAATATGTCTGCTAGCAGCTGAAGACTTCCTCACACCTCGGCTGTCAGAGGGGCTGGTAAAAGGCTGCTTTTCAACACTATACAGCCCGTTCTGGTCGTACGTTTTACGAAATCTAAGCTGAAGGAGGTTGCATAGGGAGAAGCAAGATATTGTAAACTGTAACTCAAACCCGATCATTTACCTGTCTGTTGTTGTAGAAGGAAAGAATTCTAGCATTCAGGGAACCCCCCCCCGACATCCGCATGGAATAAGGGTAGGTGAACAACAAGACCCTCCGCGTATCCCACGGCAGAGACAGCTGTGCCGTGGTTACTGCTCTAGCTTAAGCTCAATTAAATGGAACTAAACAGCGAGCTCCCGCGACCTGTACAAAACAGCACATCAAAAACACTCGTCCACATGAACTGCAGCGTGGCCTCCGATTGAAAACTTCAATATCAGATCAGTGGGGATAGAACCGTCCCCCCAATCAGTTGACAATGGCGGAAACGTACCAGGGAACAGAGCTGGAAGCAGAAAGCTCCGTCCACTGTGTAGTGGCCACGCTGGGGTACTGCAGCTCACCTCCTGTTCAAGGGAATTAAAATGAATCAACAAAAAGCTGATCAGTGGGGGTGCCGGGTGTTTCATCCCCACCTATCTGATACTGATGACCTACCCTGAGGATAGCTCATCAATATGTAAAATCTCTTTAAAAATGCTTTTTCCTTAAACTGGTAATTTGCCAACACTGGCATATACTCATGGCAGTACACCATTATATACTCTCAGCACCAGCACAGAAAAATGAATCATTACACTAATCCCATTCAAATCATGGGGCTGCCCATATAATATACTGGTTTTCTGGGTCCTCCGAAGCAATAGCTCTGGATAATATCTAAGGGGCTTGATCAGAGACCCTCTCTATTAAAGGGGTTGTCCGGGTTCAGAGCTGAACCCAGACTTATTCCCTTCTCTCCCCACTCAGCTCCTCTAACATGAGCACCGGAGTCTTTCACGCTCCGATGCTCTCCCTTGCCTGTTTAGGTGACCTCTGCCTAGCAGTGTTTCTGATGATGTCACCGGCTCTGATCGGCGGGCTTTAGTGCTGCCCTAGCTGTTTTACAGGTTAGGGCAGCACTAAAGCCCACCGATCAGTGCGGGTGACGTCCCCGGGGTCACTGATAGGCAGAAGCCTCCGCCTAGCTTACCCTATGGAGAGCCCGGAACATCACCAGATCTCCATAGAAAGCTCTTGCCCAGTGCGATTCAGCCCAGGGCAAGGGAGAGCATTGGAGAATGAAATGCTCCGATGCTCATATCAGGAGGGCTACCTGGATGAAAACGAGGATATGTCCGGGTTCAGCTCTGAAGGCGGACAACCCCTTTAAGTCAAAGTTCTAGAACAGAGTATTTCAGAAAGTCAGAATAACCCTTTAAATATTTAAAAAAAATGTATTCTTCTTTCCAGCATCAGTCTCGTCTATGGGATGTGTCTTGTATGATACAGTAGCTGCAATACCAGACACAAACCATGAATAAGAGTGGCACTATTTTTGCATTCAAAAAAGCTTGCCTTTCTGTCTGATCTAATCCTATACAAACCCTTTATTTGCACCATACATTTAGAAGAATACATCCTATAGGGCCTTGGAATGATACAGTATTACTAGGGTCATACAATTCATAATTCACACTTTGTCTTCATTATCTTTCAGTAGACAATAACATTTTAGTTTGGAGGCGGAAATGACATTCAGTCGTTTTCTAGATAAAGAATAATAATGTCTCTAGATTGCCAATCTGAATAATGCAGATGTGAAGAACATTACACTAGCACCCTCTATTGGCAGCAATGTGTAATTTACTGATACCCAACCTGTTAAATCTTGGATTTTGTGGCAGTGCTGTTATTCTATTCTACATATTATTTTTACATATTTTACGTATTAGATCATATTATATTTTATTATATTAGCTTATTCAAATGCATTACATTTCTCATAGATCATAGAAAGACCTGTGTGCTATGCTAAAAAAATATAAAATATCATGTGTTTTATTGAATCATTTGTTCTTTTGTATTGTTTGGTTTTACTACTGTTTAGACTACTAGAAATTGACATTTATCAGCCCAGGGGCAGAGACCACTTTTGGCTCTTTAAAGAAGGACAAGTGATACCACTGTGCATGGCATTTGTGACATCACCAAGACAAAAAACAATGGGAAGCAATTCATTTTCTTAGGCTGGATTTACAGTTTTAGTGACGTTTTCGCACCTGCAGATATTAGCTGGAAGATTATGGAAATTCTGAAATGCAGAACACACGTGAATTTTTTAAAAAATTTTTTACTAGTGCCTTTTTTTTATCTGTGGCAATTTTTGTATCCCTGGTGTTTTTTTTTTTTTTAAGCAAAGCATTTTGAAGCAATGCCATATTTTCTGGCATTTTTTTTTCTCCTCTATAGGGAAAAAAACTGCCTAAAAACATCATCCACACATTTGTTTTGAACAAATAAAATGCCATAAAAACAAATGCAATATAAAAGAAAAATGTAAATGGCAAAAGATAAAAAAAAATGCCAGAGCAAATTTGTGTGTGTTGAGCCCCTAGGCAAAATGCACAGCAAGAACCAATCATGTATGATACCTTTCATGAATGCAAATATATTTGTATATTGACTTCTGAGCAGTATTGGGGTACTTTCACACTAGCGTTTTTGTTTCCCGGTATTGAGTTCCGCCACAGGAGCTCAATACCGGAAAAGAACTGATCAGTTTTATCCCCATGCATTCTGAATGGAGAGAAATCCGTTCAGTTTGCATCAGGATGTCTTCAGTTCAGTCACTGAACGGCGTTTTGGACGCAGGAAATACCGCAGCATGCCGCGGTATTATCTCCGTCCAAAATTCCTGATCAGATAGGATCAAATAGAAACAGATCCATTTGTCCTATGACAAACGGAGAGACGGATCTGTTCTTGCAATGCATTTCTGAGATGGATCCGCATCCGGATCCGTCTACAAATCCTGTCTGTTTGCATGCAGATTGCCTGATCCGACAGGCGACGGAACTGCTTGCCGGATCACTCTGCCGCAAGTGTGAAAGTAATCTTAGGCTGGTGTCAGGCTGTTTTTGTTTTTTTGCTTTTTTTAGTTGTTTTGTGGTTTATAGCACTTTTTTCCCCACAAGGTGTTTTCTGCAGCATTTTTTACACATAAAACGCCAGCTCCAGGGCAAAAGGCTTTTTTTGACATTTGAGATGCACTTTTGACATTTGAGATGCGCTTTTCGGTCAATGGCATTTTTAAATCACAGCATGATCTGGATATGGTGTTTTTTAATCTCTTTTTCTGGTATTTTTGTCCTATAAACATCCATTATTTTTTTATTTTATTTTTGTCTGCATGAAGCAAAGCAAAAGGAAATGTGTGTAGCATTTTTAATGCCGTTTTTGCCTGCTGTTTTTTTTTATAATGTATTTTCTAGTATTACTGTTCTAAAGAGGAAGCGATGTCAGAGGGTATACATGCTTTCCTACATAGAAATGCCAGCCATGCTAAAATCATGCCATTAAAAATGCTAGGTGCTTTGACAAAAACACAAGAAAACACAAGTCAGGCATTATTGGATGTCTTTTTTTGGGCCATAACAAAAACATAGTGTGGAAGCATACTTAGACAGATCATTTTTTTGCTGGTTTCCAATGTATGCAGCAAAATATGCAAAGAGGTATCTCCCTGAAAATATGTATCTCGCTTCCAGAAGGTGGCACCAGAGAGATGGTTCTCTTCCCCTAGGAGATACCTCTTTGCATACATTTTTCCCAAGGAGCATTGCCAATAAAGCTGGCCATACATTTGAGATAATGATCGGCTGCATCGTGGCTGATCAGTCATCCATTGGGATAGTTCATACGAATGATCCCACCAACTAAACTGCCCGACCAGGGAGTCATTTTTTTAAAATAAAAACAGACTCCCTGGTGCTTGAGCAAAATGGCAAGTGATTGGCTAAAATTAGCCGATCACACCATCAACATGCGGTTTCGGCCGATGAATGGCCAAAGTTTTCCAGTATTGTGAAAAACGTTTATGCTAGCTTTCTTAAGGCATTGCACTCTATACAGATGAGGGGTGCACTCTGAAACAGCTGTCTGCGGATGGATATTTGAGTTGGCTATTTTTCCTTATTGTGTCCCAAGGCTTGTTAAAAAAAAAAGTTGAGCTTTGATAAGGAGCCACTTTCAGAAGTTGGCGCTAGTGAGATAGTTATTTTGCTGTGACAGATTCCTCTTTACACATTTGAGCTTTGCAATGTACTATATTTGTTTTACCAATTCCTCTACAGACCCCATCTCTCCCCTCTGCTGCTATGGTGCCTTCAGGAATATTTGAAGTCCATAATAACAACAACATGGTTCGGTGACCACAATGGCCAATCACTGACTGCATCAATGACATTGACCATTGTGACATCTCCACTGGAACCAGCAATTGGCCGCTGCAGTCAACTGATGTGTTTTCCCTATCCATTACAGGCTATGTCTGGCATTGTAGGTCAGCCACATGGACAAGAGTGTCATTGCTCCTGGAAGAGAGAAGCCATGTTTTTCTAGTCCAGAACAACCATTTTAAAGGGATTCTCTAGGATTTTTAAATAATTTGCCTACCCACAGGATAGATCATTGATACAAGTTCAGCGGAGCTCCGACGTCCTTTAGTCCAGTACCTGAAATAGGCCTTGGAACTATCCATGGTGCAGTAGATGGACCAGGTTACTGCAGAGGTGCTTCCGATCACTTCAATGGAAGCAGCGCTGCAGTAACCAACTTTTTCCGCTATGTAAGGCCTCATGCACACAACCATATTGGGGGCCCAAAAGATGCAGACAACGCGCTGTGAGCTGTCTGCATCCACTTGTCCATTCCTTGGCCCTGCAAAAGAGATAGAGCATGTCCTAATCTTGTCCGTTTTGTGGACAAGGATGGGACATTTCCACAGGAGCAAAAAAGGGAATGGTGGAATGCACATGGCGGGGATCTGTGTTTTGTGGACTGCAAAACGGATACGTCATTTGCATGACACCTAATGGACAAAGCTGTAGTTCTGACACTGGAGCTGTTCCTGAACAGCTGATAGGCGGGGGTGTCGGATCTCCACCAATCGGATATTGATGGACTACCCTGGTCCCTGACAATAGGTCATCCATATAGAAATCCTGGTAAACCCCTTTAAAGCTCCTTTGCACATCATGTTGAGAAGATCTGTCATTTTCGATGAGAAGGAAGATTGGATCAAGGCCGGAGGGAGAATGGAAACATTCCTTATTACTTCCTTAGCAAATGTTCCTCTTCTCCCTTGTGCTGTGATCCGATCCTACTTTTTATGTAAAAGGCTGTATTATTGTATACAGCATATTTTATGAACCCGATTCATCATTCCCTACTCCTGCACACCATCTAACACAAGGATACGAGGAGTGCAATAACTCAGCATGGAGAAATTCCCTGTGACGACTCAGCCTACGTGACGGCATGTTAAAGCCCAGAGCAGGTGCTTCTCTCTTAGGAAGTTGAAGGCCCAATGTAAAGTAATTTACAATATGTGACCGTTACACACCATATGCGTTTGCTATGACTGATCCCAGCAAGATCTCATCCAGGGCAGGGCAAGCAATGAGGTATATATGACAGCTGAGCACAATGCAGCACATTCCACCCATCAGACCTGCAGCACACAGGCATTCCAGAGCTCCATCTCCAGGGAGAAGTCAGACTTCAAGTGTGAACATTCCTCATGTCATGGATGATTAACACCTCCAGGGAAAGTCGGCCCCTCTATGTGCAAAACAGGTTGCAAACCTGTGGGCTGATGTTGCTTTTTAGATTCATATAGATAACCATTTATCACAGCAGCCATCACATACCGCAGATACACGTAAAGCTGTATGGGACTGTGGTAAGATCATCACTGTAAAGATAAACGCCATTTACAGGAACCAAATCAAAAGATCAAATGGCGAGATCTGTTTTTACCATTTATCTGGTTTATGTGTCCGGGGGCAGGGGGTACATTCCCCACATGTCTGATATGCCTGTTATCTGAGCAATTGAACCTGAAATTGCTGTCAGTGTGCTCATTTACTTGGATTGATATAGATAAAATGGTAGAAGTACTGTATTATATAGTGACTTTGTGTTTTATTAGTGACCAGTGATGGTCAGTTCGCGGTGTTCGCCAGCGAACACATGCGGGCTGCCATCTTGACTCCCCCGTCCGGCGATGCACAGGTAAGCCCTTACCTGTGCCTGTGCCGATCTTAAATCAAATGTGGTCACCGGGAGCAGGCAGTTCCGAGAACAGCCGCCGGGGGCCTTCATCGGGCTGTTCTCGGAACTGCCTGCTCCCTTTGACCGTATTTGATTTCAGACCGGCTCCCGGCACAGGTAAGGGCTTACCTGTGCATCGCCGGACGGGTGAGTCAAGATGGCAGCCCGCCTGTGTTCGCTGGCGAACACTGCGTACTGAACATCACTGTTAGTGACACCAATCAAGATAAAGAAACCTCCATAACATCACCATCAGTGACTTTTATAGGCGCTAAATAATAATAATAATAATTAGAGATGAGCGAAATTCATATTTTGAAATTCGTTCACGCTTCGTTTGGTGGTAAAAGCAGAACTGCGTTACGGATTCCGTTACCACGGACCATGATGCAGTTCTATGACGGAATGCCTTTAGAGGCATTCCGTTATTCATTCCGTCATAATAGAAGTCTATGGGCTGCATAGCGGATCCGTCCCGTTTCCGTACATGCCTTCTTGTGGAAAACTGCATGGCTTCCCAAAAAAACGCCATAAAAACGCATGCACTAAAGTGCACTAGTTGCATCACATTATTATTATTATTATCGGCATGGTGGGGCTTTTGTGTAACTTTGGGTTGAAATAATGCAAATATTGATATAAATCATCAAATGATGTAAAAGTTTTCATTTGTCAGTGAAGAAGCTATTGTCAGATTACATACAGAATGCAAGGGGAGCTGAGACTACAAATCTGTCAGATGTGTGGACTGGGAATGTTAGAAGAGAGCGCTTTCGGCAACAACAAAGTCCCTTTCTATGCGCTCACTGTACTACTGGGGATTAGAACGGGGTCAGTATCCCATGACAGCACCTGCACAGTTATAAGCTAATATCCTGCATTAATCATATTCCATCTGAGTTTTAAAAGCAAATAAATAGCTGTGCGTGTCCTCTGACCCCTACTACAGAGAAGCCTGCACTTTATCTTCATGGCAAGCTAATCTTCCTCTCTGCAAGACAAAAAATATGATCAAGCATCCTGCAGCTGAAGTAAGAAGGCCAAGCCTAGGAATAAAATGCGTATTTCCAGGGAAGAAGGAGCAGTAAGTGAGGCCGGCAATCCAGTGTCTAGTTCAATTAAAGACGAACCAGAATAATCATATTTGATTCATAACATGTTGCCCAAGAATTTTAAATACTCATTAGGCCTCTTTTACACGGGCGTCGCGTGTCAGGGCCGGACAAGATGCGGGTGCGTTGCGGGAAAATGCGCGATATTTCCGTGCGAGTGCAAAGCGTTTCAATGCATTTGCACGCACGTGAGAAAAATCGGCATGTTTGGTACCCAGACCCGAACTTCTTCACAGAAGTTCGGGGATCGGTGTTGTGTAGATTTTATTATTTTTCCTTATAACATGGTTATAAGGGAAAATAATAGCATTCTTAATACAGAATGCTTAGTAAAATGTCCATTGAGGGGTTAAAAATAATAAACAAATTTAACTCACCCCATCCACTTGATCGCATAGCGGATCTCCACTTCTTTCTACTTTCTTCAGGACCTGGCTAAAAGACCTTTGATGATGTCACTGCGCTCATCACTGCACTCATCACATGGTCTATCATCATGGTGATTTTGGGAGTACATATAATAACTGGTATACATACATAATACAGACAATTGCACTAAGCACGAGTTACACGAGAACAAGACGAGTTACAAACTGGTACAGTAGGAGAGAGGGCTCTGCCTGTGAGGGCTTACAATCATCAAGGTATGGGAGAAGGACACAGTAGGAGAGGGTGAAGCTGGTCATTGCAGTATAGAGGCAGCAGGGTCACTAGTTGTAGGCTTGTCTGAAGAGGTGGGTTTTAGGTTTATTTTGAAGGATTCCACTGTAGGGGTGAGTCTGATATGTTGGGGTAGAAAGTTCAAGAGTGTGGGGGATGCACAGGAGAAATCTTGGAGGCGATTGTGGGAAGAGATGATAAGAGAGAAGGAGGTCTTGTGAGGATCGGAGATTGCGTGTGGGGATGTATCGGGAAAGTAGCTCAGAGATGTAGGGAGGCGACAGGTTGTGGACAGCCTTGTATGTATTTGTTAGTATTTTGAACTGAATTCGCTGGGCAATGGGGAGCCATTGAAGGGATTGGCAGAGGGCAGAGGCAGAGGAATAACAGGGTGAGAGTTGGATTAGTCGGGCAGCAGAGTTGAGGATAGATTAGAGGGGTGCGAGAGTGCTAGATGGAAGGCCACAGAGGAGGATGTTGCAGTATTCTAGGCGGGAGATGATGAGGACATGTACAAGCATTTTCGCAGACTCAAAGTTGAGGAAACTGCGGATGTGAGAGATGTTTTTGAGTTGAAGGCGGCAGGTAGTGGAAAGGGCTTGGATGTGCGGTCTGAAGGAGAGGGCATAATCCAAGTTTAAGTTTTAGAAAGCGAGAGGAGAAGAAGGAGGATATGGAAGATAGGCATTGTGGAATTTGTGTGTCGTCAGCATAAAAGTGATACTGTAAGCCATGGGACTCTATTAACTGCCCCAAGACGAAAGTGTAGATAGAGAAGAGTAGGGGTCCTAGGACACCAACAGAGAGATAATGAGACGAGGAGGAGGAGGTGGTGTGAGAGTGGGAGATGCTAAATGTCTGCTCCGTGAGGTATGATGTGATCCAGGAGAGGGCCAGGTCAATGATGCCAAGAGATAAGAGAGTTTGTTACAGAAGGGAGTGGTCGACAGTGTGAAAGGCAGAGGACTGGTCAAGGAGAAGGAGGACACAGTAATGTTTTTTGTTTTTGGCTGTTAGTAGGTCGTTGGTGACTTTGGTGAGGGCAGTCTCAGTTGAGTGGTGGGGTCGGAAGCCAGATTGTAGCCAGTCAAAGAGCGGGCAGGAGGAGAGATGAGAGGTCAGTTCAGAATGGGTATGTTGCTCAAGTAGCTTTGAGGCATATGGAAGAAGTGATATGGGGCGATAACTGGACAAGGAAGATGGGTCAAGTGAAGGCTTTTTGAGGATGGGTGTAATGGTAGCATGTTTAAATCCAGAGGGTCAGGTTGATGTACCAGTGTTGTCTGTTGATTTTTCGGGTTTTGTTGTGTGCGAGGAGGGCAACAGTGTCCAGAGCTGTACTTATTGTGGTGTTATTTAGGGTGGTGGCAGTATCTGGGTCTTGGAGGGAACAAATGGTAGAAAGTGGCAGAAGAGAGTCAAAGAGCAAGCGTAAGTCAAGATGTTTAAGGTTCCTGTGGGGGTGTGTTAGTGTGTGGACCGGGGGAGCAGCAGAAGAGATCAGTAAAGAGAAGGTGAGTAGGTTGTGGTCAGATAGGGGGAGAGGCGAATTGGAAAGGTTTGATAGGGAGCAGAGGCAGGTAAAGATAAGATCCAGAGTGTGACCATCTCTGTGGGTGGGAGCAGAAGACCACTGTGAGAGGCCAAAGGAGGAAGAGAGTGATAGGAGTTTAGAGGCAGCTGAGTGGCAGGTGTCAATAGGGATGTTGAATTCACCCATGATAATAGTGGGGATGTCGGCAGAAAGAAAGTGTAGGAGTCAGGTGTTAAAGTGGTCAAGAAAGATGGTCGCTGGGCCTGGGGGGTGGTAAATGATAGCTACTTGGAGGTTAGAGGGAGAGTAGATGCGAACAGAGTGTACTTCAAATGAAGTGAGTGTAATAGAGGGTGGCAGTGGAGTTGGGCTGTAGGAGCAGGTGTCTGATAGGAGAAGACCAACTCCTCCACCATGTTTGCTACCGGGGCAGGGAGAGTGAGTGAAATGAAATCCGCTATAAGAGGTGTCAGAGGGTGTCATCCATATTTCTGTGAGACCAAGAAAGGAAAGTTTTTGAGAGATGAAGAGGTCATGAATGTAGGACAGTTTGTTACAGACAGAGCGTGCGTTCCATAATGCTCCTGCAAGAGGAACCAAAAGAGCAGGGGTCAGAGGAATGGTTATTAGGTTGAAGGGGTTGCAGAAATTTGTAGAAGGAGATTTGTAGTAGGAGGTAGAGGTGATAGTGGGGATCTGCTGAGGGGGACCTGGATTTGGAGAGATATCACCAGCAATAAGAAAAAGCCGAGAAAGTGTTAGTAGGTGAGAATAAGAGAGGGCATGAGGTATCTGTGTGTGTTTGGGAAGGAAGTGTTTTACGTTGCCAAACAGGTTTGTGCAAGCGGTCAGATGAGAAGGTAAGATGGAGGGAGAGATGAATAGTTCCTATGCTGGGTGAATGGATGTGGGGGTATTTTAGGAGGTTTTAGAAAAGTGGGTAGAGTAAGATGAAAGATTGAAACATGGTTTGCATTTACTATTTCTGTAATTACCTTTGGTCCCCTTCTGGTGCAATTCTGGTATAATTCTGTATGTGCACTTAAAAAGTTGCACTTGAAAGATGTTGTATTGAAAAGACCAACGTCTGAAAGACCTAAGGACTTAGAGTTATACCACTCAGTGTTCAATCAAGTGTGAACAAGAGGTGAGGGGGCTACATTTGGCCTAATAAAGGGAGGACCAGATACAAGGCTGAAATAGTCAATGTAACCAAATACTCAATAAATCCAGCAGGAAAAGAAACATTAATAGTTCAATGCAGACATACCAGAGGATGAGAAGGAAAGATGAGGGGTGTGGACAATATCAGACTCTGGAAAAGTTGGGTGCAGCAGTTAGGTTCAAAGCTCAATGTTTTGGTAATCTGAATTTTATGTGATGGATCAGAACACAATAGTCTAAGTTGGTGAAGTGAAATGAGAAAAATATATAAATAAAACTATTGTTTAGAAATAGAAAACAGAAAATTGGCATGTGCATATGTATTCACCCCCTTTGTTAGGAAGCCCATAAAAAGCTCTGGTGCAACCAATTACCTTCAGAAGTCACATAATTAGTGAAATGATGTCCACCTGTGTGCAATCTAAGTGTCATTACATGATCTGTCATTACAGATACACTCCTTTTTTGAAAGGCCCCAGAGGCTGAAACACCTAAGCAAGAGGCATCACTAACCAAACACTGCCATGAAGACCAAGGAACTCTCCAAACAAGTAAGGGACAATGTTGTTGAGAAGTACAAGTCAGGGTTAGGTTATAAAACAATATCCAAATCTTTGATAATCCCCAGGAGCACCATCAAATCTATCATAACCAAATGGAAAGAACATGGCACAACAGCAAACCTGCTAGAGATGGCCGCCCACCAAAACTCACGGACTGGGCAAGGAGGGCATTAATCAGAGAGGCAGCACAGAGACCTAAGGTAACCCTGGAGGAGCTGCAGAGTTCCACAGCAGAGACTGGAGTATCTGTACATAGGACGACAATAAGCCGTACGCTCCATAGAGTTGGGCTTTATGGCAGAGTGGCCAGAAGAAAGCCATTACTTTCAGCAAAAAACAAAAAGGCACGTTGTGAGTTTGCGAAAAGGCATGTGGGAGACTCCCAAAATGTATGGAGGAAGGTGCTCTGGTCTGATGAGACTAAAATTGAACTTTTCAGCCAAAGAAAATGCTATGTCTGGCGCAAACCAAATACATCACATCACCCAAAGAACACCATCCCCACAGTGAAACATGGTTGTGGCAGCATCATGCTGTGGGGATGTTTTTCAGCAGCCAGGACTGGGAAACTGGTCAGAGTTGAGGGAAGGATGGATGGTGCTAAATACAGGGATATTCGTGAGCAAAACCTGTACCACTCTGTGCGTGATTTGAGGCTAAGACGGAGGTTCACCTTCCAGCAGGACAATGACCCCAAACACACTGCTAAAGCAACACTTGAGTGGTTTAAGGGGAAACATGTAAATGTGTTGGAATGGCCTAGTCAAAGGCCAGATCTCAATGCAATAGAAAATCTGTAGTCAGACTTAAAGATTGCTGTTCACAAGCGCAAACCATCCAACTTGAAGGAGCTGGAGCAGTTTTGCAAGGAGGAATGGGCAAAAATCCCAGTGGTAAGATGTGGCAAGGTCATAGAGACTTATCCAAAGCGACTTGGAGCTGTGATTGCCACAAAAAGTGGCTCTACAAAGTATTGACTTTAGGGGGGTGAATAGTTATGCACATTGACTTTTTCAGTTATTTTGTCCTATTTGTTGTTTGATTCACAATAAAAATTAAAAAAATCTTCAAATTTGTGGGCATGTTCTGTAAATTAAATGATGCAAATCCTCAAACAATCCATGTTATTTCCAGGTTGTGAGGCACCAAAACACAAAAAAAGTAAAGGGGAGTGAATACTTTTGAAAGGCACTGTACGATTTTTTTTTTTTTTAATGCCTTATTTTGCAAAAAATTATTTTATGTTTTTCAAACCAGCCCTTGGATTTAAATACTTTTGTAATTGCACGTGATTAAAAATTTTGTATAGCCACGAGTTATGCAATAAATTGTATCTGGGTGAGTGACCACTCAGGGGTCACTTAGCTCTCCTGGATGAACATCTTCTGGATAAGACGGTTGGCACACATCAAGAAGCCACTCCAATATAGATTCGGGTGCAAATTGGGCCAAACCAGCTTTATTATCTCTTGTCACAGCAAGGATACCCAGCAAATCTGAGGCAGGTCGTCTACACTTCACTTTGGGGCACTTATAATAAGACCAGTGTTTTAGACGGTCTCAATAAAGCCCTAAGCCGGCAGTGGATCCGCCAAAGTTATGAAGAGGTGCAGGCCTACAATAACTTTAGCGCATCCAGTGCCAGTTCTAAATGTAAGACAGCTTCCTAGTAGGGTTGAGCGAACCCAAACTGCAAAGTTCGGGTTCGTACCGAACTTTGCTAATTCGGGTACCCGGACCCGAACCCGAACTTTTTCACTGAAGTTTGGGTTCGGGTTTGGTGTTCAGGTGATTTTATTACTTTCCGTTATAACATGGTTATAACTGAAAATAATAGCATTCTTAAGATAGAATGCTAAATAAAATGGCCTTTGAGTCCCATAATCTAAGTTCCCTATCAGTATGTCTTTGGAGTGTAGGAGGAAACCAGAGTAAACCCACACAAACACAGTGAGAACATACAAACTCCATGCAGATGTTGTTCTTGGTTGGATTTGAACCTAGGACCCCAGTGCTGCAAAGCACCAGTGCTAACCACTAAGCCACCGTGCTGCCCATATCAAGTATAATCTGTTTTAAATCCAAGTAATACACCCTTAGTGGGGAGTGATTAGCTCCAAATCTTTGGGAACCACTATTGCAATAAAAGCATGGTCCCACCAGAGGATCCTCTAGTGGGACCATGCAGCAGCTGCATCCTTATCACTACAAACCCTTGTAATCTCCCTTCTCGTGATGTCATATAGTGATGAGCGGCAGGGGCAATATTTGAATTTGCGATATTTCGCAAATATTTTGTAGAATATTCGTCATATATTTGTGAATTCGCAAATTCGAGATGATATTTTTGATTGCGAAAATCAGCAATGTATTATTCCTGTAATAAGTGCGAAATATCGGTGTGGGGTAGGCAACTTTTCTATTGGTTGCTAGGGATGTTGTTAAGCTTTGACAAAGCCTTCTCATTGGCCCACAAGCTAGAAGAAAGGAGGGATGATCACCTGATGTGTACTGTGTTAAAAAAATATATATATATTCGTCATTACGAATATATAGCACTATATTTTAAATATTCGTGAATTCTCGAAGTGCCGATATTCGCCCAAAAAATTTGCTTTTTGATATTCGCGCTCAACACTAATGTCCTACCATATTCTCCACCGAAAGCTCTGTACTGTTCTGAAAGCCATCTATTTACTGCTCATTGTTCATATTCTGCGGCTCTGTTCACAGTGTGGAAAAAATAGGAGTACCCGCAGGAAACCTACAGAAACAAGTGGAAGCCATGCAAACACTACAGATGTATCCCCTGGACAGACTTCCACCTTGGACCCCCAGTACAGTGTGACTCACTGAGCGATCGTTCTGTCTGCATTATACATGGGACAATGTACCTCCTAGAAGGTTTTTTACCTTTCTCGGACACTCTTGCCACTTTTCCGAAAAAGCAGGCGGGGCGTAGGCGGGAGAAGGCAGATCTTGGGCAGGACCTCCATGGCCCTACTCATTTAACATGTGCCCCAGAAAACTGGCTGTACGTTACACCAGAAACCTACTCCAGCAACCGGCTACTGGATGGAGTAGATTTCTGTCCTGGTGCACAGTCAAACTGTCATGCGCCAAATTTATTAAGAACCATGTGCCTGGTAATAATTGTGGCGCATCTCACATCAGCGCTGGCCAAATCAAGAGCAACGTGCACAACAGCGATCTTGATAAATGTGTGGAACCACCCTATAGGCCAGGGGTGGCCAACCTGCGGCTCTCCAGCTGTTTCAAAACGACAACTCCCAGCATGCCCAGACAGCCTACAGCAGGGCATGCTGGGAATTGTAGTTTTACAACAGCTGGAGAGCCGCAGGTTGGCCATCCCTGCTAAAGGCTTTCACTGTGCTTAATATAAAGATACACATTAAAAATGTATTACACAAAAAATAACCATTGTTTCAAATGCAGATTTAGCAAATTCTAACTGGATTCTAATGTGTTAAATGTCCAAATAAAGTTAAAGTTTGCTACATCTGTACATTTAATTACCATATCGCAAAGGCTACCCGAAATTTATTTCAAACTACTGCCAACTTTGATGCTCAGTTCCGAGTCTTTGTTGTGAATGTCGATCTCCTGTTTCTCCAGTAGGGGGAGGTATAGCCCGCACTGCAGATTTCTTGAGTTACATTTAAAACCATATCAAAACAAGAGTAAATATTTCAACTCTGAAGGAGAATTTTTCTGAATCGATTAAACATGGACAGATCACATTAACCCTTTTGGGCTTGGTTTATAAAAAAGAAACACAATTGCTATAAAAGCACAGGCATTTTGAAAGTGAGTTCAGAGATAACAAGGACCTCCTTGAAATCTGTCCAAACAGTATAGTAGTTTAGGACCGCATTCATGGTGATAGATTCTCTTTCAATAGTTTATTTTTTTTAAAGGAAAATACTAAAATAAATCATAGAAAATCAGCATCTCTGCCTCAGTGTATAAAGTAGAATAAGAGAAGAAAAGCGCAGGTGATATTCAGGACAAAGATTCATAATGGGATCCAGACAGGCAAATCATAGTGAGGCCTCATGCACACGGCCGTTGCCCAGCCGTGCCCGTATTTCACCCCGCAAACAGCGGGTCTGCAATATGCGGGCACCGGCAACGTGCTCACTGAATCACCGCATTACATTTTTTTACCCACCCGTTTGGCGTTCTCCAAAATACCATTATTATTATAAAGCACAGAAATTTTTCGTACCTCTAGAAGTGTTTACAGTGTGAAAAGTGACTCCGGGCTCAGATCTAGTGCCTCTTCTGTCCATCGTAATGTGCTGCTGTTTGTACATATCATTTAGCTTCGGTTGGGATTTTGACCAATGTTCACATCTAACGTGCTGCCAAATGGAGAAGTGAAGAAAGGTCATAGAAAGAGCTAAAAATAAATGGAAGAAGTTGGAGAAGAGGCGCAGGAAAGGTGTTATATGTTCTGCTTCTAAAAAGCCGCACAGAAAAATAATTACGTTCTCGCCCTCCTTCCACTTCACTTGATAATGACCCTATATTTAGAAGGAAATGATGAGCGTATTTGAAGTAAATGGTTAGGGTTATGCAATATGCAGGCTGTGACTAAACTGGGAAAGTGCGTTATAACATTGTTAATGCCGGATTATCGCATGCTATAAAAATTGCTTTCTTTATCTGAAAATGCAATAAAAAGAAGTTTAACGAGTTCAACTGAAAAGGCGTGTTTTTTATTACATGAGTCTTTGAAAGCCATGACTTTTTTTTTTCTGTTCGGTTATGTGTATTTTTGTGACTTTTTTAGTGGGGCTTTATTTTTGTCATTTTTATTTTAGTATTTTTTATAGAAAAGGAAAAATGTAAAAAAAAAAAGGGAAATAATCAGTTTTTTTCACATTCTTTTTAATAGCATAACATGCATCTTAATTTTTTTTATTTATTATGGATCGTTTTGATATAAGGGATGCATGGTGGCAGGGTGTGTCGCTAGAACCTGCAGTATTAGGTGCGGTTGCATTTTTTTAATGATATTTTACTTTGTCTTTAGTTTTCATTTTTAAATTTTACACTTTTTGCCCCCCACAAGGTCATACAAAACCTCTGGGGGACATTTTTTAAAATTAATTGCTGATTTCTTTTGTAACTGGTGCTTACATATTAGCCTCAGTTACAGGCAGGCTCGGACTGGCCCACAGGGGAACAGGTAAATCCCCCGGTGGGCCCCTGAGCAAGGTGGGCCCCTAGTCCCCTATCCCCTGCTTAAGTGGCACATAGCACAGTATACTGACATATAGATTGGCTGGCTAAGATGCTATACAGTAGATTGCCTATATCTATATAAAAAACATTTAATGGTGGGTCCTAGAAACCCCAACCTGACACTGGTTGCAGGGAAGTGCGGCCCCCAGAGTGATTGTACACAGTGGCGTGTCTAGGGTGTTTGGCACCCAGGGCGGGTCCTTTCTCTGGCACCCCCCCCCCCCTCCAATACTTTAAAAAAATTGTAACCCCTCACAGTAGTATTGCCCTTATTGTACAACCTTCACAGTAGTTTTGTACAGATGTGTGCCCCCTCACAGTAGTTATGCCCACATTGTGCCCCCCTCAGAGTAGTTATGCCCTCTCTGTGCCCCTTTCACAGTTGTTATGCTCTCTTTGTGCCCCCTTCGCAGTAATAATCCCCATTGTGCCCCCTTCACAGTAATATTCCCCATTGTGTCCCCTTCATAGTAATAATGCCCATTGTGCCCACTTCATAGTAATAATGCCCATTGTGCCCCCTTAATAGTTATAATACCCATTGGGCCCCCTTCACAGCAATCTGACCCCCATTAGACCTCCAGACTCCCAATCAGACCTCCAGACCCCCCATTAGACCACTCCAGACCCCCAGTCAGACCTCCTGACCCCCCCAGTCAGACCTCCAGACCCCCCCAGTCAGACCTCCAGACTCCCATTAGACCTCCAGATATCAGACCTCAGATCAGACTGTAAAATAATACTTACACTCCCTGTCCTGGTTGTCACCTCTTCTCAGGGCCGGCGCAGCAGTCACCTGACCTCCTGCAGCGTCAGGTCAGAGTGCGCTCTGTATGTCCTGACTCTGCAGGCAGCCAGGACACAGCAGCGCAGGCCCTGAGAAGAGCGAGCAGGAGGACGGGTAGGTACTGGACAGCGCTCAGAGCGCTTCTCTCCCCATCCTCCTGCAGACTAGTGAGCGCATCCATTATGGAAGGGCTCACTACTAGTATTCCCTTTATAAGATGCAATGCATCTTATAAAGGGAAAAGCAATGAGCACTTCCATCTGTATTGAAGCGCTCATTGCTTTTGGCACCCCACTGAGAGCCGGCACCCAAGGCGGACCGCCTCCCTAGACACGCCACTGATTGTACAGTGCTGCCTCACTGCAGAGCTCATATAGGTCTGATAAGACCCAACAGCTCAAACAGACTCCCGACCCCCAGAGATCACGTGATCACGAGGACTGGAGCTGGAAGTGGCATTGTCACACTTGGTCAGTGCTGTGCTGTGTATAGAGCAATAGGGAAGGCAGGGATGGTAAAAAAAAAATGAAAGCCCTGCTGTAGTAGCTTCTGCAGCTGCGCAATTAGCCTCTGCACAGGCATTTTAAAACCTCCATGCAGAGACATGTGCCGACCACCCAGATGTATATAGTCAACGGGCAGTCGACAAATGGTTAAAAATACATCCTGCACTAAAAAAGAAATACAGTGCTAAAAATGGGCCAGATTTATCTCTAATGCTAAAAATAAAGCAGATCTGTCATCATAATATGGTGTCCTATTTCCGAGTAGCATATCACAATGACAGGACCATGAGACTATTTTACCAAAAAGGCACATAAAGCATATGTATAAGACAAAATACCGCTGGGCCTACATGCAGATCCATGGTAGGCTTCAGCATTGGTTGGGTGCAGGAGAAGGTGAGTTGAGGTCTCATAAATACAGCAGACGTATAACTATCAGCCCCGCTCTAAGGCTACTTTCACACTAGTGTTTTTCTTTTCTGGCACTGGGTTCCGTCAAAAGGACTCAATACCGGAAAAGAACTGATCAGGTATATCCCCATGCATTCTGAATGGAGAGCAATCTGTTCAGGATGTCTTCAGTTCAGTCTTTTTGACTGATCAGGACAGAGATAAAACTGCAGCATGCTACGGTTTTATCTCCGGCCAAAATACGGAGCACTTGCCTGAATGATCCGGCATTTTTTTCCATAGGAATGTATTAGTGCCGGATCTGGCATTCAAAATACCGGAATACCGGATCCGTCCTTCTGGTCTGAGCATGCGCAGACCGAAAAAAAGGTGAAAAAAATAAATGCCGGATCCGTTTTTCCAGATGACGGATTTCAATGCATTTGTAAGATGGATCAGGATCCTGATCAGTCGGCATACGTTTTAAACGGATCCAGCAGGCAGTTCCGGCGACGGAACTGCTTGCTGGATCACTCTGCCGCAAGTATGAAAGTAGCCTTACCTTAGTGACAATAATACAAATAGCTCATTAGTTTTTTTTTTTTTTATTCTGTTTAGTATAATAGCCGAGCATACCCCGTTCTGGTGACTAATGTGCTGCTTCGAAATATTGCAGAATATTGTTATGATGGAAACGGCAGATTTACAGAGAAACTTAATAACGAGTGCGGCAATTTTTTTTATGTGATTGCAAAATAAATCACTGTCTCTTAGAAAAAACATTTACTTTCAGGGGCCCAGATAAAAAGGTTCTAGGTCTATACATTTTAAAGCTAATCTCATCTTTGCACAAAGATTTTTTATTGTTTAAGTTGAGCACTTTTTAAATAGTCTAGAGCATGGATGCTCAACCTGCGGCCTTCCAGCTGTTGTAAAACTACATTTCCCATCATGCTAAGCCGTAGGCTGATAGTTGTAGGCTTTCCGGGCATGCTGTGAGTTGTAGTTTTGCAACAGCTGGAGGGCCGCAGGTTGGGCATCCCTGGTCTAGAGGTTTCCTAACATTATGCTGTTGTTGAGTCTGCCAGGAACAGTGTGCTGTCCAATCATTGTCAGCTCCCTTTGCTCTCCCCCGGCCATCTTAGATAGCAGTCGGGAGTAGAAAGGGGTTGGACATGACAGAGGGCATCTCACCCAGTCTGTACAGCATTTGGGTAGGTTCACATGGAGGATTTTATCCTCAACAAAATTCACTGCGTATCCCACGGAAGAAGCCGCTACGCTGTGCTGCAGGTTCTGCCAGAGGTTTTCATATGGAGCCACTGTGGGTTTAACTCCATTGAATGGAGATAAACCATGAGGTGGGTCCTGCTGCGGCTTTGCGAGGTAACCTGTACATTCTTGGCGCAGTCTTAAGAACCACGAGGGAAAACCCCTCAGCCGCATGAAATGCAACACAGCCACCCACTGACAACAATGGGAGGCGGTTTCAGTGCAGATTTGGCCCGGTTGCCCAAAAACTTCCCTTAGAGTGTAGAGAGGGATGAAAGCACACATGGTGGTCTGCAGGGGAGGGAGGCATGCCTTGTATCAGTGAACAGAGAGAGGAGAAAAACCAGACCACATCAGAAATCAGCGACCAAATCAGAATTTGTTCCAAATTTCTCAAAAAATGATTCACTAGATTCACTAACGATTCACCCACATGAGAAGTCCTACAAGTGCTACTTAGTGCACCAATCAGTAATATCTACTCAGACCTGATAAAATGTGAAGTTGCATGTATTGCGCAAAAAAATATGCGCATCATTAGGGTCAATTTGCGCAATTGCGAAAATAATGACTGGAGATCACGAATTCTAGAATTCACAAATTTATTGCAAATATTATATGAACAATTTGCGAAATATTGCGAAAACGATTATTGCCTATGACGCTCATCACTATTTATGAATAGGGCATGAGAAGGATGTGTCTTATCAATGAGACACATGGTCTGGTTGGTAGGAAGCTTTCTCAGATATCTTAAAAATAGATAATGTAGCAGCTGAGGTGTGTATTGGAAGGAATATTGTACCCCTATTGTAAGTGATTAAGAAATATTAGACGTCACCTTGGAGTTATGTGGCTAGTATAAATGGACTGTGCCTGTAGCCTCAGTAAAACAGATACAGTACACCTTAGCAGGAACTAGCACGCTTGCAAACCTATTGCTCAGGCACCCTCCCACTGGGAAAGGTGCCTGAAATACCTTGGGTTAGCCAGCCATTCGCTGGTGAAGAGTAGGTGTGCACTGGCCCTTTAAGAGCTGGAGGGAGTGCGCTTGCCCTACATGAAGAGGAAGAGAAGCCTTGCAAACATTCCTTAGCCTGTGTGGAGGGACAGAGCCATCCCGGCGGCCGGGCCCAACCAAAGCATGAGCAGGTCCAGCCTGCCAGGTAAGTTCAAAGGGGTTGTCTGGGTTCAGAGCTGAACCCGGACATACCCAGAATTTCCCCCAGGCAATTAGCATTGGAGCAGTTCATACTCTGATGCTCTCCTTTTCCCTGTGCTGAATCGTGCAGGGCAAAGGCATTTTGTGGAGTTCCGATGACAAACCGGGATCTCCTTCGAGCTGTCAAGGGAGGCTTCCGCCCAGCAGTGAGCCCGGTGACGTCACCGGCACTGATGGGCAGGCTTTAGCGCTGCCCTGGCCTATAAAACGGCTAGGGCAGCGCTAAAGTCCGCCCATCAGAGCCGTTGACGTCACCGAACACACTGCTGAGCGGAAGCCTCCGCTCGGCAGTGTGTTATAGTAAATAAAAGAGCTCCGATGCTCATGTCAGGGGGCTGCCTGGGTGAAATTATGGGCATGTCCGGGTTCAGCTCTGAACCCGGACAACCCCTTTAACAGAGTAGCAGCGACTCACAGCTGCTGCTGTGACATGAAAATTGCACAAGAGAACTGGGTTTCTTGCATTGATATAGATAAAATAATGGTGTATCTTACAATTGTTTTTATTTTAAGTTATGGAATAACTCCTTTAAGCAGTATGTGCCATTTGATAGTTGTAATACTCATACTACCCTTAAAGGGTGAAGACAAGGAGGCCACTTAGACTATGCCCTTGGGAGTAGCTCCAAGTCAAATCTGTTCAAGTGACACAGTGTTACAGCTAGCAATTCATTCATAATTTATAGCAGGAATAATAAGGGAATGGAACAAGAAAGAGTAATAACAATAGATGCTCCTGAATAGTTATTACAAGGGAGATGAAATTAGATGCTAAAACAGACATGTCAGGAGGGGTTACAGGTCCTCTTTAAACTTATTTGGATACATTTGGCAGAAATGCTCTGTTTTCTCTGAATTGCAAATTTATAGCAGACATTACAAAGCATAGCAGTGCGCTAATAAGAGGCGAAACATGTGTGGGTATATTCAACCTCAAGTGACAAGTGGTATCAGTAGCTGGAGGGGCTTCTATTCGCTGATAAGAATGATATTGCTAATATTAGCCAGCATTTCTTTTCTAAATCTCTCCCATATTTCCGTCCTATATTTCCTTTCTCCCATAGTCACGAATAGAGCAAACAGTTTATGAAAGACTAATTTTAGAGTCTTCACAGAATCTATCAGCGGGATGTGTGACTAAGGTCTCCTGCACACGACCGTAGGTGTCCCGTTGCCGTATTGCAGACCGCATTTGCGGATCCGCAATACACGGGCACCATTCCGTGTGCATTCCGCATCACGGATGCGGATCCATTCACTTCAATGGGTCCGCAAATCCGGAGATGTGTAATGGTGCGGAATGTAAGAACGGAACAGAACCCTACACAAGGACTACGGAGTGCCTCCGTGGGATTTCGTCCCGTACTTCCGTTCCGCAAAAAGATAGAACATGTCCTATCTTTTTGCGGAACGGCCGGATCGCGGACCCATTAAAGTGAATTGGTCCGCGATCTGCTGCGGCTGCCCCACTGCTCGTGCACAAATTGCGGGCCGCAGCACAGCCACGGGGCACACGATTTACATCTGTTTAATAGCTTCGCTGTTTCACTTTTTAAACTGAATTTCCTCCTTTCTGATACATATTTTTATAGGTTTATGCTGGGTTCACAGTGACTGAAAATCAACGAATCAACAAAAAAGGCAACAAAGCCGGTGGTGTCACCACGGACCCACGATTGGCGAAAAACCACTGATGTGGTTGAACATGGACGGCACACATCTATGATTCACTGACATATGAAAGAGGCCTAAGTCTATGGTGGTTAAATGGTTAACACTTGTTATATAGTTCGTTATTATTATATCGTTAAGATGGTGAAAGGGTTTTATGGTGTCGTCTAGGGCAGAAAAGTATACCTATAATTTAAATTTTATTTAAAGGGTTGTATTAGATCTAAAAACTTAAAAAAAATAATGATAATAATTTTGTCGGAAACTCATGGAATACCCCCAAAATAAACTATTACCAAAATTGTTTATTGTCATTAATGTTATTTGCTTCTATGTAATGTTCTGATGTATTGTATGGTATCCTTATAGTTTTGTATGGATAGGTCTAGGTTAACAATCCTGACTCTGCCCACCAGCATAGGGTCTAGTGTTAGCTGAGGAAGAGAGAGGAAGTCCATGTGCTCACTCCTTGGAGAACCAAGGCCTAAGTCCCAGAGAATCATTATCTCTGAGATATTTGGAGAAAGCAAGCCATCTGTACTTTACAGTACTCAAAAAAGAGAAATGGAAGAACTAGAAGGTCCAGAATCTGCATGGCCTAGCATTGAGGCCGTCAGTAAGGTGTTCGCTATTTAAGGCTGATAGAGACTTTACTGCTGTGAAAAGGAACATTGCTAATATGCACGTTCACACGTAGACACTGTCCTGGCCAGCTGTATCATAATCCTGCATCCCTCAGCCTGGAAATTACAGACACATTTTGCGAGATTCTTCTTACCAGCCTAAGGTTCTGCAGAGAGAGACTTTGGAAAGGAGAGGAGTACTACAACCCCACCATTGCTTATAGTCATACATTGCTATTGGGGAAGATTTGAACTGTGAATTGTTTTGAATTGTGTTTTGATACCATTGGATGTACTACAACTCGCATTCTGCAGTTTAGTAAAGACAGACTTACCTATTTTCTACTGCAGGCCTGGTTACTGACTCGGGCAGCAGAAAAGAAAGGTTTCACCCTCCTGTCACTGCCTGGCCCCAGGTAGGATTGGTATGAGGGCTGCCACTGGGATTTATGCGAAAAAGCTGTTGTAGCAAGAGCCACTACCACTCCCATCCTCCGCTTCGCTCCTCCTGGGCTTGTGGCACTGCTTTCTACAAGCATATTACTCCTGTCCTCGTTGGTAACATGTGCAGGAACGGCATGTAGCCCCTATTGAACAGTACTACAAAAATAAAAGCGTATGGCAATCGATTTAACGTTGCTCTACTGGGAACTCTTCCGAACAGCAGCAGGCCACTTTTTGAACAATTTAAAGGGAATCTGTAATCAGGAAATTCACTGTTAAACCAGACACAATGGGGCAGATTTCTAAAACCTGTAGATGGCGTAAACTTAGACAGGCTGGCTTGCCATGTACCAGATTTATCACTGGGGACAGGCACTTTTGTCTAATTCTACTATTGTCTAGAGCATTATGAGACAGCATTTTATGATAGATTTGTGGTGACAATCTGATGCAAAAGGCACATCTTGAGCCACTTCCACACCACTTTTCCTCTGTCAGAGGAAGACAGAGGAACAAGGGTGCACCGAGTGGCTTGAGCCTGTCCACAGTGCACTTAACTTCTCATTTGCATGTGTCTTCAGCTGAGGCCACCTTTGGTAGACAGGAATGTGACCATCTTTTGCTGCTCCGCAGACGCTCATTACAGGAAAGAACAGTGTATTTCTCCATGGTTAACTCTTAGAGAACTGGGCGAATTTCCGCTTTTGCATTTTCGTTTTTCAACCCGCACTCCCAGAGCCATAACTTTTATATTTTTCCGTTCACAAAGCCTTATGAGGGCTTATTTTTGGGGGGACAAGTTGTACTGTCTAATGGCACCATTTACGGTTGCATGCAATGTAGTGGCGTTCACTATGATGTAAAATTTGCCTGTTACCTTCATACTCCAGGTCAGTACGATTACAATACCGCACTTGTATAGTTTTTCTTGAGTTTTAATACTGAAAAAAAAAATTAAAACCTTGAAAAGAAAATTTTATTTTTTTTAACACCAAATTCTGACCCCTATAACTTTTTTGTAGTTATACGTATGGAGCGGTGTGAGGGCTCATTTTTAGGGGAGTTGAAGTGACAAAAAAAGGCAAATTGGCCTTTTTTCTTTTTTTTTTTTCATCACGCCATTTGCAGTGCGGGATTAATATTGTTATATTTTAATAGTAGGGGTAAAAACATGCAGTGATGCCCATGATGTGTATTTTTTTTATTGGTTAAGTATTTTTATTTTGGGGAAAGGGGGTGATTTGAACTTTTATTTTTTTTTATATTTGTTAATACTTTTTTTTAAGTCACCCTGGGTGACTATAACTGGCAATCATTAGATAATTTTATTTTTAATATATTTTATATAATTTTATTATTTATTTTATTAATTATAATTTTCAATATAACAATACAGTGCTGCCACCTAGAGGCCTATATTGGTTTTTCCACTAATAGCTGTCAAAGCCTGCCTGAGGAATGCTGTTACAGGAGCCATAGCTCCAACTTCCAAGCTGCTCAGATGCCATGGTCCCATTTGACCACGGCATCTGAGGGGTGAAATGTATATAATCAGCCTTATGGCTGATCGCATACATGTGCCGCAGGTCTCTGCTGTTTGAAACAGCAGAAACCAGGTGGCTATGGCACCCGTTGCATGTGCGGACGGGTGCTATGTTTAAAGACCCGGGGTTAAAAGATGGCCAAACCTGGTATTGGCCACCAACCTCATATGTAATGCAGGACTTTCCAACTATCCCCCAATCACAGTTGTCAGAGAAAGTGGGATCAGGCATGTTGAATTTCAACAATCCAGATCTTTTGTTCCCTTGAGAATACAAATTAGCCCCATATCAGCCAAACCAGAGATTTATCCAGAAGGAAAACACACTCACCTGTAGACAGCTGGTCTGTAGTTCTTGCAACTAATTGTACAGTAGGGTACTGGTTGGTTGGATGAGATTCCCTTGAAGCAGTTTGGGTGGGGTGGTCCTGGTTTTCACTGAAAAGATCCTGATGGTGTATGGAGACTTACGTACAGGCAATGTTCCATGGGAAAAAGTATGCCCATATCATAAATAGTGCCCTGCGTTTTACTGGCAAGGGTCAAGAGACCCGAAACAGCTGTCTACATATGAATGTCTCTTCCTTTTGCAAGAGTCTCTAGTATGGCTAATATTAGATAGTTTTCTTTCTTCTGGAGGAGAGCTAATGTGAATATTTTTACTCCAAAAAGTCTCTATGCACCACCTGGATCTACTCAATGATAAACAGAACCCATCCAGCCCCTAGAGCTTCATCAAAAGCATCTCATTTAACCAGCCAGTACCGTTGTGTCAATGACGAGGAGAAATGACACCAAGGACCGATTTCTGTCAAAAATGAATCCTTATTCTGTGATACAATTTTCAAGATCGGTGCACAAACAAGAAGGGATGTTAATTGCAGCATTTCAGCTCCCATCTGGAGCTATTCTCAAGCAAAGCACTAGGTGGGAGCTGAAATGTCACAATGGACATGAGTGTGTAGCTGTGGCTGAAGATCTGAGCCTGGAAAGAGTGCACTAGCTTTCCTTCCTTACAGGACTGCATGCTGCTTTCATCCCTTAGTTCATTTAAAGTTGAATTTTAATGAGGGAAACTTATCATAGTAAAAAAATAAAAAATAGATAACTGCACAATGTTTAAAGGGGTATTACATTCATTTAAAAAATATTTTCCAAGGGCTGAAATGGTTTTTAAAAATAAAAGAGCCTCGGCAGTTCCTCACTTGTTCCAGCAGTGCCTGGGTCCCCACTGAGATCTACTTCCTGCTAAAAGTCAGGCACAGCAGGAAGTGGCTGGGAATGCTGCTCAGCCAATCAGAACTACCTTGGCCAGTGATTGGCGGAGCAGCTTTCCCAGACACTTCTTGCTGTGTCGGGACATCATCAGGTAGTGGATGGTACCTTCTGAAATACAATGGCGGGGAACCAGCCCATCTTTTTTTATACTCCTGGAAAATGCGTTTAAACCAAACAACGGTCAATTGTGATGAGCTGCACGTAAAAGTGTGTTTCTACTCTAAATATGACAAAAAAAATTGGTTCAGCTTCTGATTATTCTACATTGTTGGACAGGTATCTTGTATAGTTTAGGAGTGTGGTTCTGTAAAATATGAAACAGGAGGTTATTTTTTTACCTTGCACACAATACACAAAAATACAATCATTAGAAGTCCTCTACATTCTGCAAAAGTGGAGCGCACAACCTAAGGAGAGCCATGCTACTTCCTCAAATGTATCAACGTTGAATCATAGAGAGGAAGGTTCACCTTTACCTGACCATAGCCCATTGTTTGACAACAATAGTGCCCCCATCGCAGTGCCACACTATCAGTTCCTCGCAACATTTCAAAGCAGAACTGTGCCAGCCACATGAGTGTCTGATAGCAGTCTCAATCACAGCAGTTCCTCAATGCAGTGCCAGCCACAGAAGTGCTTGCTTTTGCACTGCCATCCACAACAGTGCCCCCATTTAAACCTTCAGATGTGCCCATAGGCTGTCCTTCACCTCGACAAATGCCAAAAGAATGCCCATTTGGCCTCCATCAGTCTGGTATGTGCTGGTTTGCTATTTTTCTGTATGGCATAACTCAGCCTACTGCACTGTTCCATACATAAGCATCCAGTATATATTCTTTATATGGGTCTATGGATGACAGATGCCACTGTATGCCTCTAAGGAGTCAAGTCACAGTCTGTATTATAGTCTACAGCTACATTTACAATTCTGTTATTTATTACCAGTTGTTTATTACCACTTTTTGCAGGGGGGCAGTGACCTAACCAGAAAAGGTCATGTCTTATCTGGGAAGGGCTTGTTTCTGGTTTTCATCACCATCTTTTAAAATAACTATTTATGAAGGTCGCTGTAATTTTGTAATGTATTTATTTTATCCTTACTGCTCCTATCTTCTGTTCTGGGCTGTGGTCACATGACCATGTCCATGCCCTTCTTTCTTATTTCCTGTGATGTCGCGTCCATGAGCGTGTCAAAGCAGCAACACGGCCCAGTGATAGGTTGGCAGAGCTATAAACTAGCTGGGTATTGTTAGGGGTGGTGCTAAAGATGTGGCAGAGGAAGGAGAAGTGCACCATGGGTTTGGTTGGATACAGCAACAGGAAGTGCTACATCCAGGATGTAGACAAACCAGAGGGATTAGTTTACATGTTAAAATGGGTCAGAAAGGTCCAAATCTAAAAAAAAAAACATGGGGAAGATGTACAGGAGGTAAGCAATTACATGAGCATATCTGTAAAAAAAAAAAACATAGTAATTCCAGAAAACCTCTTTAATGTGCACCAATGTGCTTCAAAATTGTATACAAAAGTTAGCCAACCGGTAGTTTAGACAAAAGTGTCTAAAGATGCATATTTACATTGTCTAAATATTAACAGGATTAGTAAATTTGCCCAATATATTTAAGTAACTTATTCTATAAAATGTAGTTCAATGTTTAGTTTGAGGAGCAATTTTTAGGGTCCTTTTACACATGGCAAATACAGAACAGCTTTGAACGAGCACCAATCAATGATATTTAATGATATTCGGTGTGATACAAAGTGAATAGGGAATGAATGATTACATTACGGTTGTTCGTTCTCCTTTCATTGCATATTGTTGGCAGCACATCTCCTGTTTACGATCACCCAACGAATGAGAGTTTGGCCTTTTGTCTGGTGATCGACAGCACACCGGTGTGTTCCCAATAATTTGCCTGAAAGGGCACCCTTAGAGATCCTGCTTACACATGGCTCCATTACAATACTGAAGCTGAATGTCCTGTTAAATAGAGCCCACTAGGAAATTTGGTTTTGTATAGTTTGCATGAGTAGAAAATACATGAATGTTAAAAATGTGGCGTCAATTAAAACTTTTTCAAAGTAGGTCAAATTTGTTCTAAAAAGATTTAGATTCTATATTCAGTGTTAAAGAAAGGAGAGGGTGGCCGTGAACTAAAGGTGCTAATCACTTTTTGAGGGGGGGGGGGAAACAACATATTCTTCCATAAGTACTAATAGAAATCTATCACTTAAAATACACAGTCACACCTGTAGGTGTCTAACATTTAGTTTAGTCTTATTATCTCTCACAGTATGTTACAAAATGTTCTGTTTTATATACTTCATATACTTTTACCTGTTATGTAAGTTCTTCTAATTAAAGGGGTTAGCCACCCATGAAAAAATCATTTTGAAAACAGTTTAGAATGATGCAAAAGAGCAAATGAAGTCATACTCATCTTACCAAATCTCTGCCACTCTGGTATCCAAAGCTTCTCTGCTCTCCTGCAGGTCTTTACTTCCTGCACCTTCTAGACACATCTGACTACTACAGTCAATCACTGCCTGTAGAAGGTTGGCTTCAATGGTCACATGTTTGCGTCCAAAAGAAGAATGAGATCAAGACTGGTGGGGGACTAGTAAAGGGTCACACAATCATCTTCATAAGGCCATAGTCTAATAATACCTGTATGGCTAGGAGAACATCTAGATCAATGCCTGCTGTCCAGGAGATGACATCAGCAAACTACAGGTACCAGGAATATTATTATTGTTAGCATTATTTTCTGACTTTACAGTAGCTACCATGATGATTCTTTATTGTCCCAATGCAGATTTCAGCTCAAAATGCTCTAATTTTTCAAGCATTTGAGTTGAAATATTACATTGGGTCAATTAATAATCATCACTAGGGTGCTGCCTGTAGTATTGGATGATCTAAGGATTGGTGGACCAGGGTCTGAGAGAACCTTGTACCCTATATTGTTCTGGGTTCTGTGTACTATACATTTGTATTTCAGCATTGTGTTGACTCCTTGGATTCATCAATTATTCTCAACAAATGAAGCAAAAGATTTGGTTAAAAAGTCCCGGTCCTTGTTTTTTAAAGTTCTGTCTTCGGAAGTGATCATCCAGGGTTTTCTGATTGTTAGAAAGCTATCAATGATGGAGTATTCCCATCTCAGACATGTATGGCATATACACAGGATATCTCATAGATGCATGTTCCATACCATGTTGAGAAGGCAGGGGATATGGACCTGGCATAAGATTTATTTTAGGCTTGTGACCTCTGTTAAGCACGAGTCCCTATGGTTCTATACAGTGGAGCTGTGGACACTTTGGAGCACATTTATTAAGACCGGTGATTTTGACGCCGGTCTTAATTGTGCATCTGCTGCTGGAGGAAGAGCCAAAGTTATGTCGAGGCGCAACAAAAGTAAATTTTTGTTTTTTTATGCTCCCAAAAACCTTGTATACGTCCATATTAAGTCTGAAAAAAATAAAAATGTACAGTATGACCCCAAAGATTTCTATGGGTGCCATATTATGGTGTAAAGCAGTGAACAGCCATAATAAATTCATACAGATGAGTCCTTAGAGGAGTCAAACCCCAACACCCATGATGTCAGAAGGATCACATAACACAATAACAGGTCCATCTCGTGGGACCAAGACAGGCTGCCTGGTCACTGAAGGATCAGATTATATCATCCCACAGAAATCAATAGAGATGGGATTGCAGAGAGATAGCACATGAATGATTCAGAAGCTAGTAGTAAGTGTTATATGTCACCCCAACTGCTTTATTCACATCTATACTGCTCAGAACATCTCTATATGGTAGTTCTGAGCCTACTGACTGATTCTCAGTGAGTGAGAGCGAGTCAGGGAGCAGAATCTTCTGCCTCCATATGGGCAGACATAATGAGCAGCTAGTCTTCATCCACCAGTTCAGACCCCTGAGAATTAGAGACACAGAGCAGAATAAAAAGGGTAAGGCTAGGTCTACACGACGACAATAAGTCACGCGACAGATAGGGCACAACTACACTGCAACATTTGTAGCGCAACATTTTGTTGCACTAATGTCGCGCAACAATTTTTATATTGGCAGTCTATGGTGTCGCACTGCAACATGCTGCGACTGCGACGCAACAGTCGCAGAAAAATCCATCTTGAATAGACTGCCATTATAAAAATTGACGCGCGACATTAGTACAACTTAAATGTAGCGCGACAAATGTCGTCGTGTAGACGTAGCCTAAAACTTGCTAAAAATGACAAATACAAGTCATAGAATGGTCACCAGGGATAAGCGAATTTCATATTTTGAAGTTCATGTCCGGGTTCGTGTTGTGGTATTTACTGAATTGCGTTATGGATTCCTTTACCACAGACCATAGCGCAATTCCATGATGGAATGCATAATGGAATACCTTTAGAGGCATTCCGTTATTCATTCTGTCATAATAGAAGTTATGCTGGAGTCCTCTCCTGCATAACGTAAACCGGACGGATCCGTTATGCAGGCCATAGACTTCTATTATGACGGAATGAATAACAGAATGCCTCTAAAGGCATTCAGTTATGCATTCAGTCATGGAATTGTGTTATGGTCCATGGTAACGGAATCCATAACGCAATTCAGTAAATACCACAACACGAACCCGCACACGAACTTCAAAATATGAAATTCGCTCATCCCTTATGGTCACATATAGTGTTATTACTCCTGTATACACAGTTTATTCTGAAATGTTATCTGGAAGTACACGTGCACATTAAATCTTCACAAGATACATTAGAATTTACGATCTTAGATTATACATTAATTTATTATATTCATCTAAGTCCAAAGCAATTTTGTTATATCGCTTTTAGTAGAGGCTTTTTACAGACACCATTAATATATTGAACTGTTTCCTATAATTGACATAACCTAATGGCTGCATTTAGCTGAAAACAAGGAAATACCAATAAAAATTCATGAAAACAATCTGGCTGTTCCCAGGATTCGGCCATTTGGAGCAGCGTTGTGGTGTTCACACCTTGTTACAATAACAGAGGTGTTATTCACTGCTTAATCACTTCAGAACTGGCTGCACTCGAGTCCTATTAACGCTGCGACATTTATCATAGAGCCAATAAAAAACATTATTGCTGGACGTAAAATGTTACTGAGGGTCCTGCCTCACAAAACGCTGGGCCATTTTATTAGTCCTCAATGGAAACACGGAGTGTGAAAACACATGTTCAAAACTGAATAAAAGATAAGGAGTCCAACGTGTATCAAAGTATCTCCCATAGGTGAATTTCTGCATCAGGAAACCCAGCATCGTCAACAGCTTTATGAAATATTGTGAGGGAATCTATTTTGAATGTAATTGTTTGCGTTTTATAATTTACCTAACTTTGTATTTATAGCAGTCTACAGGTCCTGCTGTATCCCTGTGTATCCTTGACTTTACAACTAAACATCTGGAGGTGTTTTCTGTTGCATTTCATGAAATGTGGCATGCTCTATCCAATGTCGTATTACAGGTTTTTTCTCCCCTAGCAATATAGCTTATATACAAAGAATATATGGAGGTCCTATAGCAAATGGAGGTCCTATAGCTCTGTACTACTCCCTATACTCTACAGTGTGCCTGAGGCCTTAGGTCTCATTCTCACTTAGGGCTCATGCACACGGGCGTTGTGCATCCGTTCCGTGCATTGGGGACCGCAATTTTGCGGTCCCCAATGCAATGGCAACGTCCGTGCGGCGGCCAGGATGGATCAAGACCCATTCAACTTGAATGGGTCCGTGATCTGTCCGCACCGCAAAAAAATAGAGCAAGTTCTATTTTTTTGCAGTGCGGAGGCACGGACAGAAACACTACGGAAGCACTCCGTAGAGCTTCTGTGGGGTTCCAATCCGTACTTCCGTTCCGCATCTCCGTGATTGCGGACCCATTCAAGTGAATGTACAAGAGGCCTTACTGTGTGGAACATGAAGCCAATATAATTTTAAATTCACACCATAAGAACTGCCTACATACAAATATACAGCCTTTTCTAGTGGATGCTACAGAGAGTCCATTGCTTCATGGAAATTATATACAGTGATCTCTCGAGATACAATGACCTCAGGATACAATATTTTCAGCTTACAATGTTCTTTCCTGGGCCATCATAAGTTGAAACTAGACTCAACATACAATGCCTCAGACTCGTATCCAACCAATCAACATGAACATTTCTCTGGTAAAACCCCTGTATTAGTCCTTAGCGCCTCCTTACAGTACAGTGCGGTACTACATGTCTTGTACCACCCTCTGTCTGCATCAGGATGAGCAGCTCTTTTGGATGTCGGGGGAGCACAATATACAGGACCACCATTGCCCTGCTGTAGGCTGATACCTGTAAGCAGTCTAGGCATGCTGGGAGTTGTAGTTTTGCAACAGCTGGAGAGCCACAGGTTGGCCATTCCCGTCCTAATGGAACGCTCGGAATGGGAACTGAATGTGAAGGAAAAGACTTGATAGATAAAAAGGTGAGCAGTAAATAATAGAGAACATAGCTGGTGAAAAGTTTTCCTTCCCATCAGGCAGATTCGGCTCACCAGGCTTGGACGGGGGTTCTTTAGTCCTACCAGAGGAAATTACTCTCAGGGCCCAACCCTTATATCATCAACACAGTCTAATAAGATGTGACTCAAAGAAATAGGCCCTGGTGGCAAGTTATTAGCTCCAAAGTCAGCTCCAAACATTGTCTTTCTCCTGGCCTTGGAAGCCTGTGCCCACCGGAAGATCTTCTGGTACATTGAAGGGCCAGTCTGCCCTGGCCCTGTATCTAAATACCCTGACCAAGGCAACGTGGATGGTTAGCAAACCTCTTTGAGCACCCAGTAACGTGGATCACATGCCAATCAGCCGCCTGATTATGGCCTCAGGATTGTCTATGTAATTAGATTGTTAGTAGAAGGCTAAGCGAAGATAAGAGGTGTGAAATGTAATAAAAGGAGATGAGAATGAAGTAAACTTACCTTTGTTTTGCAAGTTCCAGATTTTGTCAGCCATCAGGTCTGCGCAGATAATGACTAGCTGAGCACCGGTATACGGGGGTGAACCTATGTAGTCTACAACTCCTGAGCAGTCCCACAATGTCCCACAATATAACACAGGATCATTTCTTCACTCCCATAACACGGAGCCTCCTATTCTGATTTACATACGGTGTAATTCAGGTGTTATATTTCTGGGAAATTTAAGTGTAAGATGTACAATACTGAATAAAATAATTATTAGAAAAAGAAAATCTTTATATTGCAGGCGCATTGAAGATGGTGTTAAATATGCAGTGAAAATAGATAAAAATATAACATTTCTACAATAACGCAGTGCTACAGTATAATTCAAGGGGTTGTCTAGGAGTAGAAAAGCATGACTGCTTTCTTCCAAAAACAGCGCCACCCCTGTCTATGGGTTCTGTCTGTTATTACAGCTAGGCTACATTAGAGTCAATAGGGCAAAGCTGCAATACCACACACAACCTGTAGACAGGGGTGGTGCTGTTTTTGGAAGTGATCAGCCATGTTTTTCTATTAATGGACAACCTCTTTAAAGGGTTTCTACCACCACATTTTGACCTAATTAGCTGTCAGACACTAGCGATCTGCTAGTGTCTGCTCTACCTAACCATGCTATTGTAATTCCTTTCTCTGCAGCGGTTACCCTAAAAAACTAACTTTTATTGCTATGCAAATGAGCCTCTAGGTGCTTTGGGGGCGTCTTTTCAGCACCTAGAGGCTCCGTCCACTCACCATGTCTGCCGTCCAGCTCGTCCCTCCAGCCCCCTAATCTCCTCTAGATTGACAGCCTCCATCGCGGCCGAATTCTCGCGCCTGCGCCGTGTGCATCTGTATTAGGCGCAGTGACTGTCAGACCGCTCCCTGCGCCGGCATCTCCACTGCTTGAGGCCGGGCGTCGTCTGTTCCTGGGAGCACTCTGATGTCATCGGCGCAGTGGAGATGCCGGCGCAGGGAGCGGTCCGACAGTTACTGCGCCTGCGCCGAATACAGACGCACACGGCGCAGGCGCGAGAATTCGGCCGCGATGGATGCGATGGAGGCTGTCAATCTAGAGGAGAGGGGCGGGCTGGAGGGACGAGCTGGGCGGCAGACATGGTGAGTGGACGGAGCCTCTAGGTGCTGAAAAGACGCCCCCATTGCACCTAGAGGCTCATTTGCATAGCAATAAAAGTTCGTTTTTTAGGGTAACCGCTGCAGAGAAAGGAATTACAATAGCATGGTTAGGTAGAGCAGACACTAGCAGATCGCTAGTGTCTGACAGCTAATTAGGTCAAAATGTGGTGGTAGAAACTCTTTAAAGGAAATTGATCTGATAGGTTTGATATATATAGAAATCTCCTATTACTCAATGGATATTTATATCATATCGTCCTCGCCTGATCCCACACTTGACTAAGAGATGATAGACAATGAGGGGAGTTGTGCATCCATAGAAGGTACTGCACAGGGCACCAGCCATCCTAAGGCCAGTCCTGCTTTGTCTGAGCTACAGATATTGACCTATACTTAGGTCGGTGGGGTCCAACATCTGGGCAATCGGCGATCAATTGTTTAAAGGGGCCGCAGCCCTCATGTCAACACTGCATCGTCTTTGATATTTACCTGCATGCCATCCCAAAAAAAATTTGCTTTGTGAAGATTTTTTGTAGCTTTTTGTAGCCTCTGGGCTCATGCACACAAATGTATATTTTGTCTGTATCTGATCTGCATTTTTTGCGGGTCAGATGCGGACCCATTCACTTTAATAGGGCTGCAAAGGATGTCTGTTCCGTGGCCCCGTAACAATGTAGAACATGTCCTATTATTGTCTGCGGACAAGGATAGTACTGTTCTATTAGGGGCCAGCCGTTCTGCAAAATGTGGAACGCACGCCACTGGTATCCATGTTTTTGCTGATCCACAATTTGTAGACCTCAAAACAGGCAATGGTTGTGTGCATGAGCCCTTTTTTTCCTTTTTGGCCAAATAATATATGTGAGCTCTAGCATTTTTTTTTTTTTTTTTTTTTTTTTTTTTTTTCATGCCTTGGATTTTTCTCCCCCCTTCTGATATCACTTTCTCTTAGCACAGTCTGTATTCTCCCATACTGCACTAAGAGGAAGTGATATCAGAATTTAAAAAAACACCACACACATTGCCACTTTGCCAGGCAAAAATATTAATGTAAACGGAAATGGCAGAAAATGAATTGAGGGCACAAACATCTACATCTGCCATTTCAAAAACATGCTATTGACCCAAAAATGTACCTCACATGTGATAAAATGCCATTACGAAAAAACTCTTGTTTGTGCTGTCTTTCTGCCCCATAAACTGCCAGGTATCTAGAGCTGGTGCTTTTTTTGCTTAAAATAATCACTGCAAAAAAAAGGCCAGTAAACAAAAGCAAAAAAAAAGCAAAATGCCAAAAAAGTGCCAAAAATAATCTGTATGTGACACAAGCCTTAAAAACAACTGTGTAAATGTATTATGTGTACTTTCCACTTCAAAGCTTATTGAACAATAAATGAAACAAAATAACAATACACCTAAAAACAAGTCCTCAGGCAGTAACATCAGTGAGAAAAGCCAGACCTTTAAAGGGTTAAATCCTTTTTTTCCCCCCATAAATATGGAAATTAGTTGCAGAAAAGCATCCTGGGTATGAGCTGCAACTTGAAGCCCTCTCACCTTAAGTGAAAAGAGACATGCTCATGGGGCACTCCTGGTCATTCAGTGTTAGGGACCAACCATCCTTTTCTTGGGGTTGAGCTACTGATCAATGAATGTTTAATGAGGTCAGTACTGCTAACACCACAGACAACACATGAGCATCACTAGTGTGCAAGCACTGGACTGGTGCAATTTTTGGAAACCCTTATTCTGTGTTTAAAAATAGGTTTATGTTTTTTGATAAACATTTCTTCTAAAGAATGTAGGTCCAGGTCTGCCCATGACTGGTGGTTTTTGGCTTATGCTTCTTTAACAGAATAGCCTGCTGGATGTTACCTTGTGCCTGCTGGCCTAATTACCTAGAATGGGAATCGGCTGCTACCTGGTAGCTTCTCTGCATTTTAACTAAGATCAAGTGTTGTATCGAGAGGTGCCCCGGGTACCCGGACCCTCGGCCTCTGGTGGAAGCTGTAGTTTATAGCTGCAGTAGAAGCCAGTGCTGCTATTGGGGGGACGGCTTAGGGCTCTTTCACACCTGCGTTGTTGTCTTCCGGCATAGAGTTCCGTCGTCGGGGCTCTATGCCGGAAGAATCCTGATCAGGATTATCCCAATGCATTCTGAATGGAGAGAAATCCGTTCAGGATGTCTTCAGTTCCGGAACGGAACGTTTGTTGGCCGGAGAAAATACCGCAGCATGCTGCGCTTTTTGCTCCGGCCAAAAATCCGGAACACTTGCCGCAAGGCCGGATCCGGAATTAATGCCCATTGGAAGGCATTGATCCAGATCCGGCCTTAAGCTAAACGTCGTTTCGGCGCATTGCCGGAGCCGACATTTAGCTTTTTCAGAGTGGTTACCATGGCTGCCGGGACGCTAAAGTCCTGACAGCCATGGTAAAGTGTAGCGGGGAGCGGGGGAGCAGTATACTTACCGTCCGTGCGGCTCCCCGGGCGCTCCAGAGTGACGTCAGGGCGCCCCAAGCGCATGGATCACGTCATCCATGCGCATGGAGCGCTCTGACGTCATTCTGGAGCGCCCCGGGAGCCGCACGGACTGTAAGTATACTGCTCCCCGCTCCTACTATGGCAACCAGGACTTTAATAGCGTCCTGGGTGCCATAGTAACACTGAAAGCATTTGGAAGACGGTTCCGTCTTCAAATGCTTTCAGTACACTTGCGTTTTTACGGATCCGGCGGGCACCTCCGGCAACGGAAGTGCATGCCGGATCCCAACAACGCAAGTGTGAAAGAGGCCTTAGTCCAGTGCTGCTATTTGGGGGACTGCTATTGGGGGGGGCGGGGGTGCTAATTCTCCTTTAAGAAATTGGAAGAAAACACCCATAGTCTTTACACACATGAATTTTATTAGATTGAATTTTTTTACAAACAGTGGCCAGACTTAAGCCTCATCCACATGTCCGTGTCCACGCTTAAATCCGTAAAGATGCCGATGATGGATCCGTGTAGGGTCCGCGTGTCATTTTTTGCTGTCTGTGTCTCATCCGTGTTTCACTGACCCTGCACAGCTGAAAAATAATTTTCAAAGCATCTCTTCCTAGTGATCCGTGAAACACGGATGGTATCCATGTTGCATCCGTGGTTTTCACGGACCCATAGACTATAATGGGCATGATGGATCCCTAAACATGCATCTGTGCTAAAAACACGGACCATAGTAAAAAACTGATGTGTGAATACACACATTAAAATAAATAGGGCGTGTGCTGTCCATGGAGAACACGGACAGCACACCTCCATGGAACACTGACGTGTGAATGAGGCTTTACTATTCCTATAGATGGTGTAAGCTTAGACAGACTGTCTAGACCTGCACCAGATTCATCACGGGGGTTCACACTCATACCAACTATTGGTTGCATTATTTGAGATAGATTTTAATGCTAGAATTTTGGCACAACTTAGGCAATGCCCGCTTTCTGCTCAGCCCAATTTGCACCACTTTTTAGATGGATTATTGTCCCAGACACATTAGTAAATCTGCCCTAGTGTGTTGGTTCACTAGCATTTTTTCCTTGTGTATATTCTCCTATAGAGAAGTTGATGTGTAAATGCGTGAACGTCAGCATTCTGTGTTTTTGAAAAAAAGCCAAAAAACTCCACTTGTTTCTGTCCAAAATAACGGAACCGCGACGGAATGCTGGTTTCTGTTTTATTTTATGAGGACAGATTAAAACGGAATGCCTTTTAAAGTGTTGCATTTGGCTTTCCATTATAGCAATTCCGTTATTTTCCATTTTAATTGCAGTTGAACAAAATACTATAAGGCCCCTTTCACACGAGCGAGTTTTCCGCGCGGGAGCAATGCGTGACGTGAACGCATTGCACCCGCACTGAATCCGGACCCATTCATTTCAATGGGTCTGTGTACATGAGCGTTGTTTTTCCCGCATCAGTTCTGCGTTGCGTGAAAATCGCAGCATGTTCTATATTCTGCGTTTTTCACGCAGCCCTGGCGCTATAGAAGTGAATGGGGCTGCGTGAAAAACGCATTGCATCTGCAAGCAAGTGCGGGTGCGATGCGTTTTTCACTGATGGCTGCTAAGAGATGTTGTTTGTAAACCTTCAGTTTTTTATCACAAGCGTGAAAAACGCATCAAAATGCATTGCACCCGCACAGAAAAAACTGAACAACTGAACGCAATCGCAGACAAAACTGACTGAATTTGCTTGCAAAATAGTGCGAGTTTCACTGAACGCACCCTGAACGCATCCCGACCTAATCTGTCACGCTCGTGTGAAAGGGGCCTAACAGAAACACCAGTACTGAAAATAAAAATGCTTGTGTGTCACTGTCAAGCATTCCATATTTCCCATAAACCTTCCGCTAACATCTGGAGCTGAGTGTTTTGCCTACAAAAAATTATTCACCAAGAAACAAAAAGTAGGAAAAAAATTTCTCTAAATACACTAATGCGCAAAAAAACGCAAGAAGAAAACTTATGTGTAAAAGCACATTAAAAGGGCTCATTCACACTTGCATGTTCTGGTCAGTATTTTGTAGCAGAATTTTGCGGGTCCAAAACAGGAGTGAAACAAAGTATAATAGAAAATATTTGTGCCTCTTCTGTATATTGAATCAACTCCTTATTTTGATTCTGAAGGAAAATACTGACCAATATATTGCCATGTGAAACCCATGAATGTGCGCTGCCGGCCGGTGCACTCTGCTCTCTGCCCTGCACCCCACCCCACATTTACATGTGTATAGACTAGAGTTTTCGCATGCACATGGTTGACAATAGAAGAGGCCCTTACATACAGGTAAATGAAATGAATAAGGCTTTGTTCACATCACCGTTCAGCCTTTCCGTTCTCCTGCCCCGTTTAGGTGCAGGAAAACGGAAAAGATGGATTTGGCACATAACTGAGCCGAACGGAGCCCACGGGCCCCATAAACTATAAACTCGACCTATAAAGCACTCGGCTGTTGCCCGACCGTTTCGTTCATTGGGGATCGCAATTTGCAGTCCCTAATGCACGGGTAACATCCGTGTGGTTTCCGCACGGTTTCCGAACCGCAAAAAAAAATAGAAGATGAACATTCAAGTGAATGTGGCGGACAAATAGCGCCACATTTATCAAGCTCGTCTGTTTTTAGGCATAAAATTAGATTGGTGTATTTCACTCGTCTGTCTCTCTTTTGCCGAGTATTTATGAAAAGTCACACAGCCGTTAATGTTATTAGTATTGTTATTAGTCTGACCTCTGGAGGTTTTTTTTCAACTAGACAGGTTCATATTCATTTAGACTGGTCTAATTTATTTGCGCATGAAAAAAGTTGCATCTGTGTGGAGAAAAGTCACATGTCACACGACTGAAAACACGAAGAAAAGTATGCCAGCCCTGAAGTGGAGTAGAAATTAGACTTTTCTTTCGACAAATTCAGGCACACCTACATAAATAGTATAAAAAAAAGTCGCAAAAGTTAGAAAACTTCTGAATTAGTGCAAAAAATCAAAATAGGCAAAAAAGGCAAAAAAGCCTCCAAAACAGGCGCAATTTCAGTAGAAAATGCGACAAAAAAAATAAGACTGTCTAAGGGCTCATTCAGACGAATGTACCTGTGTTGGAGACCGCAAATAGCAGTCCGCCATACATGGGCACCAACAAAGTGAACTTCGTGCTGTGGTGCGGACCCATCGGCTTGAATAGGTCCACTATCCGCATGTGCGGAGGCATGGACCCATGGAAGCTCTTCCAAGTGCTTCTATGGGCTTCTGATCCATGCCTCCACACTGCAAAAGACAGGACATGTCCTATCTTTTTCTGTATCTTGCAGGTTTCGGGCCTATTCAAGTCGATGGGTCCGCACCGCAGGACAGAGTTCACATGGCCAGTGCCCGTGTATTGTGGACCACAACACAGACATGGTGGCCATACATTCGCCTGAATGTGTGGTCAGTGATTTCCATCGGTGATTGTGAGCCAGAACCAGGTGCCGGTCAAAAACACAGAACCACTCCCGATTTTTGGCTCAAGTCACAAATGAAAATCACTGATCAAAACATTGAGGTGTGAATTAGGTCTTAGGCCTTAGAGTGTTACATCTTCCCCCCCCCTGTAATATGCTAATTAATTGCAGGAAAGCATCATGGGTATGATCACCAACTTGAAGTCCTCTCACCTTCAGGACTGTTTAATGCATTTTTTTGATTGAAAACGCCTTTATTACAATCAAATTGTCAAAACGTACATACTTAGTACTGCGACGCAGCACAGGCCACGAGAACTGTTTAACGCATAGGTTTTTAGTAGGTGAGTGTCTACAACCTGAAATGCCAATACAAGACTTCACATAGTAAAATTATAGTGAAAAGCCACATCTTAGGTACGGCTACATGGTGACACCATTCATTTCTATGGGATCACTGCTACACTGCGATCCTGGCTGCAACAGCTGTACCCTTAGAGTTAAATATTTACTTGTAATATGCAAATTATTAGCAGAACAGCATTCTGGGAATTGGGCCTAATTTGAAGTCCTCCCACCTTAACTGAAGTTAAAGTCCAAAACAAGACCTCCCAGCAGCATCAGTGAGAAAAGCCTTATTGTAAGAGGGCACATACAGTGGTCTTTTCCTTGGAATATGCAAATTGTTTGCAGAAAAGCATCCTGGGTATGAGCTGCAACTTGAAGCCCTCTCACCTTAAGTGAAAAGAGACATGCTCATGGGGCACTCCTGGTCATTCAGTGTCAGGGGCCAACCATCCTTTTCTTGGGGTTGAGCTACTGATCAATGAATGTTTAATGAGGTCAGTACTGCTAACACCACAGACAACACATGAGCATCACTAGTGCGCAAGCACTGGACTGGTGCAATTTTTGGAAACCCTTATTCTGTGTTTAAAAATAGATTTATGATTTTTGATAAACATTTCTATTAAAGAATATAGGTCCAGGTCTGCCCAAGTGCCCAAGACTGGTGGTTTTTGACTTATGCTTCTTTAACAAAGAATAGCCTGCCGGATGTTACCTTGTGCCAGCTTGCCTAATTGCCTAGAAAGGAATCCGGCTGCTACCCGATGAACGTGCTTGGAATCGGCTAGATAAAAACTGTTGCGTGCAGTGCTTTCTTTTTGTCCTGAATAAAAGGGGTGGGGCTTCACACGTTCCACTGGATTTACTAAAACTTACCCCAGAAACTAGCATAAGGTAGAGCTGAAGTCTACCACAGCCCCTGCCTGGCATAGATTTCAGTTTCTGGCGCACGGAGTGCCAGAGATGCAACTAATTTATTAAGAGGTATCTGCCTCCTAATAAAAGTGGCCCTAAAAATGCCAGACTAAGGCTACATGCACACGGCCGTATTTGTTTTGTGGTCCGCAAAAAAAAATGGATGACGTTCCGTATGGCATCCTTTTTTTTGCAGATCTGTGGGTTTTTTTTGTCAGTCCATTGTAATAATGACTATCCTTGTCTGCAAACTTGAAAAAAAATAGGACATGCACAATTTATTTTGCGGGGCAACTGAACAGACAAACTGATGCGGACAGCACACGTTTTTTGCGAACCCTTTGAAATGAATGGGTCCACATCGTATCCGCAAAAAAAACGGAGAGGACCAAACGCTGCAAGCAACATTTTGGTGTCCATCTCCAAAGTGTAACGGAGCCAAACTGGTGTATTCTGAGCGGATCCCTATCCATTCAGAATGCGTTAGGGCAAAACTGATCCGTTTTGGAACTGAAACCAAAATGCCAGTGTAAAAGTAGCCTAAATGACAAAAGGCTGTTTTCATTTTTGTCACATATTTAGAGTTAAAAATGAAATTGCAAATTAAAGTATTACATTTTTTAAAATTTTGGCACAAAATTAGCACACATGGGTGGCAAATGAAATGTCAAAAAGTTTTTTTTTGCTTTTTTCATTTTATTTTTGGAAGCCTTCACCTCCCATGATACTGAAGCTCCTGGAATGCAATGGTAAATCTACAACCAAGCCCCAACTTATACCAGTGTTCTTGTCAAAATAAGCAGGGTTTCAGAGATCGACTCATTTATCAATGATTCCTGATTAGAGATGAGCAAATGAATTCATATGACTCGAATTTGTTCCACAATCAGCTTTGGGCTGGCCCTGCTGCCCAAGAGACTCTCCCCTCCCACATGACTGACAGGACCAGACATCTTGCGACGTTGCTCGGAGTAGTGGCACAAGTGCAGAGGCTTTACTGTTGCTTCCTGAGCAGTGCAGATACTGACTGTGCATGCGCTGCTATGCTTTTTAGTATACCCAGACATGAGCAGTGCATGCACAGTTGGAGTCTGATTCGCAAGCAAAATCGATTTGGTCATCACTATGCCTGACACTTTGCTACTTGGACAGTATCGGAAAACATAGACATCTTTTTGTTTTTGCTGTACACCTATTGCAGAAACTGTATCTTGCAATGCCGTACCTTGCATGGATGCAGATCATGTAACCGTGGCCGGCTCCAGGGTCATGTGGGCCCTTGGGCGACAAATCTCAGTGGGCCCCCTTGTTGCATTTTTTTACATTTACATGTTCCCCTGTGGCTCCCACACCGTATAATGACCCCCAGTTCACCCCAGAAAGTATAGTGACCCCCAGTGGCCCCCATACAGTATAATGACTCCCCCAATGCCCCCCCACACAGTATAATGAGCTCCAGTCGTCCCCCACACAGTATAATGACCCACCAGTGACTCTCCATTCAGAATAATGACCTCCAGTGGCCTCCCATTCAGAAAAATGGCCCCCAGTGGCCCCCACACAGTATAATGACCTCCTGTGGCCCCCCATATAGAATAACAACCCCAGTGGCCCCCTCAGTGGGGTCATACTGTATGGAGGGGGCTCTGGTGGTCATTATACTGAATGGAGAGTCATTGGGGATCATTATACTAAATAGGGTGCACTGGAGGTCATTATACTGTGGGGGGGGGGGGGGGGCACTGGGAGTCATAGGGCTCATGGCAGCCGGACCAGCACCCGCATGAGAGCTGGCACCCAGAATGGACTGACCCCCCCTTCCCTCCTTGGCATGCCAATACACAGTGGGCCCCCCTCCATGAGCAGCAGGCCGTGGCACTTGATCAGGTATGCTGGGTGCTGATGCCGGACCTGCATGTAACTGCTAGGAGCCCTTAGGGTAAGTATTACCTGCACTGAGCTGCTTTCACTGCCTACCAACATAGTTGAACTTCCTGCAGTTGTCACTAGGGGGAGCTCACTGCATAGCGCCTACTGAGTTCTATTGTTGCTGTATAAATTCATATGTACTGAGCTCCCCCTAGTGGGAGCTGGCGTAGATTTCCACTTTAATTCTTGCCAGTTTCCTGGTGTAGTTTATATCAAATGTGATGATCTGGCTATGCCAGCTCTGCACTGCCCACTCACAACACCACTCTGCCCACTTTTTGGAAAATTGGCGACCAGGGCTCTAAACCCCCTAAAAGTAACAAAATTTAGTGCAGGTAAGACATGAACTTGGCACATTTGGTTCTCTGGCATGCAGGGGATAATAAATGCCCCTATGAGTGAAGGAAACTCACAGAAAACAGAGGTCCCATTATCAGGTGTTAATTTGGGAGAGTGGGGTCCATTCTAAATTTTGCCAGGGGGCCCTCTTATTTTGGAAACACCCTTGGCATCTTGTTGATAAATCTGGTGCACTGTGCCCCAAAGTTGGTGCACACGCATTAGTAGAACTCCTCTACTGTGTATTTTCCTCTGTAATGTGTCTATGTATAAAATGCAAAAATACAGGGTCATAAATGCAGATCAGTGAAAGCAGGAAGAACGGATATTAAGAAGGAGAAAGCTGGTGATCTACTAATATTACTGTTAGTATAATGTGCAGGATATAAGACATTTCAGCATATCCTGGGTATGACGTGTGTATGGAAGCATCTGAGATTTAACCCTTTAAGGACCCATGACTTAGCTGTACGTCATGGGTCCAATCCCTAAACATGGCGACTGCTCGCACGTGCAGCGGGCGCCTTAGCCACGGGGTTTCTGCTATTTTAAATAGCAGAGACCCGCGGCACATGTATGTGATCAGCGATAAGGCTGATCGCATACATCTTACCCTTCAGATATGCCGTGGTCAAATGTGACCACGGCATCTGCGCAGGCCGGAACCGGAAGTCGCGCACTTCAGAGTCAATTAGATGTATATATCAATACAGGCCACTAGGTGGCAGCCTTGTATTGATATAGTGCAAATGAAGACTTTAATGATGGCTATTTAGCCATCACTGAATACTATGGGCAATCGAATGATTGGCAGTTATTGTCGCCCAAGATGACTTAAAAAAAGTAAAAAAAAAAGTTTTTACTAATATTAAAAAAATTAAAATAAAAGTTCAAATCATCACCCTTTCCTTAAAATAAAAATAAAAATACTTAACTAATAAAAAAAAATAAACATCATGGGCATCGCCACGTGTGAAAATACCCATACTATTAAATATAACAATATTAATGGCATACGGCAAATGGCGTAGCGGGAAAAAAAAATAAAAACAGCCAATTTGCCATTTTTTGTCACTTCAACTACCCAATAATTTTTTTATATAGTGATCAAAAAGTCACACACACTTAAAATTGGTATCACTAAAAAGAACAGACCGTCCCGCAAAAAAATGAGCCCTCACACAGCTATAAAAAAGTTATAGGGGTCAGAATATGGTTATTTAAAAAAATCTTTTTTTCCTCAAAGATTTTTTATTTTTTTTCAGCATTAAAACGCAAGAAACATTAAACAATTGTGGTATCGTTGGAACCGTACTGACCTGGAGAATGAAGATAACAGGTCAATTTTACCGTATAGTGTACAGTGCAAAAAAAAAAAAAAAAACTTTATCAGAATTGTGTTTTTTCCAAATTCTACCCCATTTGGAATTTGTTTCCTGCTTCCTACTACATGGTATGCAACCGTAAATGGTGCCATTAGAAAGTAAAACTTGTCCCGCAAAAAATAAGCCCTCATAAGGCTATGCGAATGAAGCAGTAAAAAAGTTAGGACTACGGGAAGGTGGGGAGTGAAAAATGAAAACGCAAATATGGAAAATCCCAGGGTCCTTAAGGGGTTAATGATATGCATTTTTAAATATTTAACTGTTCTCTTTATTGTTTTCTTTGAACATTTTCTGTAGTTAAAGCCATTACACAGGCTCTAAACTACTTTTAATGAGGCCATTGTATCATCATTTTATTGTAATTAAAATGGAATAGGATGCGAGAGAGGAAACAAGCTAAGATTTCATTAATTCACACCATGAGCGCTATTTCAGATTTGCTGGCGCTGTATCCTCCCATCAAGTAACGTGTGTTTCCTGCTGGTAGAATGCCAGAGATGTACTGCAGGACTCTGTGCAATGAATCCTAGAAGTTACCTGTGTCTCCTGCGCAACAGAACTTTCCCCTTAGAATAATACTGTAAAATAAAATTACACGCACGGACTATAAACCAATTTAAATTAAATTAGCCCTAATATAGGCCCTTGTGGAAATGATGGCCGATGAAAGTAGTAGCGACAAGAACAGACCAACCAGGTAATTTCCTTGTCTTACTGTATAGTGCATTATGCACCATGTTTAAAGGGGGCCTGTCACTTTTTCAGACATGTAGTACATATTTGAATTACTTGTATCCCCCACTAATAATACTTCTACAGCATATTTCCTTAGGAACCCCATTCCACTGTTATTCCTAATGGCAATGTTACCATTGTGTTACCATTCCCCTTGTCAATGTCCCTACAGCCTGGTACAGCACTGACTGAGTGAGCAGGGACCCACGCCCAACTATTGACAACCGGCTGAGTGAGCAGGGACCCACGCCCAACTATTGACAACCGGCTGAGTGAGCAGGGACCCACACCCAACTATTGACAACCGGCTGAGTGAGCAGGGACCCACGCCCAACTATTGACAACCGGCTGTCAATGTACACTGCTCAAAAAAATAAAGGGAACACAAAAATAACACATCCTAGATCAGAGTTAATTAAATATTCTTCTGAAATACTTTGTTCTTTACATAGTTGAATGTGCTGACAACAAAATCACACAAAAATTTAAAAATGGAAATCAAATTTTTCAACCCATGGAGGTCTGGATTTGGAGTCACACTCAAATATAAAGTGGAAAAACACACTACAGGCTGATCCAACAGTCTGTGGTGCAATGTGAAGTTGGTGGATAGAGCGAGACATGATGTCCCAGATGTGCTCAATTGGATTCAGGTCTGGGGAACGGGCGGGCCAGTCCATAGCATCAATGCCTTCGTCTTGCAGGAACTGCTGACACACTCCAGCCACATGAGGTCTAGCATTGTCTTGCATTAGGAGGAACCCAGCGCCAACCGTACCAGCATATGGTCTCAAAAGGAGTCAGGCTACCTCTGGCGAGCACATGGAGGGCTGTGTGGCCCTCCAAAGAAATGCCACCCCACACCATTACTGACCCAATGCCAAACCGGTCATGCTGGAGGATGTTGCAGGCAGCAGAACGTTCTCCACGGCGTCTCCAGACTCTGTCACGTCTGTCACATGTGCTCAGTGTGAACCTGCTTTCATCTGTGAAGAGCACAGGGCGCCAGTGGAGAATTTGCCAATCTTGGTGTTTTCTGGCAAATGCCAAATGTCCTGCACGGTGTTGGGCTGTAAGCACAACCCCCACCTATGGATGTCGGGTCCTCATATCACCCTCATGGAGTCTGTTTCTGACCGTTTGAACAGACACATGCACATTTGTGGCCTGCTGGAGGTCATTTTGCAGGGCTCTGGCAGTGCTCCTCCTGTTCCTCCTTGCACAAAGGCGGAGGTAGCGGTACTGCTGCTGGGTTGTTGCCCTCCTACGGCCTCCTCCACGTCTCCTGATGTACTGGCCTGTCTCCTGGTAGTGCCTCCATGCTCTGGACACTACGCTGACAGACACAGCAAACCTTCTTGCCACAGCTCGCATTGATGTGCCATCCTGGATAAGCTGCACTACCTGAGCCACTTGTGTGGGTTGTAGACTCTGTCTCATGCTACCACTAGAGTGAAAGCACCGCCAGCATTCAAAAGTGACCAAAACATCAGCCAGGAAGCATAGGAACTAAGAAGTGGTCTGTTGTCACCACCTGCAGAACCACTCCTTTATTGGGGGTGTCTTGCTAATTGCCTATAATTTCCACCTGTTGTCTATCCCATTTTCACAACAGCATGTGAAATTGATTGTCGCTCAGTGTTGCTTCCTAAGTGGACAGTTTGATTTCACAGAAGTGTGATTGACTTGGAGTTACATTGTGTTGTTTAAGTGTTCCCTTTATTTTTTTGAGCAGTGTATTTATAACGTTGTACTCCACTTTCTCCACTTTTAATTATCAGGGCTAGGTATGATGCCATATTCACTGCCTGGGCTTGTCAATTAAAGTGCAGAGGGTGCGGCAGTTGCAGAGAGAGCTGAGCCTCTAGGAGTAACGGCAACGCCCCCGTTGCTCCTAGAGGCTCATTTGCATATATTAAAACATAATTTTTCTCAGCAATGCGGGCACATATGAACATGGGGCCAACACAGATGCCTTCAGCTGCCAAGTGCACATGTTACAGGTCAGCCTGTGTCATAGGTACATGTCTGCTGACAGATGGCCTTCAAAGAGGTTCTCTGGGATTATAATATTGATAGTGACACGCCCCCTTTCTTTGTCCTCAGGCTCAGACTGGTGAACAGGTGAATCCCCTGGTGGGCCCCAGCCTCCCCCCTGCACAAGTAGACTGTACTTCATACAGAAAGGCAACATACAGCATCTCAACCCACCTATGCATCAATATAAGAACTGGAGAGATTATTTAAAGGGGTTGGGCCATCTCGCACATTGGCTATGCTATTTACAGCAGTCCCATAAAAATTAATGGAGGGCGGCTGCAGATGTGCGGTCTTCTCTCTCTCATGTTGCAGGCTCCATTCTAGAAATGGTTGAGGGTCCCAGCTATCCTAGCAGTGTGCGAGATGGGCCAACCCCTTTAACAAACTACCCAGTTTGCAATTATAGATGCATACGGTGCCTGAGAGGTCTTCTAGGCACAGAGGAAGACCAGCCAAAATCCTCTTTCCCCGAGGACCCACTTTCTTGAAGTTGCTAAAGGAGACCCCATGATCAGACATCTTGCAGCGCCTTTCTGCTACCTGCCACTGTGCGAGCATGTGTTCAAGGCAAAAGCCCTAATTCTAGGCAGGAGGCAGTCAGCAGGATACTGACGGGATCCCCAGGAAAGAATAGAGGCACAGGCTAGACAGCAGGCTAGTAAAAAATGGTTTGCTGCCATTTTAGGGATTTGGGAAGAGGCTCAGGTAATATTGACATGTAGCTGTACAGTGGACCCCAGAATGAATTTTACTGGTGGGCCCTAGACACCCTTATCTGACACTGTTTGCCATGATTAGTGGGGGTCCTAATAATAATCTTTATTTATATAGCGCCAACATATTCCACAGGGCTTTACAAATCAGGGGTTCATGTAGAAACAGTCATAAATAACAGCAACAAACAAGTCAGTAATTATAACAAGAGGAATGAGGTCCCTGCTCGCAAGAGCTTATAATCTATGAAGAAATGGGGGTGACACAGAGGGTAACATGTGTATGTTTTGTGCAGTGGTCCGGCCATCTTAACACAATGGGGGACTAGATATAAGGCTACACCAGCCAGTCACCAGCGGTATCTGTAGTGCTTCTGCATGCATGGGGTGTGGTAGATACTGATAGATCAGGAGGAATCATTCTGAAGAGGGGGCGGTGAATGGAAAAGGGCAGGGGCGTAGCTAAAAGCTCATGGGCCCTGGTGCAAGAGTTCAGTTTGGGCCCCCCTTTCCTCAGGGCTTTGTGGCCAGGGGCAGGGAAGCACATAGCCTTCATGCTGCCTGAAGAAAAGATTAAACAGGACCCCTTCCCAATGCCAAATTCTTGACCTACCTCCTTCCCTCCAGCCAGAGGTGTAACTTGACCAGCATGCACTTTCTGTAATACCAGTGTCTTCCTATGCGGCACAAGGGTCCCCTCAGGCTCCTGGGCCCGGTAGCAACTGCACCCCCTATAGCTACGCCCATGGAGACGGGCAGGGGATGCGATACGCTAATCTAAAAATACGTGTTTTTAGGGAGCGTCTAAACTGCAGATGTTATGGATTAACCTAATTGCTTGGGGTAAGGCATTCCAGAGAATTGGTGCAGCTCAGGAGAAGTCTTGGAGATGAAAGTGAGAGGTTCGGATTATGGTGGATGCTAGTCATAAGTCATTAGCTGAACAGAGGGCAAGGGTAGGATGGTAGACAGAAATCTTGTACTGTATGGGCAACCAGTGCAATGACTGGCACAGGGTGGTGGAGGCATCAGAGTAGCGGTTAGACAGACAGATAAGCCTGGCTGCTGCATTCAGGATAGATTGGAGAGGGGGTAATCTGGTGAGGGGGGGAAATTAGTAATGTGTCACAGTAATGGAGATGAGAATGGATCAAGGCAACAATGATAGTTTCTGTTGTTTCCACAGTAAGAAAGGGTCGGATTCTAGAGATGTTTTTGAGGTGGCAGCATGAACGGGCAAGGGATTGAAAATAGGGGGTAAAGGAAAGATTAGTGTGCTGCCTAGGTGTTATGATAGTACCACACACAGAGAGGGCGATACCAGCCAGGTTTAGGTACAGTAGGTTAGTGAAAGGAGAAATTTAAGTGTGGCTTATTGTTGTCCTAGAAGTCAGAAGGTCCTAGAAGTCAGACCACCACAAATTTAAGATTGAGGCCCATCCTGGAACGTCTTCATCATGAAATGCTCTCTCCAGGTTCTAGAGATGTGGGAACAATAAGCTGCGCTTACAGTAAATCACAATGCAACCGTAACGCCTACTGGAAATAAGGTTGCCACGTTTGCAAGGTTACATGTGACAAGGTTTTCATTGAGTTGGTGTTGTGTTTGCAATTTTTCCATGACTTACCTGGTCAAATATTGCTGAACTAAATCTTTAGTACAATCTCTAATTTAAAGTATTACTCCCATTAAAAATATCATTTTGTACAGTGGTAATGTAGATGGGGTAAAAGGCCGTTCAGGTAGTTTTCTCACCAGGCACTTTATTCTTGAATTGCGCAATCCGTTCTGCTCCTCCATTGTGACACGTGACCCCCACTCACAATTTCCTTTTCACACAGAAACAATCAATATACCTGTATACGGCAATCCATTTTCAGCCCCTGAACTGTATCAACTAAAATGCAAAGAAAGTTTGTGTACTAGTGTTGAGCGAATTGAAGTGAAATGAATTGACTTCGATCTGAATTTTAGGAAAAATTTGATTCGCAATAAATCCGAATTTCCCTGTGGTAACGATTATTTTATTTTTTTCATAAAATGGCGATTATATGTGTTACAAAGTGAAAGTAGCCCTATAAAAGCCTCATCTTGAGTGGTCGTCTCCATTTCACTGTCAATTGAGCATAGGGAGAGATGTGGCAAGTGCTAGGGACAGTGTTTTAGAAAACTTTTAATTGTATATACACTGCTCAAAAAAATAAAGGGAACACTTAAACAACACACTGTAACTCCAAGTCAATCACACTTCTGTGAAATCAAACACTGAGCAACACTGAGTGACAATCAATTTCACATACTGTTGTGCAAATGGGATAGACAACAGGTGGAAATTATAGGCAATTAGCAAGACACCCCCAATAAAGGAGTGGTTCTGCAGGTGGTGACCTGACCACTTCTCAGTTCCTATGCTTCCTGGCTGATGTTTTGGTCACTTTTGAATGCTGGCGGTGCTTTCACTCTAGTGGTAGCATGAGATGGAGTCTACAACCCACACAAGTGGCTCAGGTAGTGCAGCTTATCCAGGATGGCACATCAATGCGAGCTGTGGCAAGAAGGTTTGCTGTGTCTGTCAGCGTAGTGTCCAGAGCATGGAGGCGCTACCAGGAGACAGGCCAGTACATCAGGAGACGTGGAGGAGACCGTAGGAGGGCAACAACCCAGCAGCAGGACTGCTACCTCCGCCTTTGTGCAAGAAGGAACAGGAGGAGCACTGCCAGAGCCCTGCAAAATGACCTCCAGCAGGCCACAAATGTGCATGTGTCTGCTCAAACGGTCAGAAACAGACTCCATGAGGGTGATATGAGGGCCCGACGTCCACAGGTGGGGGTTTTGCTTGCAGCCCAACACCGTGCAGGACGTTTGGCATTTGCCAGAAAACACCAAGATTGGCAAATTCGCCACTGGCGCCCTGTGCTCTTCACAGATGAAAGCAGGTTCACACTGAGCACATGTGACAGACGTGACAGAGTCTGGAGACGCTGTGGAGAACGTTCTGCTGCCTGCAATATCCTCCAGCATGACCGGTTTGGCATTAGGTCAGTAATGGTGTGGGATGGCATTTCTTTGGAGGGCCGCACAGCCCTCCATGTGCTCGCCAGAGGTAGCCTGACTGCCATTAGGTACCGAGATGAGATCCTCAGACCCCTTGTGAGACCATATGCTGGTGCGGTTGGCCCTGGGTTCCTCCTAATGCAAGACAATGCTAGACCTCATGTGGCTGGAGTGTGTCAGCAGTTCCTGCAAGACAAAGGCATTGATGCTATGGACTGGCCCACCCGTTCCCCAGACCTGAATCCAATTGAGCACATCTGGGACATCACGTCTCGCTCTATCCACCAACGTGACGTTGCACCACAGACTGTGCAGGAGTTGGCAGATGCTTTAGTTCAGGTCTGGGAGGAGATCCCTCAGGAGACTGTCCGCCACCTCATCAGGAGCATGCACAGGCATTGTAGGGAGGTCATACAGGCACGTGGAGGCCACACACACTACTGAGCCTCATTTTGACTTGTTTTAAGGACATTACATCAAAGTTGGATCAGCCTGTAGTGTGTTTTTCCACTTTAATTTTGAGGGTGACTCCAAATCCAGACCTCCATGGGTTAAAAAATGTGATTTACATTTTTTTTTTTGGTGTGATTTTGTTGTCAGCACATTCAACTATGTAAAGAACAAAGTATTTCAGAAGAATATTTAATTAATTCAGATCTAGGATGTGTTATTTTTGTGTTCCCTTTATTTTTTTGAGCAGTGTATATATAATATATAGGCGTATTTACCTAGTTTATCTGCTGCGCCATTTATACTTAATCTGTTCTGTTATATATAGACTTACTGTACATCAGACTCATTGTCAATAGTGTTAGGCGCGAATATTCAAATAGCGAAAATTAATCGTGAATATCGGAACTTTGAGTATTCGTGAATATTTAGAATATAGTGATATATATTCATAAATTCGAATATTCTACATTTTCTTTTTCATCAGTAACTTCCCTTCTTGCTTGTGGGCCAATAAGAAGGCTGCAATGTTTTTGTCTGATCTTAGCAACATCCCTAGCAACCAATAGGAAAGTTCCCCCCCCCCCTTATTATATAAGAACCTCCCCAGAAGCCCTTGTATGCAGTATTTTGCAGATCTGAGAGATATAGCAGTGTTATTGCTGTGCTCTCTGCTTTTCTGTGTCATTACATTAATTAGTTAATTAGTTAGTTGCATTGCTTGTTTTGTTTAACAGTCTTGTTCTCAGCCATAGCAACGTGCCCCTGCACTTTGGGATGTGCTGACTGACCCCCTTTTTCTTTGCAGTTTGTACTGGAGGTGTGGCTGCCTCCCCAGTCGTGCACTCCTTCCAGCTCGTCTGTCCCACAGGTTGATTTTAATTAGTGTTAGTATTTAGCTTGGCCTGCTCCCCCCCACTCACTGAAGCCATCTAGCACCAGGAGAGAGATAGTGTGTGGACTCTCATTGCAGTCCTTGGTGACCATGTGGCGCCAGGGGTGGTGTGGAGTGGGCCCGGCGTGCATGCTGGTAACTGCTTTCCCTGGATATAATGGATGCCATTTTGGCACCGAAAATGACGGAAATTCAGGCGGATCCAGCATGCAAGTGGAACCTACACTTTCTGAATTTTATGATAGCCGCTATGGCACATAACAGGTATATTTAGTGTTAGGAACCCGTCTAACTAGAAATTGCCTTGACGCTCGGCAGACGGGCTCGAATAATTTTGTACAAAACGATTTGCCAAGTATCTCTAACTTATTAGTTCAGCATTTGCTATTATGATGCAATTTTGTACCTTATTTGATTTGCAGTGAGCTGTTGCATTGCTTGTTTTGTTTAACAGTCTTGTTCTCAGCCATAGCAACGTGCCCCTGCGCTTTGGGATGTGCTGACTGACCCCCTTTTTCTTTGCAGTTTGTACTGGAGGTGTGGCTGCCTCCCCAGTCGTGCACTCCTTCCAGCTCGTCTGTCCCACAGGTTGATTTTAATTAGTGTTAGTATTTAGCTTGGCCTGCTCCCCCCCACTCACTGAAGCCATCTGGCACCAGGAGAGAGATAGTGTGTGGACTCTCATTGCAGTCCTTGGTGACCATGTGGCGCCAGGGGTGGTGTGGAGTGGGCCCGGCGTGCATGCTGGTAACTGCTTTCCCTGGATATAATGGATGCCATTTTGGCACCGAAAATGACGGAAATTCAGGCGGATCCAGCATGCAAGTGGAACCTACACTTTCTGAATTTTATGATAGCCGCTATGGCACATAACAGGTATATTTAGTGTTAGGAACCCGTCTAACTAGAGATTGCCTTGATGTTCGGCAGACGGGCTCAAATAATTTTGTACAAAACGATTTGCCAAGTATCTCTAACTTATTAGTTCAGCATTTGCTATTATGATGCAATTTTGTACCTTATTTGATTTGCAGTGAGCTGTTGCATTGCTTGTTTTGTTTAACAGTCTTGTTCTCAGCCATAGCAACGTGCCCCTGCGCTTTGGGATGTGCTGACTGACCCCCTTTTTCTTTGTAGTTAGTTAGTTAGTTAGCTATCTTATATACACTGCTCAAAAAAATAAAGGGAACACTTAAACAACACAATGTAACTCCAAGTCAATCACACTTCTGTGAAATCAAACTGTCCACTTAGGAAGCAACACTGAGTGACAATCAATTTCACATGCTGTTGTGCAAATGGATAGACAACAGGTGGAAATTATAGGCAATTAGCAAGACACCACCAATAAAGGAGTGGTTCTGCAGGTGGTGACCACAGACCGCTTCTCAGTTCCTATGCTTCCTGGCTGATGTTTTGGTCACTTTTGAATGCTGGCGGTGCTTTCACTCTAGTGGTAGCATGAGACAGAGTCTACAACCCACACAAGTGGCTCAGGTAGTGCAGCTTATCCAGGATGGCACATCAATGCGAGCTGTGGCAAGAAGGTTTGCTGTGTCTGTCAGCGTAGTGTCCAGAGCATGGAGGTGCTACCAGGAGACAGGCCAGTACATCAGGAGACGTGGAGGAGGCCGTAGGAGGGCAACAACCCAGCAGCAGGACCGCTACCTCCGCCTTTGTGCAAGGAGGAACAAGAGGAGCACTGCCAGAGCCCTGCAAAATGACCTCCAGCAGGCCACAAATGTGCATGTGTCTGCTCAAACGGTCAGAAACAGACTCCATGAGGGGGATATGAGGGCCCGACATCCACAGGTGGGGGTTGTGCTTACAGCCCAACACCGTGCAGGACGTTTGGCATTTGCCAGAGAACACCAAGATTGGCAAATTTGCCACTGGCGCCCTGGGCTCTTCACAGATGAAAGCAGGTTCACACTGAGCACATGTGACAGACGTGACAGAGTCTGGAGATGCCGTGGAGAACGTTTTGCTGCCTGCAACATCCTCCAGCATGACCGGTTTGGCATTGGGTCAATAATGGTGTGGGGTGGCATTTCTTTGGAGGGCCGCACAGCCCTCCATGTGCTCGCCAGAGGTAGCCTGACTGCCATTAGGTACCGAGATGAGATCCTTAGACCCCTTGTGAGACCATATGCTGGTGCGGTTGGCCCTGGGTTCCTCCTAATGCAAGACAGTGCTAGACCTCATGTGGCTGGAGTGTGTCAGCAGTTCCTGCAAGCCGAAGGCATTGATGCTATGGACTGGCCTGCCCGTTCCCCAGACCTGAATCCAATTGAGCACATCTGGGACATCATGTCTCGCTCTATCCACCAACAGACTGCACAACAGTTGCACCACAGACTGTCCAGGAGTTGGCAGATGCTTTAGTCCAGGTCTGGGAGGAGATCCCTCAGGAGACCATCCGCCACCTCATCAGGAGCATGCACAGGCGTTGTAGGGAGGTCATACAGGCACGTGGAGGCCACACACACTACTGAGCCTCATTTTGACTTGTTTTAAGGACATTACATCAAAGTTGGATCAGCCTGTAGTGTGTTTTTCCACTTTAATTTTGAGGGTGACTCTAAATCCAGACCTCCATGGGTTAAAAAATTTGATTTCCATTTTTACATTTTTGTGTGATTTTGTTGTCAGCACATTCAACTATGTAAAGAACAAAGTATTTCAGAAGAATATTTAATTAATTCAGATCTAGGATGTGTTATTTTTGTGTTCCCTTTATTTTTTTGAGCAGTGTATATAATACAGATAGTTAGTGGGAGATAGTCAGTGTAGGTTAGATAGTGATATAGTGTAGCTGACCATACATGCATGATACAAACATAGTGCTGTGATGTCACAAGTTCACAACAATACTTAGTTCACACAATCACTAATAAGTAGTCAGACCTGTTAAAATGTGAAGTTGCACGTATTGCGCCTAAATATTCGCATCATTAGTGCCAATTTCGCAATCGCAAATATATTGGAGCACTCTATCTGCATATAAAGCTATTGTAATGTTCTGCCTTGCCAACCATTTTCTCCATTCTCAGGAAACTTCTAGCAGCTTAAAAAATTTAGCTATAGTGACTCACGCCTGTATTTCGCACGCATTACGCGAATATTACATTGCCGATTTTTCGCGATCAAGAAAATAAATTTGAATATTGCCCCTGCCGCTCATCACTAATTGTCAACAGGCGGTCTAATATATACGTGCGTTTACCTAGTTCACCTTCTGAGCCATTAATTAATTTGTTGTGTTATACTTACACTAACTGTGCATCAGACTCATTGTCAACAGGCGGTCTAATATATAGGGGTGCTTATTTAGTTCATCTGCTGCGCCATTTATACTTTTAATCTGTTATACATAGATTCACTGTGCATCAGACTCATTGTGAACAGGAGGTCTAATATATAGGCGTATTTATCTAGTTCATTTATACTTAATCTCTTCTGTTATACATAGACCTACTGTACATCAGACTCTGTGTCAATAGGTGGTCTGATATAGGCGCATTTATCTAGTTCACCTGCTGCGCCGTTCATACTTAGTTACATGGTTAGATTACTGATTTAGTTACTGTACAATATAACCAACATACAGTTGCCTGGGCCCTCAAAAGAAAGGGCAGTAGCTAAAAGTAGCAGCAGAAGAAGGGGTAGTGGAAGCAGCAGCCGTAGCAACAGGCCAGAGCTGCCACTGTCATCCAGCTGTACTGGAATGGTTGACTCGCTCTTCAACATAATCTCAGGTGACAACAGATACACATAGCCAGGAATAAGTGGGTACCTCTGACACCACACTTAGTTGGCATGGCCCAGGAACAACCTCTGTGCCCTCACCTGTCCTGAAACTGCCTCTTTCTTTTGCTGCTCTTTCTGCTCAGTAAGTGATGTATGCTGCCAGCTCTGCTCCACTTTTCAACGAGGACGAGCTTAGTGAGGACAGTCAGCACCTACATACCAGCACAGACTTGGAGGAGAGGTACGCTGTGTACTCCCTTGGGGCGTGAAACTAGCGATGATGACAGTGGGGTGGAAGCATGTGTTGCAAGCAGTCAGGGACATGGCCATGAGACTGGTGAGGGTGACAAAATTGATAAACACAAGAGTAGTGGATGATGATGTAGTCAATTTTATGTTGGAGCCGGGTGAAGAGGGGGAATCATCATCATCATCAGGGGTGAGGTTGGCAGCACGCCCATGAGACAGTAGCAGGGTGGCAGTGTGCCGATGAGCCATCAGGGTGGAAACAGTGGAAGATCTGGAGACAAAAACGTGCCCGGGTTAGACCGGATGCTACTCAGGACTCAGGAGCCTACCTTTCAGGAAACAACTAGCGGTGCATGGGTTCATAAAGGCAGCAGGAGGCAGTCAGCACGGAGTGGTGGGAGTAAAATGCCACATTTGGCAGTGTGGAAATTTTTTATCAAGTCGCTGGCACCACGACCCTGATTCAACATATAGAGTGTCCATCAAGTGGCCTGGTTAAACCATGGCACTAATGTAGTGGTAGAGCCTGATGCAGCAACCGCTGCATCTCCCAGTGGCCAACATGCCTTCCACAGCAGTCAGAGCTCCTCATCCAGAAGGAAGACGTCGTCCTTTCCCTTTGATTAGTGCTCCTGATGCACCACCTCCTACTCCTACTCCTAGTCACATGTTTCGCCAGCCATTGCTCACAGAGGCAATTGCAAAGAGACAACAGTATGCGTGAACTCATTCAATGGCGCAGAAGCTGAACGTGCACCTGGCCAAATTTCTAGTACTACAGTCCCTTCCTATCCATGTAGTGGACATTGAACATTTCAGAGAACTGATGGCTTATGAGTCCCAAGCCGTCATTACTTTTCTGTACCAGCCCTGCACATGTATGTTGAGCAGAAGGTGGGCCAGTCCTTGAGCCAGTCCGCATCTGGTACAGTCCATTCCAACACTGATGTGTGGTGCTATAACTATGGTCAAGGACAACATATGTCCATTACAGCACACTGGGTAAATGTGTTTCCGGTCCAGGCACACCAGCAACGTGGCCAGGTGATGGCAATGCCACTCCACATTGGAATCGTGGGATTTCTGCACCAATGACCTATTCAGCCTCCACCTTGTCCTTAGCCTCCACTATAGGCACCATTCTGAGTGGTCCTCCAGCACACCACCTATGCAAAGCACAGCGTTGTCACGCGGTTCCGCACCTTGTCAGCCTGGGCGAACTGAGTCACACCGAGGAGGAACTGCTCCGCATCATCAACCAAGAAATCGAATCCTGGATGTCTCCTCGCCAATTGTAGATAGGAACTATGGTCACCAATAACTGGAAGAACATTCTGTCTGTGCTGCATCAGGGAGGACTGAGCCATGTGCGCTGCATGTCGCACGTCTTCAATCTGGTTATCACCCGGTTCCTATAGTCTTCCACCCAACTGCAAAATGTCTTGAAAATGTCAAGAAAACTGTGAATGCACTTCAGCCATTTTTACAGTGCAAAAAACACCCTCCTTGAGCTGCAAAGGCAGAATGGTGTTCCCCTAAAATCGCCTCATATGTAACGTTTACACACGTTGGACCTCCAGGCTCCACATGTTGGACCAACTGTATGAGCATAGGAAATCCGATTTCTTGATGATGCAGATGGATAGGACTACTCCCCGTTATAACTTTGACTTAGTGGCAGCTCATGCGTGACACCTGCCGTTTGCTCAGGCCCTTTGAGGAGGCCATTTTAATTGTCAATCGCCAGGACTATGGGATGAATGATGTCATTCCATTCCTTCATGTCTTGGAGGGGATGCTGATAAATCTAACTGGCGAGGGGACAGTCGCGGCCACCTGAGTCCTGTGGAGGCTGAACTGGCACACGAGGAGGATGAGAAGGAGCACATAAACCCCCAGGAATTCTATACAGAACTAGGTGGTTTATCTGCCCAAGTAACAGGAGAGGAGCAGGAGGAACTAGAGGGCGACAATTAAGACAACACAGATGACCCGACAGACTGTGGCAGTATGCAGTGGAGATGGAGGTAGGGAGTCCCTCCGAGTCCCTTGCACAAATGGCCCGATGCATGCTCACTTGCTTGAGTAGTGCCAGCTAAATTGTCACCATTTGGCAGAGGGATGACTTCTGGCTCTCCACCTTGTTGGACCCTCGCTACCTGTCCAAAATGGGGCCTTTTTTACACCCACTGAGAGGGATGACTACTGGCGCTCCACAATGTGATACCCTCACTACCGGTCCAAAAGGGTGCCCTTTTTTACACCTTCTGATGAAAAACTCAACTACAATTGAGACATCCTTTGTAGTCGATTGGTCGCTATTGCCCATCCTCATGAAGATCTAACCAGGAGAACCCTATGAGTTCACACTCCACTGCCATGACTGCTGGATGAAAGGGTACGAGCAGCACCAGCTCCATCAGCAGCAAATTAAGTCTTGAGTCTCTGATGAGCACTTTTCTTCATCTTCAGGTTTCATAGTTACCCAAAAGAGAACTCGCCTTTTAATACAAGATATTCAGAGACTAAACTTTATAAAGATGAATCACGTGTGGATCGACCAGGATTTCCTGACACCGGTGCCTGATGCAACAGATTAGATTATTCTGGCAATAATGATCTGACTGTAGTGTGCTGCCACATCATCAAGAAATTGGTCACGGGTTTCCTCTGCTCATACAGTCGGTCCAATATGTGGAGCATGGAGGTCCAAATTGTGGAAAAATTGCATATAAGGCGATTTAGGGGAACACCATTCTGCCTTTGCAGCTCAAGGAGGGTGTTTTTTGCACAGTAAGAGTGGCTGAAGTGCATGAACAGTTTCCTTGACATTTTCAAGACATTTTGCAGTTGCGTGGAAGACTATAAGAACCGGGTGACAACCAGATTGAAAAGAGCGCCATGCAGGGCCCGGCCAGTAGTGTGGTATCACAGCGGGTGTTTAGTGCGGCGGGTGGCATAGTTACCCCAAAGAGAAATCGCCTTTCAACACAAGATGTTGAGGACTAACCTTTTATAAAGATGAATCAGGCGTGGATCAACCAGGATTTCCAGACACCGGTGCCTGATGCAACAGACTAGATCATTCTGGCAATAAAAATCTGACTGTAGTGCGCTGCCACACCAGAACATTGTGAGAAATGGCCCGTTACTTCTTGCCACGTGCTGCTGCCACTATTCTGATGCTGCCACCCGCCAAATGCCACACGCCTGCTGCCTCTACTGCAATCTGCTCCTACTGTGAACTTCCACCATCTTGTGCTGTTACTGCCACTACTGTTGCCCCACTCACTCTGTTCTGGAGCCACTATTGTGACTCTTTATGCTGTTGCCATCCTCCTAATTCTGTTCCGGGGCCACTATTGGGACTCTTCATGATGTTGCCATCCTCCTCACTCTGTTCCGGGGCCACTATTGTGACTCTTCATGATGTTGCCATCCTCACCACTCTGCTCCGGGGGTACTATAGTGACTCTTTATGCTGTTGCCAACCTCACCACTCTGTTCCAGGGCCACAATTGTGACTCTTCATGCTGTTGCCACCCTCACCAGTCTGTTAAAGGGCCACTAGTGTCCCTGTTTGGTCGTGTTGACATCTCCGTTTATTTTTCCGTTCTTATGATCCGTCAGAAGAACAGAAAAATAGCAAAAAAACATAGGTCCTGTCGTTTGAGCGTTCATAAGTCCTCTATCACACGGTCAGTATTTTGCATTAGGATTTGATCATGATTTGGAAGCAAAAAGCAGGAGCAGGTCCAAAACACAGAAGACATGCAAATACTCCTGTTTTTGCCTTACCAATACTGATCAAATAGTGATGCAAAAAACTGACCAAATACTGAAAGTGTGATAGAGGCCATTGAAGTCCTGCATGCAGAACTTCTTTTCCATCCGAATAAAACCGATTTCAGTTGCAAATGGCCAAAACTCATGCAAATTGAGCATGAGGCCTGTATCACATGGTCAGTACTTTGCTTCAGGATTGGATCATGATTTGGAAGCCAAAAGCAGGAGTGGGTCCAAAACACAGAGCAGATGCAAATATTATTACAAATAATTATCAAATACTGATGGTTTGAAGGTGGACTCTCAAAATACAGGATCTGATTCTTTTTTTTCCGGGCTGTTCTTCTGATAGATCAGAAGACCGGAAAAATAAACAGTTATGTGAACAGAGCCTTACTGATGACAACCTCCCCATTGTCATGGGGCCACTACTTGAATCGTGAGCCACTGCATGGTTAAGTCCACACCGATAAGGCTGAGTTCACACTTCTGTTATTTAGTCAGTCATTTCCATCACTTATTGTGAGCCAAATTCAGGAGCCAAGCCTCTCAGATTAGGTATCATTAACCCCTTAAGGACACAGCCTTTTTTCACCTTAGGACCAGGCCATTTTTTGCAAATCTGACCAGTGTCACTTTAAGTGCTAATAACTTTAAAACGCTTTGACTTATCCAGGCCATTCTGAGATTGTTTTTTCGTCACATATTGTACTTCATGACACTGGTAAAATGAAGTCAAAAATTATTTTTTTTTTGCACAAACAAAATACCTAATTTACCAAAAATTTGAAAAAATTTGCAAATTTCAAAGTTTCAGTTTCTCTACTTCTGTAATACATAGTAATACCCCCAAGAATTGTGATGACTTTACATTCCCCATATGTCTACTTCATGTTTGAATTGTTTTGGGAATGATATTTTATTTTTTGGGGATGTTATAAGGCTTAGAAGTTTAGAAGCAAATCTTGAAATTTTTCAGAAATTTACAAAAACTCAATTTTTAGGGACCAGTTTAGGTCTCAAGTCACTTTGCGAGGCTTACATAATAGAAACCACCCAAAAATGACCCCATCTAAGAAACTACACCCCTCAAGGTATTCAAAACTGATTTTGCATACGTTGTTAACCCTTTAGGTGTTGCACAAGAGTTATTGGCAAATGGGGAGGAAATTTGAGAATTTAATTTTTTTGTCTCATTTTTCATTTTAACCCATTTTTTCCACTAACAAAGCAAGGGTTAACAGTCAAACAAGACTGTATCTTTATTGCCCTGACTCTGCCGTTTACAGAAACACCCAATATGTGGCCATAAACTACTGTACGGCCACACAGCGGGGCGTAGAGTGAAAGGTGCGCCGTTTGGTTTTTGGAAGGCTGATTTTTATGGACTGGTTTATTTACACCATGTCCCATTTGAAGCCCCCCTGATGCACCCCTAGAGGAGAAACTCCTTAAAAATGACCCCATCTAAGAAACTACACCCCTCAAGGTATTCAAAACTGATTTTACATGCGTCGTTAACCCTTTAGGTGTTGCACAAGAGTTATTGGCAAATGGCGATGAAATTTGAGAATTTCATTTTTTTGCCTAATTTTCCATTTTAACCCATTTTTTCCACTAACAAAGCAAGGGTTAACAGCCAAACAAGACTGTATCTTTATTGCCCTGACTCTGCTGTTTACAGAAACACCCCATATGTGGCCGTAAACTACTGTACGGCCACACAGCGGGGCGTAGAGTGAAAGGTGCGCCGTTTGGTTTTTGGAGGGCTGATTTTGCTGGACAGTTTTTTTTTACACCATGTCCCATTTGAAGCCCCCCTGATGCACCCCTAGAGTAGAAACTCCAAAAAATTACCCCATCTAAGAAACTACACCCCTCAAGGTATTCAAAACTGATTTTACAAACTTTGTTAACCCTTCAGGTGTTGCACAAGATTTAATGGAAAATAGAGATACAATTTCAAAATTTCACTTTTTTGGCAGATTTTCCATTTTAATATTTTTTTTCCAGTTACAAAGCAAGGGTTAACAGCCAAACAAAACTCATTATTTATGGCCCTGATTCTGTAGTTTACAGAAACACCCCATATAAGGTCGTAAACCGCTGTACGGGCACACGGCAGGGCGCAGAAGGAAAGGAATGCCATACGGTTTTTGGAAGGCAGGTTTTGCTGGACTGTTTTTTTTTACACCATGTCCCATTTGAAGCCCCCCTGATGCAACCCTAGAGTAGAAACTCCAAAAAAATGACCCCATTTTAGAAACTACGGGATAGGTTGGAAGTTTTGTTGGTACTAGTTTAGGGTACATATGATTTTTGGTTGCTCTATATTACACTTTTTGTGTGGCAAGGTAACAAGAAATAGCTTTTTTGGCACAGTTTTTTTTTTTGTTATTTACAGCATTCATCTGACAAGTTAGATCATGTGATATTTTTATAGAGCAGGTTGTCACGGACGCGGCGATACCTAATATGTATACAATTTTTTTTATTTATGTAAGTTTTACACAATGATTTCATTTAAAAAAAAAAAATAATGTTTTAGTGTCTCCATAGTCTAAGAGCCATAGTTTTTTCAGTTTTTGGGCGATTATCTTAAGTAGGGTCTCATTTTTTGAGGGATGAGATGACGGTTTGATTGGCATCTATTTTGGGGTGCATATGACTTTTTGATTGCTTGCTATTACACTTTTTGAGACGTAAGATGACAAAAAATGGCTTTTTTTACACCATTTTTATTTTTATTTTTTTACGGTGGTCACCTGAGGGGTTAGATCATGTGATATTTTTATAGAGCCGGTCGATACGGATGCGGCGATACCTAATATGTATACTTTTTTTTTATTTATGTAAGTTTTACACAATGATTTCATTTTTGAAACAAAAAAATCATGTTTTAGTGTTTCCATAGTCTAAGAGCCATAGTTTTTTCAGTTTTTGGGCGATTATCTTGGGTAGGGTATGATTTTTGCGGGATGAGATGACGGTTTGATTTTTACAATTTTGGAGTACATGTGACTTTTTTGATCACTTTTATTACCTTTTTTGGGAAGTAAGGTGGGCAAAATTTCTATTTTATCATAGTTTTTTATTTTTTATTTTTATGGCGTTCACCGTTCAGGTAAAGTAACATGACCGTTTTATAGATCAGGTCGTTACGGACGCGGCGATACCAAACATGTGTAGGGAATTTTATTTTTTTCATTTTTAATCAGTGATAAATGTGTTTTTTGATTTTTGCTTTATTTTCACTTTTATTCACTTTTTTTTTTACCCAGACCCACTTGGTTCTTGAAGATCCAGTGGGTCTGATGTCTGTATAATACAGTACAGTACAATATATATTGTACTGTACTGTATTTTACACTTTTTCTGAACAGATCTATGCCTTTTAGCACAGATCTGTTCAGCACCATGGACAGCAGGACTCCTGAGACGGCGTCCTGTTGCCATGGGAACCTTCCCCGTCTGCTCAGTACTGCTCAGAACTGCGCAGACGGGGAAGGGTAAGGAGGGGATCTGTCGGGGGGCTGTCTGGGTGCTCTCTCCCTCTCCATCGGGGGGCTGCAAAGGCACAGCAGCCCCCCGATGGGAGAGGGAGGGAGCTCCCTGAGCTGTTAACTTTTTCCATACAGCGGTCCGTACGGACCGCTGTATGGAAAGGGTTAAACAGCTGACATCGCATCGCAGATGTCAGCCGTTTATACCAGGGTGCCAGCAATGTGCTGGCACCCTGGTATACCCACTAGATGCCAACGATTATTCAAGGGGAGGCGGGCGGGGGATCGCGATCCTGCCTGCCGCACCGCCCGCCTCCCGCACCGCCCGCACCGCCCGCAACCCTCCCCCTGCACCTCCCACCGGGCTAAAATCACTCGGGGGTGCAGGGGGAGGGATACAGATCTATCTTAGGAATACTAAAGTTTCTGATCCCCGCGGTCAGGGACCGCGGGGATCAGAAACTGCAGAAATCGCAGCAAACCGCAGGTCTGAATTGACCTGCGGTTTGCCGCGATCGCCGACATGGGGGGGTCACGGGACCCCCCCGCGCATTTAGCCTAGGTGCCTGCTCAATGATTTGAGCAGGCACTGGGTTCCGACCACTGCCAGCCGCACGGCAGTGATTGAAAATACACAGGGCGTACATGTACGCCCTGTGTCCTTAAGTACCAGGGCACAAGGGCGTACCTGTACGCCCTATGTCCTTAAGAGGTTAAAGAATCTGCATCTGTTCTGTGGTTTTGACCCGCACCTGCTTTGGGCTGATAATAACTGATGAAAATAACTGACCAAATAAGTGAAGTGTGAACTAAGCCTAAGGGCTCATGCACACGACCGTATGTATTTTGCGGTCCGCAAAAAATACGGATGACATCCGTGTGCATTCCGTATTTTGTGGAACAGAACAGCTGGCCCTTTATAGAATTGTACTATCCTTGTCCATAATGCGGACAATAATAGGACATGTTATATTTTTTGGCGGAACGGAAATACGGACATACGGAAACGGAATGCACACAGAGTAACTTCAGTTTTTTTGCGGACCCATTGAAGTGAATGGTTCCGCATACGGTCCGCAAAAAAAACGGACAGACACGGAAAGAAAATACGTTTGTGTGCATGAGCCCATAGTGATGCACATTCATTCTACAGCTAACAGAATGGATTCAAAAGCCTGTGTTTGAACTGCCTCAACATGGATTAAAAGAACCTTTTTGTTCTCCACTACTTTATTGGTGCTGCCTCCATGTCCTTATTTTGTTGCACTAAAGACAGTCATTGAGACACCTGCAGGGGCACAGATCATTTTTTTTATTGTTTTACTGAAGACTGCTGTATGCTTTTCTTTTGGTTTAGCTAGGAATGTTAAGGGGCAGCACGATGATGCGCACGTCCATATATGTGACCTGCCTTTCATTCTGATGCACAATAACTGTTTCGCTACCAGAAAGGACTAGCTATGCATGTTGCTGCATGCTGCAATGCACAGTGATGTACTGTACACTGAGATACATTCTCCCTAAAGTTTAACTGCAGGCCAGGATAAAGCTGATTTAAAACGCTTTGTGACTAATTAATTCATAACTAAGCAAATTTTTGGGAGAAATATGGTGAAGCAACCAAATCGCATTTTTAAAAACTTCACTCCTCTAGTGTGTACTGCCAAACAAGAACAGCACAAACATTGTGGTTACTTATGGCACAGACGTTTTGCACATAGAAACCCAGAAGCCATAAGAAAGCTAGTTCGAAACCAGTTTGCTGAAAGTGTTAAAATAGACCAATGCAATCAGATGATGAAATGTAGAAGCTGCCTAAGGCTACTTTCACACTCGCGTTTGGTGCGGATCCGTCACGGATCTGCACAAACGCATCCTTTCAAATTATACAACCGCATGCATCCGTTCAGAACGAATCCGTTTGTATTATCTTTAACATAGCCAAAACGGATCCGTCCTGACACACAATGTAAGTCAATGGGGAAGGATCTGTTTTCACTGACACAATATGGCACAATAGAAAACGGATCCGCCCCCATTGACTTTCAATAGTGTTCAAGACGGATCCGCACCAAACGCGAGTGTGAAAGTAGCCTTAGGCAGCTTCTACATTTCATCATCTGATTGCATTGGTCTATTTTAACACCTTCAGCAAACGTGTGGCTCAGTTTCGTCTCCGCCTCCAAAGTGGAATGGAGGCGGAACGGAGGAAAACTGAGGCAAACTGATGCATTCTGAGCGGATCCTTTTCCATTCAGAATGCATTAAGGGCAAAATGTATCCGTTTTGGACCACTTGTGAGAGCCCTGAACAGATCTCACAAACAGGAACCAAAACGCCAGTGTGAAAGTAGCCTTAAAGGGTTTCTACCACTAGAAATACCGTTATGTAGCTGACTGATATAGCGATGCGCTAATGTCCGCACTACATAACAGTATGTTTCTAACATTAGTCCCTGCAGCCGTCCTAATAAAATAACCATTTTTATAATATTCTAATGAGCCTCCAGGTGCTATGTGGGCGTAAAATCAGCACCTAGAGGCTCGGTCTACTCACCCTTTATCCCACCCAGGTCCTCTGTTCTGTCCGCCCCGCTCCTCTTGATTGATGTCACGGTTCGCAGGCACAGTGAGTGAATGATGCGCTCCTGGTGCCGGATTCCTCACTGCATCTGCGCCGACTACGTCACAGTGAGGAAACCGGCATCAGGAGAGCGGCCTTCACTCACTGCGCCTGCGCCGAATACAGAAGTGAACAGCGCAGAAGCGGGATTTCGTCAGCGATGCTGCGAAACGTGACATCAATCAAAAGGAGCGGGGCGGGCAGAAGGCATAGCACCTAGAGGCTCATTAGCATATTATAAAAGTGCTTGTTTTATCAGAACGGCTGCAGGGAGAAATGTAACAAACATACTGTTATGTAGTGCTGACATTAGCGCATCGCTATATCAGTCAGCTACATAACGGTATTTCTGATGGTAGAAACCCTTTAAAGGGAAAATGTCCAGAAAAACATTTCCTAAAAATAGTGCCACAAGATCAGAGCAGCCACTTTATTTAAGAAAGAATCAAACTGTCTGTGAAAGCGGAAGCAGTATGCTGTTGCAGATCTACCAACAACATATTAGGCTGAAGCAATCACAATAGCTTGGTATACTCAAAATAGATTACCAAGTAAAGCTACTGAGAAAACTCCATATGAGTAGTGGAACAACAATAAACCCAAACTACACCATATACGAGTATTTGGAAGGAAGGCATTTGTATATGTTACCAAAGAAAAGTGTATCAAATGGGAATCCCATTCCAAGGACGATATCCTGGAAGGCTACAGTAAAACTCAAAAGGCTTACAGAATCCTTCACCCAGAGACCAGCAAGATAACAATAAGTAGAGATGTAGAGATTGATGAGAGTCATGTGTCATTCAAGTTTCATGACGTGACACCAATAGTTCAACCTAAACAAGAGCATCTTCAGTCACAATACAAAGGCAATCAGAAAGAACCTACAGAAATCTGGTTGGAGTAAACTACTGAATAAACAACAGAAGTACCAGATCAACCTCAAGTCAGAAGATCAACTAGATCAAACAAAGGCATCCCTGCTCAACACACAGTAGTCTTATATGGTCAAGACACTTCTGGAGTCAGAACCACGATCATGGGAAGAGATGCAACGATTACCTACACATGAAAGACAGAAATAGATTAAAGCCACTGATGAGGAAATGGAATCCCTTCAACAACTTCAAACATGGAAACTCACCGAGTTACCACAAGGCAAGAAAGCAATCAAATGTAAATGGGTTTTCAAGACCAAGTGTGATTCTGAAGGTAAAGCTCACAGATTTAAAGAAAGATTAGTTGCAAAAGGATATTTACAAAAATATGCTAAAGATATGATGCCACTTTTTCTTCAGTTGCCAAGCAGACCACATTCAGGACTCTAATGGCTGTAGCTGCTGTACACAAAATGACCATTAGACATTTATACATCAAAACCACGTTTCTGAATGGTGACATTGAAGAAGAGTTGCATATGACTCAACCTGAAGATTATGTCATCAAGGGTAAGGAGAATGTTGTTTGTAAGTTACAAAAGCTTCTATATGGCCTCAAACAATCAGCAAGAGCATGGAATACCAAAATAAAGAAAGTTCTGTTGGAAGAATGATTTAAAGGGAACCTGTCACCAGTTTTATGGTGTCCTAACTAAGGGCAACATAAATAAGTGACTGATTCTCTTAGCACAATGCTGGGTCACTTTCTTTAATTGACCCAGTCAATCTGCCAACATCTTGTATTGAAAAGCTCCAGCTGATAATGATGAGTCATGAATATTCATGAGCTCCTGACTCTCCCCGCCCACCTGCTGCTGAATGACAGTTTGTTTCCATAGGAACCAGCAGCAGTTGGGCAGGGGAGTGGCTATAGCTCTGAATTAAATATACGCTGGACTCAATGACATCACGCTGAACTCAAATCAGCTCATTAGCATGCGGCATCTTTGTGTGTATATTATGAGGTAACCATCTGTCACACCAGTAAGTGAATACATCTAAGGTACTTTTTAGTAGTTAATGATTGTATATAATTAGTTAGATTATAATCAAATATCCACATGACAGGTTCCCTTTAAAAGAGGTCAAGCAGATCCATGTTTGTACACAAGATGTGTGGATGGAAAATGGATGTACATTCTCCTCTATGTGGATGACATGATTATAGCTCAAGTTGAGAAAATAAATAAAATTCTCAATCAACATTTTGAAACAAAGGATCTTGGAAATGTATTATCAAAGAATTTAGATCCAAAGAGAAGAAGATGGAAGCTTTCTTCTTGGTCAGGGTGCTAAAATCACTGCAATTCTGAAACAGTTTGTAATGTTGGATGCTAAAGGTGTTTCTACTGCATCCTACTTGAAATTAGATAAGATGATCTGTTACCTGAAAATGAAGGTTACAGACAAGCAGTGAGGGCACTATTGTATGTAGCAAACACGACTCCCCCAGATATCACAGCAACAGTTGGAATTCTCTGCAGACACCTAAGCAAACCATGTCAAAGAGATTGGAACGCTGTTAAGAGTTCTTAGATCTCTAAAAGCAACTGTAAATATAAGTTTAAAGATATCTGCCTCAGGAGATCTTAAACTCATAGGCTATGTAGATGCAGATTAGGCTGGTGATTCAGAGGACTGTAAATCCACAGGTGGTTACATACTCAGGTTAGGTGAAAGTTCGATTTCCTGGTCTAGCAGAAAACAGGTTTCTGTTGCTTTGCCTTCTACAGAAGTGGAATATGTATCTGCAGCCTATGCAAGTTAAGAAATAATCTGGTTGAATCAACTCTTGCGAAAAATTATTTTATTGAATTTTAAAGTTCAAACAAATAGAAAGGGAAAACAATAATACAAAGTGTATTCACGGTCATGGATATTACAGTATGCATTAAACTTGCAAGCAGTGAGAAAATTAGCTAGAGAACCAAGCACATTGATGTAAAATATCATCACCTACTTAATTTGGTGGAACGAGGCATAATTGAGTTTGCTTGCTGTGAAACTGAAAAAATGGTAGCTGATACTACAGTATGACGAAACCACTACAAGTTTAACCACCTCAACCCCTATAGCTTAAACACCCTGAAAGACCAGGCCACTTTTTACACTTCTGCACTACACTACTTTCACCGTTTATTGCTCGGTCATGCAACTTACCACCCAAATGAATTTTACCTCCTTTTCTTCTCACTAATAGAGCTTTCATTTGGTGGTATTTCATTGCTGCTGACATTTTTACTTTTTTTGTTATTAATCGAAATTTAACGTTTTTTTTTGCAAAAAAATGACATTTTTCACTTTCAGTTGTAAAATTTTGCAAAAAAAACGACATCCATATATAAATTTTGCTCTAAATTTATTGTTCTACATGTCTTTGATAAAAAAAAAAGTTTGGGTAAAAAAAAAAATGGTTTGGGTAAAAGTTATAGCGTTTACAAACTATGGTACAAAAATGTGAATTTCCGCTTTTTGAAGCAGCTCTGACTTTCTGAGCACCTGTCATGTTTCCTGAGGTTCTACAATGCCCAGACAGTACAAACACCCCACAAATAACCCCATTTCGGAAAGTACACACCCTAAGGTATTCGCTGATGGGCATAGTGAGTTCATAGAACTTTTTATTTTTTGTCACAAGTTAGCGGAAAATGATGATTTTTTTTTTTTTTTTTTTCTTACAAAGTCTCATATTCCACTAACTTGTGACAAAAAATAAAAACTTCTATGAACTCACTATGCCCATCACGAAATACCTTGGGGTCTCTTCTTTCCAAAATGGGGTCACTTGTGGGGTAGTTATACTGTCCTGGCATTCTAGGGGCCCAAATGTGTGGTAAGGAGTTTGAAATCAAATTCTGTAAAAAATGACCAGTGAAATCCGAAAGGTGCTCTTTGGAATATGGGCCCCTAGGCTGCAAAAAAGTGTCACACATCTGGTATCTCTGTATTCAGGAGAAGTTGAGGAATGTGTTTTGGGGTGTCTTTTTACATATACCCATGCTGGGTGAGATAAATATCTTGGTCAAATGCCAACTTTGTATAAAAAAATGGGAAAAGTTGTCTTTTGCCAAGATATTTCTCTTACCCAGCATGGGTATATGTAAAATGACACCCCAAAACACATTCCTCAACTTCTCCTGAGTACGGAAATACCAGATGTGTGACACTTTTTTGCAGCCTAGGTGGGCAAAGGGGCCCATATTCCAAAGAGCACCTTTCGGATTTCACAGGTCATTTTTTACAGAATTTGATTTCAAACTCCTTACCACACATTTGGGCCCCTAGAATGCCAGGGAAGTATAACTACCCCACAAGTGACCCCATTTTGGAAAGAAGACACCCCAAGGTATTCCGTGAGGGGCATGGCGAGTTCCTAAAATTTTTTATTTTTTGTCACAAGTTAGTGGAAAATGATGATTTTTTTTTTCATACAAAGTCTCATATTCCACTAACTTGTGACAAAAAATAAAAACTTCCATGAACTCACTATGCCCATCAGCGAATACCTTGGGGTCTCTTCTTTCCAAAATGGGGTCACTTGTGGGGTAGTTATACTGCCCTGGCATTCTAGGGGCCCAAATGTGTGGTAAGGAGTTTGAAATCAAATTCTGTAAAAAATGACCTGTGAAATCCGAAAGGTGCTCTTTGGAATATGGGCCCCTTTGCCCACCTAGGCTGCAAAAAAGTGTCAGACATCTGGTATCTCTGTATTCAGGAGAAGTTGAGGAATGTGTTTTGGGGTGTCTTTTTACATATACCCATGCTGGGTGAGATAAATATCTTGGTCAAATGCCAACTTTGTATAAAAAAATGGGAAAAGTTGTCTTTTGCCAAGATATTTCTCTCACCCAGCATGGGTATATGTAAAATGACACCCCAAAACACATTCCCCAACTTCTCCTGAGTACGGAGATACCAGATGTGTGACACTTTTTTGCAGCCTAGGTGGGCAAAGGGGCCCATATTCCAAAGAGCACCTTTCGGATTTCACAGGTCATTTTTTACAGAATTTGATTTCAAACTCCTTACCACACATTTGGGCCCCTAGAATGCCAGGGAAGTATAACTACCCCACAAGTGACCCCATTTTGGAAAGAAGACACCCCAAGGTATTCCGTGAGGGGCATGGCGAGTTCCTAGAATTTTTTATTTTTTGTCACAAGTTAGTGGAAAATGATGATTTTTTTTTTTTTTTCATACAAAGTCTCATATTCCACTAACTTGTGACAAAAAATAAAAACTTCCATGAACTCACTATGCCCATCAGCGAATACCTTGGGGTCTCTTCTTTCCAAAATGGGGTCACTTGTGGGGTAGTTATACTGCCCTGGCATTCTAGGGGCCCAAATGTGTGGTAAGGAGTTTGAAATCAAATTCTGTAAAAAATGACCTGTGAAATCCGAAAGGTGCTCTTTGGAATATGGGCCCCTTTGCCCACCTAGGCTGCAAAAAAGTGTCTTACATCTGGTATCTCCGTACTCAGGAGAAGTTGGGGAATGTGTTTTGGGGTGTCATTTTACATATACCCATGCTGGGTGAGAGAAATATCTTGGCAAAGGACAACTTTTCCCATTTTTTTATACAAAGTTGGCATTTGACCAAGATATTTATCTCACCCAGCATGGGTATATGTAAAAAGACACCCCAAAACACATTCCTCAACTTCTCCTGAATACAGAGATACCAGATGTCTGACACTTTTTTGCAGCCTAGGTGGGCAAAGGCGCCCATATTCCAAAGAGCACCTTTCGGATTTCACAGGTCATTTTTTACAGAATTTGATTTCAAACTCGTTACCACACATTTGGGCCCCTAGAATGCCAGGACAGTATAACTACCCCACAAGTGACCCCATTTTGGAAAGAAGAGACCCCAAGGTATTCGCTGATGGGCATAGTGAGTTCATGGAAGTTTTTATTTTTTGTCACAAGTTAGTGGAATATGAGACTTTGTATGAAAAAAAAAATAAAAAAAAATCATCATTTTCCACTAACTTGTGACAAAAAATAAAAAATTCTAGGAACTTGCCATGCCCCTCACGGAATACCTTGGGGTGTCTTATTTCCAAAATGGGGTTACTTGTGGGGTAGTTATACTGCCCTGGCATTTTCCAGGGGCCCAAATGTGTGTAAGTAGGTAAATGACCTGTGAAATCCGAAAGGTGCTCTTTGGAATGTGGGCCCCTTTGCCCACCTAGGCTGCAAAAAAGTGTCACACATGTGGTATCGCCGTATTTAGGAGAAGTTGGGGAATGTGTTTTGTGGTGTCATTTTACATATACCCATGCTGGGTGAGAGAAATATCTTGGCAAAACACAACTTTTCCCATTTTTTTATACAAAGTTGGCATTTGACCAAGATATTTATCTCACCCAGCATGGGTATATGTAAAATGACACCCCAAAACACATTCCCCAACTTCTCCTGAATACGGAGATACCACATGTGTGACACTTTTTTGCAGCCTAGGTGGGCAAAGGTGCCCAAATTCCTTTTAGGAGGGCATTTTTAGACATTTGGATACCAGACTTCTTCTCACGCTTTGGGGCCCCTAAAATGCCAGGGCAGTATAAATACCCCACATGTGACCCCATTTTGGAAAGAAGACACCCCAAGGTATTCAATGAGGGGCATGGCGAGTTCATAGAAAAAAAAAATTTGGCACAAGTTAGCGGAAATTGATTTTTTTGATTTTGTTCTCACAAAGTCTCCCTTTCCGCTAACTTGGGACAAAAATTTCAATCTTTCATGGACTCAATATGCCCCTCAGCGAATACCTTGGGGTGTCTTCTTTCCAAAATAGTGTTATTTGTGGGGTGTTTGTACTGCCCTGGCATTTGAGGGTCTCCGCAATCATTACATGTATGCCCAGCATTAGGAGTTTCTGCTATTCTCCTTATATTGAGCATACAGGTAATGAGATTTTTTTTTTCCGTTCAGCCTCTGGCCTGAAAGAAAAAAATGAACGGCACAGATTTCTTCATTCGCATCGATCAATGTGGATGAAAAAATCTCTGCCAAAAAAAGAAAAAGGAGGGGAAAGGCGTCTGCCAGGACATAGGAGCTCCGCCCAACATCCATACCCACTTAGCTCGTATGCCCTGGCAAACCCGATTTCTCCATTCACATCAATCGATGTGGATGAATAAATCATTGCCGGGATTTTTTTTTTTATATATACAAAGTGTTTGCCAAAGTATATGAACACCGTCACCTCCTCAGCTCATATGCCTCGGCAAACGTATCTTTTACTGCAGAGGAGAAATCTCGTCTTGCAGCGCCGCATACACCGACTTGCGTGTAATCTGACAGCAGCGCAATGCTTCTGTCCGAATGCACATCAGTGCTGCAGCTAGTCGATCGGTTGGTCCACCTGGAAGGTAAAAAAAACAAAACAAAAAAGAAAAAACCAGGCCGCAAAGCAATAACTTTATTAACTTTAGAACAGAACATATTAACTTTTTTTAACTTTTTTAACTTTTTTACTTACCGGTAATTTTTTTTTGTTTAGTTTTTTTTACCTTTATAGAACAAACCTCTCCTTCCCCATGGGACAATGTGCAAAGCGCAAATCGCCCAAAGATGTGGCAAAGTACGTTATGCACTTTATCCCAGGTGAAAGGAGAGGTTTGCAGCAGCTGAGAGTAAAAGGGCCCTAATAGCCCTGTGTGCCTGTCCTGTGAGATGCAATCCCTATGCTAAGTGTACCTGTGTGTGGTACTTCCGGAAACACTCTCCATAGCATAGGGCAGGGTGGTCAGCACAGTCAGGACAGAAATAGCGGGTGTCACGCCTTATTCCACTCCTGCTACAGACACGACATCTTTTTCGGGGTGACGGTTGGGTTGAGGTACCAGGAACGACACTGGGGAAATGTCGCTCGTGTAGACGGCTAACTACACTGGTGGATGGGGCCACAGAACCTCCTGGGTAAAGGAGGTTCTCGATGATCTCTTCCTGGAATTTGAGGAAAGATCGTGTTCTTCCAGCCTTACTGTAGAGAACAAAACTATTATACAGCGCCAATTGAATTAAATATACAGACACCTTCTTATACCAGCGTCTGGTTCTGCAGGAAACTAAATACGGAGACAACATCTGGTCATTGAAGTCCACCCCTCCCATGAGCGCATTATAGTCGTGGACACAGAGGGGCTTTTCAATGACACGGGTTGCTCGCTCAATTTGGATTGTCGTGTCTGCGTGAATGGAGGAGAGCATGTAAACGTCACGCTTGTCTCTCCATTTCACCGCGAGCAGTTCTTCGCTACACAAGGCAGCCCTCTCCCCCCTTGCAAGACGGGTGGTTACAAGCCGTTGGGGGAAGCCCACGCGACTAGTTCGCGCGGTGCCACAGGCGCAAATCCGTTCTAGAAACAAATGCCTAAAGAGGGCCACACTTGTGTAGAAATTGTCCACATAAAGATGGTACCCCTTGCCGAATAAGGGTGACACCAAGTCCCAGACTGTCTTCCCACTGCTCCCCAGGTAGTCAGGGCAACCGACCGGCTCCAGGGTCTGATCTTTTCCCTCATAGATCCGAAATTTGTGGGTATAGCCTGTGGCCCTTTCACAGAGCTTATACAATTTGACCCCATACCGGGCACGCTTGCTTGGGATGTATTGTTTGAAGCCAAGGCGCCCGGTAAAATGTATTAGGGACTCGTCTACGCAGATGTTTTGCTCAGGGGTATACAAATTTGCAAATTTCTGGTTGAAATGGTCTATGAGGGGCCGAATTTTGTGGAGCCGGTCAAAAGCAGGGTGGCCTCTGGGACGGGAGGTGGTGTTGTCGCTAAAATGCAGAAAACGCAGGATGGTCTCAAATCGTGTCCTGGACATAGCAGCAGAGAACATGGGCATGTGATGAATCGGGTGCGTGGACCAATATGACCGCAATTCATGCTTTTTTGTCAGGCCCATGTTGAGGAGAAGGCCCAGAAAAATTTTAAGTTCGGAAACTTGGACTGGTTTCAACCGGAAAGGCTGGGCATAATAGCTTCCCGGGCTTGCGGTTATAAATTGTGTGGCATACCGGTTTGTCTCTGCCACGACTAAGTCCAAGAGCTCCGCAGTCAAGAACAGCTCAAAAAATCCCAGGGCCGAACCGATTTGAGCCGTCTCAACCCGAACTCCAGACTGGGCGGTGAAAGGGGGAACTACTGGTGCGGCTGAAGTTGGTGACTGCCAATCAGGGTTTGCCAGCACCTCAGGGATTCTAGGGGCTCTACGGGCCTGTCTGTGCGGTGGCTGCGACGGGGTAACTATTGCACGTTCCACCGTACCAGCTTCAACTGCCCTTCTGGTGCTCGCTACTTCACCATGTTGTACGGCAGTGCTGGTACTAGGTCCAGGAAGGGCTGCGCTGCTGGTGTATGCCTCACCACGTGATCCGGCAGCGACAGCCCCACTCTGCTGCTCTTGAAGCGGATCCTGCGCAACCTGTGGTCTAGCGACATGGGGCCGGGTACGCCTGGTGCTGCCAGGGACCTCCACCTCCTCGTCCGAACTTTGGGTCAGAGAGCCACTGCTTTCCACAGGTTCATATTCTGACCCGCTAGATTCGTCAGATGAGGGTTTCCACTCCTCATCCGACTGGGTCAGAATCCTGTAGGCCTCTTCAGAAGAATACCCCCTGTTTGACATTTGGACTACTAAATTTAGGGGTATTCCCTGAGACTACCAAAGAAAAAAAGCAAGCCTGTCTTACAAAGGGGAGGCTAGCGAAGTACCGGAGGCCGCTGCGGTTGATAAAAAATATCAAAACTGATTTTTTTATCGCCGCAGTGCGTGTAAAGTGAATGTGCAGTGATCAAAAAAAAATATTTTTTTGTCACTGCGGTGGGGCGGGCGTGGGTGAACGCACGTGTGGGCGACCGATCAGGCCTGATCGGGCAAACACTGCGTTTTGAGTGGAGGGCGAACTAAAGTGACACTAATACTATTATAGATCTGACCGTGATCAGTTTTGATCACTTACAGATGCTATAAAAGTACAAATGCTGATTAGCGATACGCTAAACAGCGAATAAAAGTGACTGCGGTGCGGTGGGGTGGGCGCTAACTGACGCTAACTACCTAACCAAGGGGCCTAAACTATCCCTAAAACCTAACAGCCAATACTAGTGAAAAAAAAAAGTGACAGTTTACACTGATCACTTTTTGTCTTTCACTAGTGATTGACAGGGGCGATCAAAGGGGTGATCAAAGGGTTAATTGGGGTGCAGGGGGGTGATCAGGGGCTACAGTGAAGTGTTTGGTGCTACTCACAGTTCAGTCTGCTTCTCTGCTGGATCCAACCGACGAAAAGGACCAGCAGAGAAGCAGAGAAGCCATATAACAGATCATATTTACTAATATGATCTGTTATATGGCTTGTGATTGGATTTTTTAAAAATCGCCAGCCTGCCAGCCAATGATCGTGGCTGGCAGGCTGGTGACGAACTTCTTCTTTAACTTTTGCCGGCCCGCGATGCGCATGCGCGGGCCGGCTTTGAGCGAAATCTCGCGTCTCGCGAGATGACGCGTATATGCGTGACTCTGCGCAGCGCTGCCTCCACCGGAACGCGATCCTGCGTTAGGCGGTCCGGAGGTGGTTAAAAAACTCAATCCAGCTCAGCTATGGGACTAACATGATGAGTAGTTGTTGAGTGTGGGTGTTGGAATCATGCTTATTGTTGTGTGACTGCCTGTTCCAGAAACAGTGTTATGTTGTTAATAAAATACTGCAAAAAAAAAAAAGGCAGGAAGGGGCGGAGACTCGCTGCACATGTACTGAGAGAGAGAGAGCTGAGAGGGAAAGGTAGCCAGAAGCAGATGTGCTGAGATTCTGATGTTACTGCAAGTTATATTCATATATTGCACTGTTATTTCAGAATAAAACCTTGTTGTTCCTCGTGCTACGCCTGATGGAGACCCGATTAATGCAAAATCAATCCTGTAAATAATCCTGTAATCTCCACCTCAATTGTTGTCTGCTTCTTAGTGCCCTGGAGCAATGCTACTATGCAAAGTCATCAAATCCCTACTTTATTGCACTTTGAAGGGTTGACTTACACTGATTTATCCTGTTGTGTGCACTTATACTGTTTCATATTGTTGAACAGCATTTGTATATTTAATGTAATATATCCTATTCATTTGCACTGTTATTACACTATAGCCGCACTGTGGAAAGGTTTAATGCCCAGCCAGTTAATACTGAGAGAGTTTATGACTTTTTATCTATGCAATGTTTTGGAGGGGGAAAAAACAGACACACTAACCTTTTGACTGTATGGTTTAGCTCTGTTGTTTAGGTCTGAAGATTTGTTTATGTCTGGAAAAGCTTAGTCATTCCCATATATTTGCATTGAAACTCTATACAAGTCTATCACAGACTAAGATTGTGAAAATTTTTCTGTTTAGGCTGTGCTTCTCCACGTCACCCACTCCACTTTGAAAATTGAGCAGTATGAAAATGGCCTAGGGCAGGGGTCAGCAAACTCTGGCACTCCAGCTATGGTGAAACTACAAATGCCAGCATGCACATTTGCTTGGCTGATCTCAGAACTTTTATAAAAGTTAATGGAGTATGCCTGGAGTTGTAGTTTTACAATAGCTGGAGTGCCCAATGTTGCTGACCTCTGGCTTATGGCAAAGAGTTTATTATATAGAGGAATACAAGTCACTTACTAATGTATTGTTATTATCCAAATTGCTTCCTGCTTTCTGCTGGATTCATTTTTCCATCACAGTATACACTGCTTGTTTCCAGAGTTATGACCACCATGCAATCCATCAGTGGTGGTTGTTCTTGCACACTACTAGAAAAAGCACTAGCCTATGTGCGTTCCCAGCCACCAAATATTCCACCACTTTTTTTCTATAGTGTGCAATCATGTGAAGGGGCAGTGTATAAAGTGATGGAAAAATGAATGAATTCACCCCATGGCTGAATTGGGATTGCTCAGATTAACTCTGAGAGAAGCACCTAAAAAACTGTCTATGCAGCTTGTAAAAAATTTGCCTACTTTTGCAAATGCCTATGTGTACCATCTGCTGAGTCACTTCATTAAAGTACATTTGACTTGTTTTCACCTAAAACTGGCCTCATGATTGTACTGCATCATGACCTACATGGCTACTGCCCTGCATCTCCAGGGACCTCGCCTTGCACCCCAAAACCCACCGACATCAACAGCACCCCACCTACCACCAGGCAGGAGACTCTAAACCAGGGTTTGCCCTAAGGGTAAGGGTGCACTCCTCTTTTCACTACACGATCCAAGGAGAGCCAGTGTGAGGACCACTTCCATGACTGACTACTTTTACTCCTATCCTCACCATCCCCACCATTCTGTCCTGTCCCTTCCTGGGCTTGCTGCGAATAGGTAGTGCTTTTTGGGTTTCTGGCACTTTTTGAAAAACTCAGCATGTTGAAGAGTGTGGCATTTTTTTTTTTTTCTGACATTTCGACATCTCTTTCTCTGTATGAGAAAAAGGCCAGAAAAAATGTGGTTCACGCAGTAATTTAGAAAACAAATACTGCAAAAAAAGCTGTTTCTATGGTCTTTCTTTAGTGCCTGAAAAATTCCAGACCACATACATGTAAGGACCCTAATTCAAGCAATTTACTGAACATAAATGCATTTCTTAAATTGACTACAAAACACTATAAAGCAAATGTCCAGGCCTACGCCTCATGCTTTGAGACAGAACGAGCAGCAGGTTGCTTTATTATTTGATTCTCTGAATTATGCTGTAGCTAACATTTTATTTTAAGATTTTTCTTTTTAGACTGAAGATAATCTTGAAACAGATAAAGCCATTAAAGTGAATTTTGACTGGCAGAACATGTGAAACATGACTCATTTACTATTCTTAGATCTCCAGTCCTTGTTCTTTTAGACAATATTGTACACTTATTACGTAAAGCATTATAGAAAAGAACAATGAAGAAATGTGTTTTCTAATGTGAAAAGCACATTTATAGAGATCCGCCACACGACTCAAGTTTAAGAAAATGTAACTTTGGGCCAGTCACATGTTTCTGTGCAAGTCAAGAGTAGCAAGATGTCCAAAATGCAGCTCACACGACTGAGAGTTTAGTGTACTTTTCCGCAAGTGAAATAGACCCCCACCAGGTTGTTGTTATAAGAGCAGATCATAAATGCCCTAATTTGAGGGGATCTCAGTGTTAAAGGGCTGTAGTAATCTACAAGTGAAAGGAACTGAAATGTAATACCAGATACAGAATATGAAGAGATATGACCCTTAGGATACATGCATACCATTTTTAATGGACATTTTTTTCACTGTTGCCTTTCTGAGAAACGGATGTTAAAAACCGACCCCATTCAATTGGGTCACTGCAATTTTTCACTGCAGTCAGGCAATGAAAAACGGACAAGATAGAACATGTTCTATTTTTTGACGTCTGTTATTCACTGGCCATCACAAAAAACTGCTGTGTGAATAACCCCATAGATCATCATTGGTCCTAAAACAAACGCGTGATGGCCGTTAAAAAAATATACATCACATGTCCGTTTTTCACTGTCATGTGCATGTAGCCTTAGGCTGTGTACATATCACCGTTTTTTTTTTCCGTTCTTCTGATCCGTCAGAAGAACAGAAAAGTAAACAAATAAACGGAGCCTGTATTTTAAGCATCCATTATGCTCAGTTATGCACATTTTGCCTCTGTTTTAGCCATTTCCATCTGAGATCCATGCGGGAATTTTTGGGGGCTTTTGGCTGGCTAAAATAACCAATCTCAGAGAGAAATGGCTAAAACAGATGCCAAATGTGCTTAACAGAGCATAATGGATGACGAATCAGAAGTACGAAAAAATAGACAGTGATGTAAACCCGGCCTAAGCTATTTTTTTTTACACAATTTTTGATAAATCTCCCCCATTGTTTGCAAAAAAAAAAAATACCATATAGAGAAGAAGCTGGAAAAAAAACATTGATCTAATAATATGCTGGTATTTTTCTTAGAAAAAACACACACAATAAAATGCATGTGCAAAAGATGGCTGCAATGCAAGCAGGACTTTTTTCCGTCTAAAATAACGGATCTCAGACTGAAATGGCTAAAAACAGATGCCAAATGTGCATAATGGATGCTCTAAATACAGGATCCATTTTTTTCTTTTTTTTTTCTGTTCTTCTGACAGATCAGAATGAAAAAATTTACGGTGATGTGAACCTGGCCTTAGTTGTCTATAGTAACCAATCAGATTCCACCTTTCATTTTACAAAGAAGCTTGAAAATGAAAGGTGGGATTTGACTGGTTGCTATGGGCCACTAAGCCAGTTTCCCTTTTTTCATTTTAATGCATCTCCCCCTGTATGTTTGCCCACAGTGTTTTTGGTGTTTTACTATAGAGAAGGAGATGTGAAAAAACTAAAATACAGCCAGAAAGATGAAAAAATTCCACCTACACCAGCAAAAATATACAGTATATACACACAGTTATGTGCAAAATAATAGCAGTCTAAGGGTACTTTCACACTTGCGGCAGGACGGATCCGACAGGCTGTTCACCCTGTCGGATCCGTCCTGCGGCTGTTTCGCCGTGCCCCCGGGCCGCCGCTCCGTCCCCATTGACTATAATGGGGATGGGGGGCGGAGCTCCGGCGCAGCACGGCGGTGCACGGCTTAAGGCCGCCGGACTAAAATTACTGCATGTCAGGTTTTTTAGTCCGGCGGCTTTCTCCGTGCACCGCCGTGCTGCGCCGGAGCTCCGCCCCCATCCCCATTATAGTCAATGGGGACGGAGCGGGGGCACGGCGAAACAGCCACAGGACGGATCCGACAGGGTGAACAGCATGTCGGATCCGTCCTGCCGCAAGTGTGAAACTAGCCTAACATCACTAATGTATTTAACTACTGTTTTTATTAGAAAAGATAATACAACATTGGAAAAAAGGAATGACTAGGTGTAGCCGAGTAATGGGCAACCAACAGAATCAACTGTCATGACATGCACACTGCCAATTGGGTGTAATTGACTCCTCCATACCGTAGAGGAAACCGCAGCAAGCTGCAGTTTTCTTTCTGTCATGGTATGCGGAGCAAGACGAATCCGTCATGACCCACAATGCAAGTCAATGGGGACCGATCCGTTTAACTCTATCACTATCTGACACAATAGAAATCGGATCCGTCCCTAAGGACTCGGCAAACGTCCTAAGTCCTTAAGGGGTTAAAATGGCAAACAAAACCCGAAACACGTGGTAGGAAAAGAAATACCACCATCTGTGTAGATCATAGAATAACAAGAATGGAGCAAAGAAGCATCCAATGATCAGCTCCAGGAAAATCAAAGAAAATCTTCAGTTACCTGTGAGTACTGCAACAATCAGAAGACGCCTACGTGAAGCCAAACTATTTGCAAGAAACCCTTGTAAAGTACCATTGCTGAGAAAAAGACATGTGCTGAAAAGGTTACAGTTTGCCAAAGAACATATTGGCTGGCCTAAAGATAAGAGGAGCAACATTCTATGGACAGATGAGAGCAAGATTGTTCTTATTGGGTCTAAAGGCCGCAGACAGTTTGTGAGACGACCAATAAACACTGAATTCAAGTCACAGTACACTGTGAAGACTGTAAACCATGGAGGTGCAAGCATAAGGCCCCTTTCACACGGGCGAGTATTCCGCGCGGATGCAATGCGGGAGGTGAACGCATTGCACCCGCACTGAATACCGACCCATTCATTTCTATGGGGCTGTGCACATGAGCGGTGATTTTCACGCATCACTTGTGCCTTGCGTGAAAATCGCAGCATGCTCCTCTTTGTGCGTTTTTCACGTAACGCAGGCCCCATAGAAATGAATGGGGTTGCGTGAAAATCGCAAGCATCCGCAAGCAAGTGCGGATGCGGTGCGATTTTCACGCACAGCCGCTAGGAGACGATCGGGATGGGGACCCGATCATTATTATTTTCCCTTATAACGTGGTTATAAGGGAAAATAATAGCATTCTGAATACAGAATGCATAGTAAAACATCGCTGGAGGGGGTAAAAAAATAAAAATAAAAATTTAACTCACCTTAGTCCACTTGTTCGCGTACCCGGCATCTCCTTCTGGCTTCATCTGATCTCTGTGCAGCAACAGGACCTTTGGTGACGTCATTCCGGTCATCACATGATCCATCACCATGGTAAAAGATCATGTGACGGACCATGTGATGACCAGAATGACGTCACCAAAGGTCCTGTTGCTGCACAGAGATCAGATGAAGACACAAGAGATGCCGGGCCGCGAACAAGTGGACTAAGGTGAGTTAAAAAAATTATAATTTTTTTTTAACCCCTCCAGCGATGTTTTACTATGCATTCTGTATTCAGAATGCTATTATTTTCCCTTATAACCATGTTAAAAGGGAAAATAATACTATTTACAGAACACCGATCCCAAGCCCGAACTTCTGTGAAGAAGTTCGGGTTTGGGTACCAAACACGCGCGATTTTTCTCATGCGAGTGCAAAACGCATTACAATGTTTTGCACTCGTGCGGAAAAATCGCGGGTGTTCCCGTAACGCACCCGCACATTTTCCCGCAACGCCCGTGTGAAAGGGGCCTAAGGGTTTGGGGATGTTTCTCATACCCTGGAGTCAGGCCCATTGATCGCATACCAGGCAGCATGGACCAGTTTGAATACATCAAAATATTGGAAGAGGTCATGTTGTTTTGGTTTTATACTGTATTGCTGCTTAATGTCTGTTCTTTATCCATATTTTATATATTCAGAAGTGTACAAATATAATACATTTTAGATATTAATACGTACTCCATTTGTAAGTGTGCCTGCTACTATTCGTTCATTTGTACATTTCAGACTGGGTGAGTCTATAGCAGCTGCACCTACCCATCTGGACTCTCGGTTGAGCAACCCAATACGATATTTTTGTTCATGTTGTTTTATGCTATAGAAGAAATGCCATTGAAATGGGTGATTCAGCAGGACAACGACCCCAAACACACCAGCAAGCGGGCAACATCCTGGTTCCACACCAGCTCGTGTGAAGTGGCCAGCCCAATCCTCAGACCTCAATTTATGAAGTGACATAAAAATGCTGTTTTTGATGCCAAACCCAAGAATGCAGAAGAACTTAGGAATGTAGTCCAGTCAGCTTGGGCTGGAATATCTGTTCGCAGGTGTCAGATGTTAGTTGACTCCATGCCACACTGATGTATAAATCAGAAATAAAGGTTATACAACTAAGCATTAGTTCAGGGATTATCAGAAAAGCTAAATCTGTAAACAATTTATAGTGGAAATATTCACATTCATAACTGAAAATGCAAACTGCTATTTTTTTAACAGTCTATTATTACTTATTGATAATGTGTTTAAGGTTTCATTTGGAATTGAATGTGCAGTGCTCCCAGTGACTTTGTGCCTATGGAAATAAATGCTATTATGAGGAATAAGCTTTTTCTTAGTTGTTTTAAACACACTGCTCTTATTTTGCACATAACTGTATGTCTATCTATCTATATACTATATATCGGTATACACTGATCGGTATAAACGCAACACTTTCGGTTTTTCTCCAATTTTGCATGAGCTGAACTCAAAGATCTGAAACATTTTCTACATACACAAAAGACCCATTACTCTTAAATTTTGTTCATAAAACTGTCTAAATCGGTGTTAGTGAGCACTTCTCCTTTACCGAGATAATCTATCCCACCTCACATGTGTGGCATATCAAGGAGCTGATTAGACAGGATTAATATTGCACAGGTGTGCCTTAGACTTCCCACAATTGCACGCTCCCTCAAACATTGCGACATCTGTGGCATTGTGCTGTGTGACCCAACTGCACATTTCAGAGTGGCCTTTTATGTCCATCCTAGTGTTTTCACACATAGCATATTTTTTTTTTAAACACCACAGTTTTTTGAGCCAAAGAAATGTCTCAATAGGGTGTGCTGACTGCAGAATTAACTACAGTCAGATGAACAAAACGGTCATGTGTGAATACACCCTAAGGTCTCTTTCACACGGGCGTCGTGCGATTTGGGGTGAGTTTTGTATGCAATTGCGTTTTGTATGCGATTGCATGGTTATAAGGGAAAATAAATTATGGATGGAGGGGTTAAAAAAAAAATAAAAAATTAAACTCACCTCATCCACTTGTTCGCACTGCACGGCTTGTCTTCTTACTTCTTCTTTGAGGATCTGGGAGGAAAAGGACCTTTGGTGACGTCACTGCGCTCATCACATGGTCCATCACATGGTCCGTCACATGGTCCATCGCCATGGTGATGGACCATGTGATGAGCGCAGTGACATCACCAAAGGTCTTGTGTAGCATGAATTCTAGTAATAAAAAGCTTTCTGTATCGCAAAAAACTGTTGCCATGATCTTTCCAGCTGACTGCTGCTCACATAATTTCTTTGGAGTTGGTGACACATTGTGCTTCCACTTGAATGGACTTTTTTTGGTCTCAGGATCATGGTGGTGGACCCATGTTTCATCACCCATAATAATTTGAGAATAGAAGTCTCCTGGATTTTATGGTATGTCTAAATTCTGGAGTTTTTTGCTCAGGCATTGACATTCTTGGCACCCACCGAGAACTGACTTTTGACATCATCAAAACATCATGAATGATCCTGGAAACTGTGCTAGCTGAAATGCCTAATTCATGAGCTATAACACTGACTTTGACCCCCAGATCTTCCAAAATCATGGCCTCCCCTTAACAGTACATTTCCTCTAAAGATGTCTTGATGGGTCTCCATGAAATGGGGTCATCTTCAATTGATTCCCAACCCCATTTAAATTGCTTGACCCAAAACTTTACTTGGTAGTAGGAATGTGCATCATCACCATATATAGCTGTGATGGCTAACCTCTGGCAATCCAGCTGTGGTAAAACTACAACTCTACTTGCTTGGCTGTTCTCAGAACTCCATAGAAATAAATGGAGCATGCTGGGAGACGTAGTTTCACCACAGCTGGAGTGCCGGAGGTTCGCCATCACTGATATATAGTAATCATCCTTCCATGGATTTCTTTAGGCTTCTTTTCTTCCTTTGTAAGGAATTTAATCATGGGAAAAAGCTTCAAATCGCTCACTTTCTTTGAAGACCCGCACTGTATTGCACTTGCCATCCTGTCACTTCCAGTGCTTTCATCTAACTGTACTACTACTGTGTATGTTGCATGTCTCAACCTGCACAGACAAGCTCAGCTCTCTAACACTGACAGAACATGCTGGGGTAGATAACTTATCGAACATCCCTCATAACTAGTTTAGTAACCCGCTCTCCTCTCTGCCCTCCTCCACAGCGCTGACTCTATCAGTACAGTTGCAGTGATAGTCAGTGAAGTGTGCTGCTTTCCAAATGTCCCTTGTGCTTCCTAGCAGGTCTCTCCCAGGTCTAAGCTGCTAGGGTGGGCAGTTGAACTCTGTTCCATAATGAAGCACTGTGTACTGTGCATAGAGGGTACTCAGCTAAGAGAGCACAGCCCTTCAGGAAGAATCTGCTTCCTAGCGAGTTATGTGATGATGCACATCTTCTGATCATAGGAAGTCATGAAGGGAAAAACAAACAGCTTCTTGGTGATTTATCTGAACAAGTGCTGTCTTCTGAGTAGTGATGAGCGGCAGGGGCAATATTCAAATTTGCAATATTTCGAGATTATTTGGGTGAATATTCATCATATATTCGCGAATGCAAGAATTTGTGATTATTTTCTTGATTGCGAAAATCGGCAATGTAATATGCGCGTATTGCGTGCGCAATACAGGCGTGGGTCACTGTTGCTACATTTTTCAAGCTGCTGGAAGTTTCCTGATACTGGAGAAAATGGTTGGCACGGCAGAACATTACAATAGCTTTATATGCAGATAGAGTGCTCCAATATATTCGCGATTGTGCAAACGGCAATTAATGATGCGCATATTTTTGCGCAATACGTGCAACTTTACATTTTAGCAGGTCTGACTACAAATTACTGATTGGTGCACTAAGTATTGTCACACTACCCAACACCCTGGACTGGAACCTATCAGCTACACTATATCACTATCTAACCTACACTGACTATCTCCCACTAACTATCTGTATTATATATATAAGCTAATTAACTAACTATCTAATGTAATGACACAGGAAAGCACAGAGCACAGCAATAACACTGCTGTCTCTCTCAGAACTGCATATAACTACAAAAAATGGCTGCTGGGGAGGCTCTTATATAGTAAGGGGTAGGCACCTTTCGTATTGGTTGCTAGGGATGTTTCTAAGCTTAAACAAAGACATTGCAGCCTTCTCATTGGCCCACAAGCAAGAAGGGAGGTTACTGATGGAAAAAAAAATCTAGAATATTCAAGAATACAAATATATAGCACTATATTCTAAATATTAGCGAATTCTCGAAGTGGCGATATTCGCGATTAAAATTTGCGATTCGAATATTTGCGCCTAACACTACTTCTGAGCACAGGGCTTGTGGGAGACGAGCTTCAACTCTGCAATCTCAGTTACATAATAAAGCTATAGTGTGCGATCCCGTGTGGTAATGGGAAGGGTTTACAGAAAGCCCGTCAGATGATGGATTCTCTTTAACACCACACAGGGCATTGGAAGCACGTGCAGGCTGTATAACAAGAATGAAGCAAAAAAATAAACACAACCAATTGGAGAAATAATTTTTTCACATAATAAACTAATCAGTAAATAAAAAATTGCAAAGGTGTTCATAACTTTTTTAACTGCAGTTGTAATGTAACCTGACATCATTTGCCACAAAACCCAACCCATTTTGCTTAATTTGTTTAAAAAGATATTCTCACAGAACCAGTATATTTCACACATGTCTTATTTCTCAATCCTGCACTGACATCCTGATTAAATACTTTAATGTTTTGCTATGCTTGAAATTTCTCATACTTCTGATGTGCTAATTAAAACACTTACAGAAATTCTCAGTATATACGACAGCTGAGATGACTGTATGATCAGTTTAATGTGTATGTGTTTAGATCCACAAAACAGCATTTAGAAGCTATGTTCATTTTAGGGGCTCCTGCATGCGACTGTATCCGTTTTTTTGCGGTCTGCAAATTTGGAAGCCGCAAAACACGGATACTGGCAGAGAGCCTGCCCCCATTTTTTTTTATTCTGCAGAAATGTCCTATCCTTGTCCACAAAAATAGGACATGTTCTGTTTTTTGCGGGGCCACGGATTGGACTTATGGATGCAGACAGAATTTGTTGTTGGTGTGTTGTCCGAATATTTTGCGGCCCCATTGAGCTGAATGGGTCCGCATCTGATCTGGAAAAAATGTGGATTGGATGTGGAGCAAAACTATGGCTGTGTGCATGAGCCCTAAGGCTGGTGTCACATGTGACTGATTAGCTGTGGATTTGCGTGGCAAATGCGTTGTACAGAACCAACAAAGTGGATGCGTACAAAAGATGCAACAGAAAGAGGTGGAGCATTGCATATTTGAAATCCACAGCTTGTCAATTTATACTCCCTTTGAAATGGGGCGGGTGAAATATGATGGCTTAGTCGCAATAAAAAATATATGTAATACATGCCATTTTGTTGCGTTCTTGCTGCGGAAGCACAGCTAAATCTGTAGATTGCACTTGTGAACCCAGCCTAAAGGAAGAGACATGTAGCAGCAGCCGCATGTGGCTGAAAACCACGTCCATGGTGGGCACAGTTGTGAAATTGTCACAGATACCAGTTTTACCTGTAAAACCGCACAACTATTAACAATCAAGAACGAGAAGTAAATATATGTATGTATGTGGCTTTTAAAAAAAATAAGTATTCATTGGCCCAGATTGACTAATCCTAAAGAAAGCGTTAGCTTAGACCGACTGTCTAGACCTGAACCAGATTTATCACAGGAGTTCAGGCTGGATGATGAATCTAGTGCCAGGATAGACACTTTTCTCTGACTCAATACCAACTATTGGTTGGCTTTGAGGCAGATTTTTACTTAAGAATTGTGGTGCAAATTTTGGCGCATCTTAGGCCCTGCTCACTTTCAGTCGGAAAAAAGTGTAGAAACCCTACATGCACCAAATTGCAGTAATATGGACCGATTTTTGGTGCAGACACGTTAGTAAATCTGGGCCATAGAGTGTACCACTGGGGACTTCATTCTCATAGAATTAGGCCTCATGCACACGACCGTTGTTTTATTCCGTTCCGCAAAATGGGGTTCCGTTGTTCCGTGATCCGTTTCCATTTTTGTTTCCGTGTGTTTTCCTTTATTTTTGGAGGACCGCCAGACATAAAGGAAAGTAAAAAAAAGTCTAAGACAAGTTTGCCATGCAAATGATAGGAAAAAAAAGGACGCGGACGCGGATGACAATCTTGTGTGCCTCCGCGTTTTTTAGCGGTCCCATTGACTTGAATGGGTCCGCGAACTGTTTTCCGCAAAAATAATAGGACAGGTTATTTTTTTTGACGGACTGGAACCACGGATCACGGACGCGGATGGCAAACGGTGCATTAGCCGAGTTTTCAACTGACCCAGGTGACATTGCAGGTGACATTGCAGCGCGGGCCGGAGAACACAGGGGAGCGCGACACCGGACCCGGAGATGAAGAGGAGCCGCAGCACAGGAGAGGTGAGGATTTTTTTTATTTTATTCATCTGAGGTCTGCTAGGGGTTAAATAAAGTCTGATCTAAGGTTTGATAGGAGTTAAAGTCTGATCTGAGGTCTGATAGGGGTTAATTAAAGTCTGATCTGAAGACTGATAGGGGTTAATTAAAGTCTGATCTGAAGACTGATAGGGGTTAATTAAAGTCTGATCTGAGGTCTGATAGGGGTTAAAAAAGTCATTGAGAAGGGGGATGGTGTGGAAATTGGCATTTGGCACCAGTATATTATAAATGTAAATTATAAATTGACTATCAACTAAGGGCTTTATTAATTTATAATTTACCGTACATTTATAATATTCGAGTGCCAACCACCTCAGTGACTACCAACTAATATAATATATAAAATATCAGTATAAATTATCCGCTATCGGCCTCAAAGTTCACCGATTATCAGTATCTGTATCAGCTCTAAAAAATCAATATCGGTCGATCCCTACACACAGGACGGATATCCTTAGAGGGTTTTGCTGCAGTTCAACAGCAGAATTTCCTCTGCAGATTTTGCTGTGGATTTGCTATTCATTGCGAAGAGTCTCAATGAGACCATTGAATGAGTCAGGTAGTAAACTAAAATCCATCTGGTCCACATCTTTTTATTTTTATAAAAAATGTTTCCGGTCCATCATATATTTTCTACTTTTTATGGTGTTATTTGCTGATTTTTAACATTTATCCTATTTGTGTTTATTATTTATGTTATTATTGAGTGTAAAAATTGTTTTATATATTTTTTTATTGTCCGTTTCCGGATTTTATCCTGTCTGGGTTTTGTATGTAGCCGGAACCTTGTGTCTGATGAAGAAAGCGTTACGCTTCCAAAATGTGTTACATGAATAAAGCAACTCTGTGGTATCCTGCGCTCCTCAGCTTGCTTCTTTTGGACATTTTTCTGCTATCTATATAGGAGGTATTATCATTTGTGTTGACTGCTACACAACAACATTTTTTTGTATTGTTTTAGTGATATAGTACTGCTACAGTTCTACAAAAATTTGTTTGCTATGAATATTCAGTAAAAAAGAAATACCCCTTTCTGCTGTCCCTTTAAATCTCAACCACTTTGTAGAATGCTGAACATTTTCCACATGCAATTCCGCACCACCCTACCTGCATCTTAAGGCCTCCTGCACACGACCGTATGGCTTTTTCTGTGATTTGCGGTCCGTTTTTCACGGATCCGTTGTTCCGTTTCTTGTTTCCGTTGTGTTTCCGTATGGCATATACAGTATACAGTAATTACGTAGATAAAATTGGGCTGGGCATTACATTTTCAATAGATGGTTCCGTTTTTTTGCGGACCCTATGACTTGAATGGAGCCACGGAACGTGATTTGCAGGCAATAATAGGACATGTTCTATCTTTAAACGGAACGGAAAAACGGAAATACGGAAACGGAATGCATACGGAGTACATTTCGTTTTTTTTTTGCGGAACCATTGAAATGAATGGTTCCGTATACGGACCGTATACGGAACGCAAAAAACGGCCAGTAAACGGGGAAAAAAACGGTCGTGTGCAGGAGGCCTAAGGCCTCTTTCACACTACCGTCTTTTTTTCCGTTTTGCGGGTCGTTTTTTGCGTTCCGTATACGGTCCATATACGGAACCATTCATTTTAATGGTTCCGCTAAAAAAAAGGAATGTACTCCGTATGCATTCCGTTTCCATATTCCCGTTTTTCCATTCCTTTGAAAGACAGAACATGTCCTATTATTGCCCGAAAATCACGTTCCGTGGCTCCATTCAAGTCAATGGGTCCGCAAAAAAAACAGAACACATATGGAAATGCATCCGTATGTCTTCCGTATCCGTTCCGTTTTTTCGGAACCATCTATTGAAAATGTTATGCCCAGCCCAATTTTTTCTATGTAATTACCATATACTGTATATGCCATACGGAAAAATGGAACGGAAAAACGGAACAGAAACGGAAACACAACGGAAACAAAAAAACGGAACAACGGATGCGTGAAAAACGGACCGCAAAACACTGAAATAGCCATACGGTCGTGTGAAAGAGGCCTAAGGCTGGGTTTACATGTGACTGATAGCTGCGGATTTGATGTTGCAGATTTAAGTGCGGCAAATCCACAGCGTTGTATGGCACCGGCAAAGTGTGTGAGATTTTAGGAAACCTCATCCATGCGCTGCATACAAGAATGTAATGTAAATTGCAGTGCAGATTTGAAATCCACAGAGTATCAATTTATGCTGCAGATCTCCCCAGGGGATTTCACCCTTTGTAATGGAGAGAGTGAAGTTCACCTGCTTTTCCGTAACATGCTATTTTTGTTGTGGTTTTTGCTGCGGAAACGCAACCAAAGCCGCAGCGTAGTTTTGAGCTGTATTTTCAGCCACGTGTGAACTTAGTTTTAGGGCTCATACACACGACCGTTGTTGTTTTGCGGTCCGTTTTTCAAGGATCCATTGTTCCGTATCTCATTTTTTTTTCTCTGATTTAAGTCCTCTTCCGTTATTCCACAAAACATATCCGTATGGTTTCCGTATGCGATCCGTTTTTTTTGCAGATCAGAAACGGAAACAGTAACTTTTAATTAATGACCAAACACATGAGCAATATGGGCTGGGCATAGAATTTGTGTGCGTTCCGTATTTTTTGCTGACCCATTGACTTGAATGGCGCCTCGGACCGTGGTTTGTGGACAATAAGGCTACATGCACACGACTGTGCCGTTTTTTGCGGTCCGCAAACCGTGGATCCGCCAAAAAAACGGAAGCCACCCGTGTGCCTTCCGCAATTTACGGAAAGAAACGGGCGGCTCATTGTAGACATGCCTATTATTGTTGTCCGCAAAACGGACAAGAATAGGACATGCTATATTTTTTTTTGCGGGGCCTCGGAACGAAGTGCCGTCCGCATCTTTTGCGGCCCCATTGAAGTGAATGGGTCCGAACCCGAGCCGCAAAAACTGCGGCTCAGATGCGGACCCGAAAAACGGTCGTGTGCATGAGGCCTAATAGGACGTGCACTACTTTTTTGTGGAACGGAAATACGGAAATGGAACGCACACGGAGTACCTTCCGTTGTTTTTGCGGACCCATTTGAGTGAAAGGTTCCGCATTCGGTCCGCAAAAAATATGGAACGGAAGCGGAAAGAAAATACGTTTGTGTGCATGAGCCCTAAATCTTTTTGAAGAAATACACCACAGCACTATTGTCTCCTAATACCGTTAAACCGTCAGCTGACAGTAATGTTACATATACAAACAAACACTTTCAATGTGTGATTCAGAATAAATTAACTCACAGAAGTAAAAATAGACGGGTAATGGTTTTAAGAGTCCGTGTGACTGAAACTAGCTGCGAACAGTCAAGAAAAAGAAATTACATAAACCAGATGGTTTTTGTTCTTTCGAGTGACATTCACATCTGATAAGAGGTACAGCTGTAAAACTGCATTAAGCAGGATGGGATGTTTGCTAAACATGTTTGATGATATCACACTGCATATTCACAAGGGTAAATGAAAAGGTAGATTTCAAATTGTACATTTAGCTTAGTGACTATGGTAGGGAAATGCAGATAGGAAATGACTTAAAGGCAGAGGTGGATTGGTCATAGACCTTAGAGGGAAATTTCCCGGCGGGCCGATGCCCTGGGGGCCGCCCAAGCGCCCCTCTATGCCATTGGCCAGGTACATAATGAGATCTCAGCGGTATTGGATGTTGTGAGAATCAGAAACTCATGTACCCGGCCAGCGACATGCCCTCCTGAGTGTCCCGCATCTCACCACCTAAGTCCCTGCTCAATAACTTAATCAGAGACAAGTGGAGAAGCACGGAAATTGATGGGCTCAAAAGAAGGACAGCTTTTGGGGGAGCCGTATATTGTGCTATGGTATTGCTGGCCCTGCCTATTTGTGTTGCCCCGCCTTCTGTCAATTTGGACTCCGCTACAACATGGGGCCACTTTTAGAAGTTTCTTTTTCAGGGCCACTATAAGCTCCCAGTCCGTCCCTGCTTAAAGGGGTTGTCCTCAAGATAGGTCATCAATATCAGATCAGCGGGGGTCCGACTCCCGACACTCTTCGTCTCAACCGCAGCAGTGATCAGGTGTAATTACATCTCGCTGTCCCATTCACTTCTATGGGACAGCTCCTTCCTGTCCAAGTGAATAGGAGGGAGCTGTGCCATTGAAGTGACTAGGATGGCTTAGTTGTAATCAGGGGCGTAGCTAGAACTAACTGGGCCCCATAGCAAATTTTTGGATGGGCCCCCCCAACTTAATGTACACACTCATACACGTACTCACCACATACATGGACGCACTCATACATACGCTCACCACATACATGGACGACCTTCATACACGCGGTCACCACATACATTGACGCACTCATACATGCGCTCACCACATACATGGACACACTTATACATACGCTCACCACATACATGGACGCCTTCATACATGCGGTCACCACATACATTGACGCACTCATACATGCGCTCACCACATACATGGACACACTTATACATACGCTCACCACATACATGGACGCCTTCATACATGCGGTCACCACATACATTGACGCACTCATACATGCGCTCACCACATACATGGATGCATTCATAAACATGCTAACCACCAGTGTCGGACTGGGGTACCTAGGGCCCACCAGTAAAATTTATTTTGGGGGCCCACCGTACGCATACATTCAAATATAATAAATAATCTAACAAGTTTTTATATTAACATAGGCTAGTTGAGGTGCTGTACGATGAATATATGTATGTAGTGCAGTAAGTCTACAGTGTTATGTGCCACTTGTGCAGGGGGTGGGAGACTAGGGGCCCACTTTGCTCAGGAGCCCACCGGGGGATTCCCCTGTACCCCTGTGGGCCAGTCCGAGCCTGCTCACCACATACATAGACGCACTAATACATGCGGTCACCACATACAAAGACGCACTCATACACGAAGTCACCACATACATAGAGGCACTCATACACGTAGTCACCACATACATGGATGCACTCATACATGCAATCACCACATACATCGACGCACTCATAAACACACTCACCACATACATGGACACGCTGATACATGCACTCACCACATACATAGATGCGTTCACCACATACATGGACACACTCATACACAGTCACCACATGCATGGATAAATTCATACACGTGCTCACTACATATATAGACGCACTCATACACGCGGTGACCACATACATAGACGCACTCATACACGCGGTAACCACATGCATACAGCCAGTCTTCTCTACACTAGCTTCGTGCTGGGGTGAGGATTGATTCCATGACGCTCTGCTATTGGCTGGTAGCAAGTGTCATAGTAGGCTGCCAGCCAATAGAAAATAAAAAGCAGTACTGGCAAGAGCTCTGCCAGTACTACGGATACCAGAGTAAAAACGGGCCAAAGGAGGAGGAGACAGCAATTTGCTGCGGGTGAGGGAGCCCATCGAGTCCCCGCGCTGCTGTGGAGGGGACCCGATGGGTGACAAGGTAGCCCGATGCCGTGCAGAGTCTGCCCAATGCCTTGCACGGCATCGGGACCTGCCTTCTACGGGTGCTGAGGAGATCCAGCCTCAGGCTGGGTCTCCTAGGCAACCTGTTAGTGTATGACTCAGTGTCATACACTAACAGGCAATGCATTACAGTACAGATGTAATAGAGGATATCAGACCTCCAAAAGTTGAAGTCCTAGAGTGGGACATAAATAAAGTTTTTAAAAAAAATGTTTTTAATAAAAAAAAATTGTTTCAAGTAAATAAAAAGAAAATAAACGGCCCTTTCCCCAGATTTCATAATAAAAAATAGAAAAAAAAGGAAAAAACACACATATTAGGTATCGCTGCATCCGCAATAACCGGCTCTATAAATATATCATATGATCCACCCTGTTCGATAAACACCATAAAAAAATTAGATAAAAACTGTGTAAAAAAAAAGCCATTTTTGTCACCTTACATCACAAAAAGTGCAACACCAAGCGATCAAAAAGGCGTATGTCGAACAAAATTGTACCAATAAAACCGTCACCTCAACCCGCAAAAAATGAGACCCTACATAAGAAAATCTCTCAAAAACAAAACTATAGCTCTCAGAACATGGAGACACTAAAACATATTTTTTTCCAAATATGCTATTGTGTTAGAATGAAATAAATAAAAAAAAGTATACATATTAGGTATCTCCGCATCCGTAACAACCAGCTCTATAAAAATATCACATGACCTAACCCCTCAGATGAACACTGTAAAAAAAATTAAATAAAAACTGTGTCAAAAAAAGCCATTTTTGTCACCTTACATCACAAAAAGTGCAACAAGTGATCAAAAAGGCGTATGTCCCTCAAAATGGTACCAATAAAACCGTCACCTCAGACCCTACCTAAGACAATCGGTCAAAAAATAAAAAAGCTATGGCTCTCAGACTATGGAGACACTAAAACATCATTTTTTGGTTTCAAAAATTCTATTATTGTGTAAAACTTAAAGAAAAAGTATACATATTAGGTATTACCATGTTCGTAACGATCTGTTCTATAAAAATATCACATGACCTAACCCCTCAGGTGAACTCTGTAAAAATAAATTTTTGTACCCAAAAATGGTACCAATAAAACTTGCACCTTATCCCCTAGTTTCCAAAATGGGGTCACTTTTTGGGAGTTTCTACTGTAAGGGGGCTTCAAATTGGACATGGCATCTAAAAACCAGTTCAGCAAAATATGCCTTACAAAAACCATATGGCGTTTCTTTTCTTCTGCACCCTGCTGTGTGCTCTTACATCAGTTTACAACCACATGTGGTGTGTTTCTGTAAACCACAGAATCAGGGTAATAAATATTGAGTTTTGTTTGGCTGTTAACCCTTGATGTGTTAAAGAAAAAAATGGATTAAAATGGAAAATCTGCTAAAAATGTGAAATTTAGAAATGTCATCTCCATTTTCCTTTAATTCTTTTGGAACACCTAAAAGGTTAACAAAGTTTGTAAAATCAGGTTTGAGTAACTTGAGGTGTGTAGTTTCTACAATGGGGTCATTTATGGGGGGTTTATACTATGTAAGCCTCACAAAGTGACTTCAGACCTGAAGTGGTCCTTAAAAAGTGGGTTTTGGAAATGTTCTTAAAAATTTTAAGAATTGCTTCTAATTTTCTAAGCCTTCTAATGTCCTAAAAAAATAAAATGACATTTACAAAATGATGCAAACATAAAGTAGACATATGGGGAATGTTAAGTAATAAATATTATAATTTTATGAGGTATCACTTTCTGTTTTAAAGGCAGAGAAATAGAAATGTAGAAAATTGCAAATTTTAAAAATGTTTGGGTAAATTTGGGATTTTTTAATAAATAAAGGTAAAATATATTGACTCAAATTTATGACTATCATGAAGTACAATGTGTCATGAGAAACAATCTCAGATTGGCTTGGATAAATAAAAGTGTTTCAAAGCTATTACCACATAAAGTGACACATGTCAGATTTGCAAAAAATGACCTGGGCAGAAGAGCGAAAACTGGCCCGGGGTAGAAGGGGTTACTATATCAACTTACTTGAATAATGATATTATTTTATTATTTGGAGCAGTGCACGAACAGTTGCTGATCCGGAAACTGAGCCTCCGTGCTTCTGCCACTACTGGGAGCACAGTCACAGGTACGAGTTTATCAGGGCTGGCCGAGATTTCTGGCCCTGTCAATCAAGTGTCGAGGGTAGGGCCCTCAGCTTCGGGGACACCCTCTTGCACATGTATAACTCTGGTTGATGAAACGCATCGATTTATATGAATCTATTTGCTCATTACTATTATCAAATAATACCACTGTACCAGGACTAAATATTACCACTATACAGTCGTCAAATATTATCTTCATACTGCTGCCGAACAAAACACATTATACCAGGGGTCAGTAACCTCCGGCACTCTAGGTGTTGTAAAACTACAACTACCAGAATGCACACTTGCTTGTCTGTTTTCGGAACTCCCAAAGAAGTTAATTACGCATGCTGGGTGTGGCAATTTCTCCTCTTATCAGGTCCCCCCCCAAACTAACATTCCCTATCTTGAGAGACTTCCATGGGCAGCATGTAATCTGATCCTTTACTTAGCTGACAGTCCATCTTGATCACTTACAGTAAGTAGGAGAATGTTAGTTTGGGGGGTTGAGGAAAAGAGCCTAATAAATGGAGAAAGAGACAAAAAGTTTCTTATATTCACCTGCACTATTAATTAATGCAAAGTTGTGTGACAAGTTAGAAAACCCTTTTAAATCCCATAATTAACAGGTGATATTTCTCTGATTGTAGCCATTCACTTTTCCTACCTTTTCCGTTTGACACAGACCGTCATGAAATCTTCTTAATGCCAGAGTTTGATGCCCAGCCATCTTTAGCGCCTCACTTTTCTAGCACCCTTTCCACCTTTCACCACCTACACAAACTCCCCATCCTGCGGCCCCCCACTTCTGTGCTTATTGCTGTCCATTTGACCATATCACTGTACCTGCTGTGTTGCTCAGTGCCCCAAAATACTGTTCTTCAGTAATAATATAGTCAGATCTAAAGTTACCCCAAGAAATAGTGCCACACCAGCAATACCCCTGAAAGTACAGTTCAAACCTGTTGATTGACAAAGTGGTTCCACACATATTACCGCAAGTGGCCCAGGAAGTTTTTTCCCAATCCAAAGGCAAATTCTTCAAGTAAGCAACTTTTTATTTTTATCTGTATGTAGTTACAAATGTTACTGTTCTCTGCCATGTAAGAACATGATGCCTTATCACGAGGAAAAAACATAGCTTAGTTAACCCCAGTTTATTCAGAAAAACTCCTATAAGGTTAGTTGCACATTTGTGGCGGAGGTTCCACTAAGGTCCTCCATTCCAGATTCCTGTAAAATAGCAGGTAGGATGGTGGAATCATAAAAGAAATCCAATGGACCCCATTACAGTCAATAGGACCCATTGAGTGCCATTGCTGTCCGACATATGAAAAATTTAGGACTTCTTTATTTTTCTTGTAAAGGAACAGCAAAATAGAAAAAGGGGTTGTCCGAGTTATATAACAAAAATAAAGCACTGTAAATCTCATGGTCAGCAATATCTGCATAAGCTAATTTTAAGCAAAGGAAATTATATTTACTCATTTACCTAGTTCGGTTCTGGCCCTTTGTTGACATGCAGTTGCATAGCTGGGGGGTGTAGCAATAATCTCTGAGGTTTTCCTCATGAATATTTGTGGGTGTCAACAAAGACTGCTTTTTCCCCTCACCCTGTTCTGCAAAGGAAGTGAATAAAAATGATGCCCTGCCTGATGGGATACTTGTGTAGGACCTCAAGTCCCAGCTGTACAGTACAATGTAATTGCTGATACACATGGAATATTCCCCCTACCTGTTCTTGTGCAATGCTCTGCAGACGCCTTCCTCACAGCCAGCAGAAGAATACAGCAGAAGTACAGTACAGTCTTTGTCAGCTCTGTGTTTGCAGGGAGAAGAGTAAGGGAGGATCCTGTGCACACTATTTGTCACTTCGGTGCCTGGAGAAAAGGAAACTCTGAAGCTGCTCAGCACCTGAGGCAGAGCCTCCAGCCCTCAACCTGTGCTGCTGATGGTAAAAGGGGTTAAACTTTGCTGAAGAATCTAGTGGGAGGGCGGGACACAGGGCAGACAGCTCAGCCAGCAGATTGAGCAAGTGCAGGGGTCATGGCTTATCTCTCCAACCAGCACAGCCTTCAAAGTGACATCATTAGAGCAGGGAAAGTAGCTGACATCATAGTGACACAGAGTCATGTGACACTCTAGCGCTAACACACTAACTAGGAGCAGGGGTGCACCACCAATGAGGCCAGGTGAGGCGATCACCTCAGGCAGCACCAGGTAGAGGCAAGAGAGGGGCAGCAAAAAGGCCATGGGCTGAAGGGAAGGGGTTAGGTTAAGAAATTGGCATTGGGGAGGGAGGGGCGTTGTTTCAGTTTTCGCCTCAGGCAGCAGAAAGGGTAGATGAACCCTGGAGAACAGGGCCACTGAAGATGAATTAAGTGAATTGAAAACCCCTTACATTTGCTTAGTTAGAAACATACAAAGAACAAAAAAAATAACTTGGACAACCTCTTTAATATAATGCATGATTTACAGACAATTCTATTCCCTATGTTATTTCTTTAATGAATAATCTACTTTTGGTACTTTTCATGCATAAATGTTTTCAGTAAATCCATTTGAGAGGAAATAGTTATTATGTTCTTAACCAAATCACCAGCACAAAAACATAATTTTGATTGAACAGCCCCTATTAGAAGAAAGTCAGCTGAGGCAACACGACATATAACGCATGCTATTATTGGAATAATGAATCACATAATGCTTCCTGTAAGAAACAGCCTCTTTCAAATTACCTTTGTGCATTTTTGTAATCAGCAAATGGCAGAGCTTAGTAAATAAATGTTCATGAAAAAAAGACTTGTATTTTATAACTTGACTGGAAAAACATTAACCTCTTTATCTTACACACATCCTGTATATAATTCACACAGAGAAAAGCATGGCTTGTGTAAGCTACAATACACAATTCTGACAATCATAAAAATGGAAAAGTTTATCCACTTTACAAAATCAATTTTCATATGCTCTATCAGGGAACTGTTACATAGTTACATTGTATGCTTGAAAAAATGTCTATAAGTTCAACCAAAGGATGGTTGGGGATATGAATTAATGGGAGAGGGTATTCTCTGATGGTATTCACCTATCAACCCCCATTTTCCTAATGGCACACCTACAAATGATCTGAGGTTGGACTTCAAGGGGTATCCCATCTCAGAAACTGGGGGCATATCACTAGGATATCCCCCCAAAGTCTGACAGGTGTGGGTCCCACCTATAGGGCCCACACCTATACTTAGAATGGAGCCCACAAAGCACTGGCTTGGCTATTTCCAGCAGTCCCATAGAAGTGAATAGAGAGGTGGCCGCGCTTGCACAGTACGCTTCCCATTCATTTCAATGGGATTTCTGAAAATAGCTGATCCTGCTGCTCTGCTATTTTCAGTGCTCCTATAGGAATGAATCGAGGACAGCCACGCACGTGGGCTCCGTTCTAAGTTCTGGTCTCAGCGGTGGGACCCACACGTATCAGACATTGGGGGTATATCCTAGCAATAGGCTCTCAATGTTGGAGATAGGAATACTCCTTTAAAGGGCACCAGGCTACCATAGCAACCCATCAGAACCCCACAATTTCACCACAGAGGGTCTGATCAGTATCTAATTTCTCAGATGACAAGATTGCTATTGACCACGGCATCTGAGGGGTTAAATGACTGGAATTGGTGTTATACCAGTCATTACCAGGGGTTGTCTGCTGCATTAAACACCTGGCACCCGTCATTTATGCAGTGGGCTCAGTTTGTGAACTCGCTCCATACATATACCATGTGCGTATGATGGATATATCCATCACATAGAGAGGTTAATGTTCTTTTCAAAGGGCTTCTGTCATCAGAAAGATCCTTATTAAACTGGACTTTAGATATGTGCTAATGCCAACTTAATCTTTGTCCCATCCTTCTATGCGAAGAATTAACTTTTATTTTATGCAAATGAGCCTCTAGGAGCAATGGGGGTGTTGCCACTGCTCCTAGAGGCTCTGTTCTCCCTCCTCTCGCTGCACCTTCATCATGTTGATTGACAGGGCCAGGCAGTGTTCAAATTATGTTTATGAATAATGACCCCAAATATCAGCACATGCCTCAATTTAAGGGGACAAGCCAAAATTATCGGTAGCACTTAATCATTAGCAATTACCGTATTTTTCGCTTTATAAGACCCTTTTTTCCCCCAAAAGTGGGGGGAAATGGCAGTATATCTTATAAAGCGAATACAAATTCCATTATGGAACTGCTCATGTATGCAGGAGGCAAGCACTACTAGCGCTGGCCGTACTCACCGCTCCCTGGTGTTCTTCTGGGCCTCGTGCTGCACTGCATACAGTGTCAGGACGTAGTGCATGTAGGCGCGCACACGTCCTGACGCTGTGCGTTGTCGGGTCCCTGTGCAGAGCAGGGCCTGAAAGAAGAGCAGGAAGCAGTGGGTACCACAGAGGTCAGTATTGGGCCCTATTCTCTTCAATATATTTATTAATGATCTTGTAGAAGGCTTGCATAGTAAAGTATCAATTTTTGCAAATGACACTAAACTGTGTAAAGTAATTAACACTGAAGAGGACAGTATACTACTACAGAGCGATCTGGATAGACTGGAAGCTTGGGCAGATAAGTGGCAGATGAGGTTTAACACTGACAAATGTAAAGTTATGCACATGGTAAGGGAAGTCCAATAAGATAATGGGTTGCATCAGAAGGGGCATAGATGCCCGTGATAAGAACATAGTCCTACCACTTTACAAATCACTAGTTAGACCACACATGGAGTACTGTGTACATTTCTGGGCTCCTGTGAACAAGGCAGACATAGCAGAGCTGGAGAGGGTCCAGAGGAGGGCAACTAAAGTAATAACTGGAATGGGGGGACTACAGTACCCTGAAAGATTATCAAAATTAGGGTTATTCACTTTAGAAAAAAGACAACTGAGGGGAGATATAATTACTATGTATAAATATATCAGGGGTCAGTACAGAGATCTCTCCCATCATCTATTTATCCCCAGGACTGTGACTGTGATGAGGGGACATCCTCTGCGTCTGGAGGAAAGAAGGTTTGTACACAAACATAGAAGAGGATTCTTTACGGTAAGAGCAGTGAGACTATGGAGCTCTCTGCCTGAGGAGGTGGTGATGGTGAGTACAATAAAGGAATTCAAGAGGGGCCTGGATGTATTTCTGGAGTGTAATAATATTACAGGCTATTGACTAGAGGGGGGTCATTGATCCAGGGAGTTATTCTGATTGCCTGATTGGAGTCAGGAAGGAATTCATTTTTCCCCTAAAGTGAGGAAAATTGTCTTCTACCTCACAGGTTTTTTATTTTTGCCTTCCTCTGGATCAACTTGCAGGATGACAGGCCGAACTGGATGGACACATGTCTTTTTTCAGCCTTATGTACTATGTTACTATGTTACAGTAAGTACAGGAAAAGCACGCCGTCAGAGCAGGAGAGGTACAGATGCAGCCGAGCTAAAGTTGATAGTTAACGCATTAAGTAAAGAATGTCAAGAAAAATAACTAACTTTTCAATGGATTTCAAGGGCTTTTGTCACAAAATAACCAAAATAACACTGTGCCATGTGTTACCAGAGTCAAGTTTAGCTTGGCTACATCTGTAAGTTTATTTATTTATTTTAAGTCTGATCTGAGTTCTGATACAGATTGAGGGGTCTGATCTGAGTTCTGATACAGATTGAGGGGTCTGATCTGAGTTCTGATACAGATTGAGGGGTCTGATCTGAGTTCTGATAGAGATTGAGGGGTCTGATCTGAGGTCTGATACAGATTGAGGGGTCTGATCTGAGTTCTGATACAGATTGAGGGGTCTGATCTGAGTTCTGATACAGATTGAGGGGTCTGATCTGAGTTCTGATACAGATTGAGGGGTCTGATCTGAGGTCTGATAAAGATTGTGGATCTGATTTGGGGGTGTGATTAAGACTGGGGGGTCTGAACTGAGGTCTTATGAAGATTGGAGTTCTGATCTGAAGTCTGATTTAAAAATATTTTTCCTCCTCTAAACCCTAGGTGTATCTTACAATCAGAAGTGGGACACCCACCTATCTGACATTGATGGTATGTCCCAGATGGGCCAACCCGTTTAAAATAAAATACAGCCCCTATTGCAATCTTAGAAAAAACAGCTTCCGTCTCCACCTGAAAATGGTTCTTTACAGAAAGAGGTCTGAAGCCATGGAATGCTTTACTTCAGTATATGGTCTTATAAAAAAAGAAAAAAAGAAAACTGCTTTACATATCCATTGAATAATGATCCAGCATAATCACCACTGGGATTCAATAAGAATCTTTCACTTTTAGAGGACACTACATGATACAAAATATTACAACAATATTACCCTTGCTTGTTGGGAGCATATGACATAATCAGGATGTGAACATTTCCTTAATGACCTCACTGTTTTATTAAGCAAATAACAATGCCCCGATCCATTCTCCCTTGCTGAAACTTGGCATTAGGTTTTTTGCTGTGGGAATTAATAAGTCCTTTAGAAAACCCATTTCTCTGGGGTGAAGTGCGGTTGTTTTCTTCATGGAAGTGTTGTGCTGGAAGTCCTTGTTGCCACACAAGGGCCTTCACTTTGCATCATTCATCATTAAGAAACATTTGAGATACATTACTGTAGGGAAAGAAGGAATGATGGAAGGGAACTATACCACTCAAATGCTTGTAGAAAATTTTAGCAAATGTAACCAAATTATTAGCAAATCTCTAGGGGTAAATTAACACAAGGATCATTATACAAATGAAGCAACATATCCAGCTGCTAGTCAGCGATGAGGCCAAACACGGGAAGTAACATAAAATGAAATGCAATCGTGAAAGTCTATAGGAATTTTCTCTAATGACTAATTGCCCGTGGTATCCATAGGCTAGGTATCAGGCAGAGCAACGCCAATAAAGGGGGTCCATTTCCACTCAGACATAGGTGCAATTAGAGATGATGTGGATGCCTCAAGGGGAGGTTTTATCCTTGCTGGGTTCTTTATCCTCTTTCTGCAGCATTACTGTACTGTGGCATCACGTGTTTCTCTTCCGATTCTGTGATCTCACAGTGTATATGATGACCTTTCTTGTTGGCAATATTCCTGTGCTACGATATCATGGTTTAATGTTCACTGTACTGTGACATCACAGTATGTATAGTCACTGTGCTGTAACTTCACTGATTAGATTATGCCTGGGCTGTAACATCTCTGTACACATTACCCCACTATTATAACATCACTGTGTGCATTATTCCTATGCATTATGGACTCTTTACACAAACCAACTTTGGAGACAATTATTGTGAGAAAACTTTTTGTTTCCGATAATTGCCTGTTTGTCAGAGTGGTGAAAGCTGCATTTACATGCTGCAATCATCTCCTCTGTATGGGGACGAGCGATCACTACAGTGATTGCTTGTCCCCATAAAGACTTGTTGTTTCTGGGCATCTTATCATTATTTCCATAGGATGATCTGCCCCCTAGAAAAAATGATTTTGGTGTCTACATTCTTACACCCAGTCAACAAACGTTTACTCATTCATTGAGTAATCGGTGGCACTTTTACACAGGCCAGTTATGTGGAACCAGTGTTCATAAGAAAGTTGATTCCCTAAAATAAGCCCAAAAAAACAGCCCTGGGGCCTTTAGGCAAACTAAGCCCAAACATCATAAAGGGTCCTTTAGGCAAACTTAAATAATACACTGCTGATAATTTTTCAGCACCTGCTTAACCTTCAGGTGCCTCTGATTTTCACACAGGTGCAGTACCACAAAGATATTCTCCCCTAGAGACATTGCTTCTCTGGAATGTTACAATACACGGACAAGGAGGCACAGTGAGCCAAACAGACTACAATACTAGATCATACTGCAGATCTGATTTGCAGTCCATGTGTAATATCACAGACTTGGGGATACTACAGTTGTAAATCGTTCTGTATTATAATGTTATGCATTGTTTTTTATGTATACAGTGGGATGCGAAAGTTTGGGCAACCTTGTTAATCGTCATGATTTTCCTGTATAAATCGTTGGTTGTTACGATAAAAAATGGCAGTTAAATATATAGGAGACACACACAGTGATATTTGAGAAGTGAAAAGAAGTTTATTGGATCTACAGAAAGTGTGCTATAATTGTTGAAACAAAATTAGGCAGGTGCATAAATTTGGGCACTGTTGTCATTTTATTGATTCCAAAAACTTTAGAACTAATTATTGGAACTCAAATTGGCTTGGTAAGCTCAGTGACCCCTGACCTACATACACAGGTGAATCCAATTATGAGAAAGAGTATTTAAGGGGGTCAATTGTAAGTTTCCCTCCTCTTTTAATTTTCTCTGAAGAGTAGCAACATGGGGGTCTCAAAACAACTCTCAAATGACCTGAAGACAAAGATTGTTCACCATCATGGTTTAGGGGAAGGATACAGAAAGCTGTCTCAGAGATTTCAGCTTTCTGTTTCCACAGTTAGGAACATATTGAGGAAATGGAAGACCACAGGCTCAGTTCAAGTTAAGGCTCGAAGTGGCAGACCAAGAAAAATCTCGGATAGACAGAAGCGACGAATGGTGAGAACAGTCAGAGTCAACCCACAGACCAGCACCAAAGACCTACAACATCATCTTGCTGCAGATGGAGTCACTGTGCATCGTTCAACCATTCGGCGCACTTTCCACAAGGAGATGCTGTATGCGAGAGTGATGCAGAGGAAGCCTTTTCTCCGCCCACAGCACAAAAAGTGCCGCTTGAGGTGGGCTAAAGCACATTTGGACAAGCCAGCTTCATTTTGGAATAAGGTGCTGTGGACTGATGAAACTAAAATTTAGTTATTTGGACATAACAAGGGGCATTATGCATGGAGGAAAAAGAACACAGCATTCCAAGAAAAACACCTGCTACCTACAGTAAAATATGGTGGTGGTTCCATCATGCTGTGGGGCTGTGTGGCCAGTGCAGGGACTGGGAATCTTGTCAAAGTTGAGGGACGCATGGATTCCACTCAGTATCAGCAGATTCTGGAGACCAATGTCCAGGAATCAGTGACAAAGCTGAAGCTGCGCCGAGGCTGGATCTTTCAACAAGACAACGACCCTAAACACTGTTCAAAATCCACTAAGGCCTTTATGCAGAGGAACAAGTACAACGTTCTGGAATGGCCATCTCAGTCCCCAGACCTGAATATAATTGAAAATCTGTGGTGTGACTTAAAGAGCGCTGTCCATGCTCGGAAGTCATCAAACCTGAATGAACTAAAGATGTTTTGTAAAGAGGAATGGTCCAAAATACCTTCAACCAGAATCCAGACTCTCATTGGAACCTACAGGAAGCGTTTAGAGGCTGTAATTTCTGCAAAAGGAGGATCTACTAAATATTGATTTAATTTCTTTTTTGTGGTGCCCAAATTTATGCACCTGCCTAATTTTGTTTAAACAATTATAGCACACTTTCTGTAAATCCAATAAACTTCTTTTCACTTCTCAAATATCACTGTGTCTGTCTCCTATATGATATATTTAACTGACATTTTTTATCCTAACAACCAACGATTTATACAGGAAAATCATGACGATTAACAAGGTTGCCCAAACTTTCGCATCCCACTGTATGGCCGTTTGTACCAGTAAGTATGTGGATAGCAAATGTTGGCACAGAACAGGGTCAACGACCCTGTTCCTCCCCTCTTGGTAGGAGTGGGCTGGTCCTGCTTCCTGCCAGGAGGGTGGAGTTCCTGTTGAGAGACAGAGGAGAGAGGACGCTTACTGCAGAGCTCCTGCTCCTAAATAGGATTTTTCACAGAGCTCTGCTTACTCCAAGCCTCAAGTGAAGTATTGAGATGCTAGACAGCAGAGTCAACTGCTACAACCAGCATTAAAGACACTGCTGAAAGGTGAAGGACTATTCCTAAGACACCCATCACCAAGGACGTTACTAGGCAAGTACCTAAATTGCCACCACCCAACCTGCCTCCATAAACTTTACTGGTGCTAGAGAAGATTTGCACTTAAGATTTGCTGCTATTGAATGTATTAGTATGTTGCCCTTCGTTACCCTTGTTTTTTTGCCTCATTCTTCAATACTACTCTTCACCGATCCACAAGGAGCAATGGCCTGACACTGACACAAAACTTCATCAGGGACACTACCACTCCCATCCTCTGCACAGGCCCCTCTGGAGCTCGCAGCACATGTGCCTCCATACATTATAGGTGTTTACAAATAGGTATGTGATATTTATTGTGCAGTTTTACAGCCTATTCGACAAATGATCAGTAGTCAGTAATTGGGGCCATTGCTAATGGATGGATATACAATATACATAAGGAGGTTTGGAACTAAGTGAATGCAGGCTGGCCTAATGACTCCCTATACACAACCCTGGGACAATATAGGAACAAAGGGGAACCATTTAAAAAAAATATATAGCATAAACTTGCATTAGCACTTTTATTCGAATGTGGTCCTGTAATGAGACACCACTTATGTAACAAGTCAGTTGTTGAAAGATTTCCCTCCTAGATACAGTATTCTACCTTCAACTGTGAGTGATATTATTGCATAGTGGAAGCATTTAAGAACTACAGCAGCTCAGCCATGAATGAAGACCACATAAAGTTACAGAGCGGGGCCACCGAGTGCTGAGGAGCATAGTGCATAATTGTTCCCAATGCTCTGCTGGTTCTATAACTGGAGAGTCCAAACTGCCTCTGGCATTAACATCAGTACAATAACTGTTCACTGGGAGCTTCATGACATTGGGTCTAGTGACCGAGCAGCTGCATGCAAGCACAATGCCAGGTGTAGGATGGAGTGGTGTAAAGCACCACAGCACAATCTGCCACCCAGAAATGATGATTTAGGTGACTGCATCAGTGATCCTTTAAGTGAGGCAAACAATTGTTCATTGGGTGATTGACAGCACCTTTACAAGGAATGTTTCTTCCCAATAATTGCCCGCATTGTAAAGGAGCCACTAGTTCTCCCTTAGACCATATGCTCTCCTTGTCTTATAGGGCCGTGGCAAACTGCCCCACGCTATCTTCCTCAAGCTGTACTTGGCACTGGAGTCACCAACGTCCAGTAGGTCCAGATACGGACTGTTTGCTGTGTTTGGTGTCTTAATGCCGCAGTGCACCCTGACCCCAAGGTCACAGTTTTTTATACAGTGGCAAAATGGACACTCTAAGGGTCCATTCACACATCCGTGTGTGTTTTGTGGATCCACAGATCCGCAAAACACGGACAACGCATTTTGCAGACCGCACATCGCCGGCACTTAATAGAAAATGCCTAATCTAATAGAAAATTCCGGACAAGAATAGGACATGTTACTTTTTTTTCGGGATCGCAATTGCGGACCCGTAAGTACGGGTCCGCATTTCCGGATCCAGGCAGCACATTGTGCGACCCCCTAGAAATGAATGGGTCCGCAATTCCGTTCCGCAAAATGTGAATGAAGCCTAAGAATGAGCCTTTTCTGCAGGCTGCACTCATATACAATGCAAAGAATGAAATGGGGGGTTAGTAAGCACATCCCAGTGCACAGGTGCACGTCGCCCATTCCCTGAATTTAATGGAGGCCAGTATGGCACCAGCGGAGGTAATTTAACATAGGATCCTGTCCTAAAAAGGTTGCCTTGCCAGTGGTGGACAGGCACAAGTAATTTTGTACAAAATGTATGTGCCAAGAGCTTTACATTTATAATGTAGCATTAGTATATTTCCTATGGTGAGTATGGTATCATTGTACGTATTTACTTTATTATTTGTGTTTGCAGAGAGCTATTGCATTTTGTTTTTTCTCTCATATACAACTCACACTCACACAGCCCAAAACACACTTCCTGTTCACTTCCAAACCTAAGCAAGTCTCCTTTTCTGGCGCAGTATGCGTGGGTGGGAGGGGGGAGAGGGGTATAGCATTCAATATTTACCCTAGATTAAGACAAACCAAGCTACAGCACCAACTATTGACCATGGGGTTTGTCATTTTACCATAAAATTTCCTAATGTATGCCTCACAATTTTTTCTGCTAGCTGAGCCTCGAATGCAGATGTGAACCTGAAACTTGTAAAAGAGGGATCACATCACGTTTTATGCCTCTGTTTGACGTATACGTTAGAAAAAAAAGAAACAAAAACGGAGCACACCATGTTCTTGTATCCTGCAGAGTCCAGTTAAAAAAGTATACTTTTTTTTTTTTTTTTTACAATGGAACTCTATGGTGAATGGATGCTACTGTATGACAGTCAGTCTGAGGCATCCGTTTAACGCATACATTTTTTGTATACGTTAAACGGATGGGAAAAACATGATGTGAACCCACCCTTAACCTGGAAACCAAGAATTGGAAATAGTGACCACCATGGGGCAACCATTTGTCGCTGCTGTAAGAAATTTATTGCATGGTATGATCAGTCATTTATGTGTCATGCACCCACAGAAAGTACAGGATGACGGTACCTTACCGTACCTAGAACCTGCTGATTGTACTAACAAAATGCAAATCCAAGCAGTTATCCGAGCCGTGAGATATTTTTTATCTTAGCAAATAACAAAGTCGGCTGGCATAATGCACCAAGCAGGTCTATTTCCTGCACTGCAGTTCTGATGACACAAAGGGCCCTGGAGAATCAGTCGCAAGAGAATAAAGGTACAAAAATATTGTCTCAAATAGCAGGTCCAAAACCCCAGTGGTGATTAAACCAGATGGTTCTATTTTAGAAAAGCACGCCTTGTGAGACATGAAAGAACAATCAAAAGCAATGCCCACCCTTTGGCACCGCAAGACAACTAAGGACAAGACATACACCCTGTGTAACTGTATGAATGACTTATCTACGGTGGGGGCATACCATGTACAAGGAGCTACTGCCGAGCCGATATTAGAAGTACTGTATTACAGCACTATTTCAAAGACGGTTTCTGAAAGGCAGGAGTCATTCGGATTCTGTAATAAGAAACATTAAAGCTCCCAGGTTGTATATATATTCCTACTGTTCATGATCTAGGTTAACTTTTATGAGGTTATTATATTAGAGGAGATGTATCTGCTACGGCACTACGAGCAGCGTAATTATAATACTACGGATAATAACTTCAGCAATAATGGAATGACACACCACATCTATTATTTCAGCAGTTTACAGCTCTGCATATCCTCTTCCAGTTGGATGTCATTGCCAGCTGTCACAATATACATTATTTTCACACTAGAACATAAAATACTCAAGCGCTGTAGTGATTTCATGCCGTGGGAAGCAATTTCAACAACATCACAATTTTAGATATTTTGTGCAATCGACTGGTGAAAAGATTTTATCAAATTCACATCATACGTTTTACTGATCTAGGGAATAATATATTTCTGTATCTAGGGGGGAAATGTTCTTCTGTTATGTTATAGATACCTGTGAGAAAATTACATTAGTAAATTATCTCAGACCAGCAGTGACTTACAAACTGAAATTGCGCCGTATAGGGAGGTCAACTTACTTTGGCACTGCTTAGAGATTTCTGTTACTGGAAATACAGTACGACATAACAGTTTAAGAAAACTGCTACTGCTTATAAATCAGAAATGTGTAAGCAGTGCCAAAGGTGCCCCATAGAGTCCTTTTATTCTGGTGATCTAAGATCGCAGACTCCAATAGTTTGATATCTAGGACATAACAATCATTTTGAAATCCCTCTTTAAACTAGACAACAAAAGGGCTTTGGTGGTCTTTAGAATGCTACGCCCCATTGCCTTCTAACTTAGAGATCCAAGTCTCTCTGTCAGAAGACTAACTTTAAGGCCACTTTCACCTGGCCAGTATTTGGTCAGTATTTCTCATCAGTATTTGTAAGCCAAAATCAGGAGTGGAACCTACAGTGAAAAAGTATAATGGAACGTTTTGTACCCCTTCCGTGTTTTGCATCCACTTCTGGTTTTGGCTTCCAAATACTGATGAGAAATACCGACCAAATACTGACCGTGTGAAAGTGACCTAAAGCTTAGATCACACGTCAGCATACTGACCGTATGAAAGTGACCTAAAGCTTAGATCACACGTCAGCGTTTGGTCATTGATTTCCATCAAAACCAGGAGTGGGGCCACCAAAGAGATATGGTGTAATGGAAAGGTTTACTTAACTTGGTTCTGGCTCACAACCACTGAAGAAATCCCTGACAACTAGGCCTAAAGGCCTTTTTACACAGGCTGAGAATGCGCCAGATAATCACTAACTAGCTGTAACGGATCTCCTGGCACCCCGACCGGGTACCTCCATTGATGGATGCTCCTAGCGCTTCCCGAGGACTCCAGGCACTCCACTTGACACCGTAAGCACTGCAGACCCCACAAACCGCTGAAGCTTGGTTGAGGTCTCGCCGTCTCCTACCCACCCTGGACCTACGACAAGGCTCCAGTGGGTGAACCTCTCCTAAATCCAGAGTGCAGGAACAGCTCTTACAAGAACTAGTAGTATAGCCAGGGGAGTATAGCAAATCTTCAGCGTATAGCAATCCCCAGTGTCGATCAGTTACCCAAACACCAGCCTCAACATGATGAAGGGTAAAATAGGAACTCTCTTTATTGAAGATCAACTCAGTATATATACAGTTCAAGAAGTCTAAAAACATAACGCAATCAACCATGAACAACATGCAAACAGACATCTTCACCCCCTCCATAATGAATGAATGGGAAGAGGAGACACATGTGATGGGATTATCTCTTGAGTGTGTCATAGGAGTCGGCTGCTATTATAATCAACTATCCTAATCCCATCACTAACACAATCGGTGGGAGTCTCAGTGCAGAGTTAACCCTTTTTGTGTTGCTGAATCCACACCATGCCTTTTTAATGGGCAATAGGAAATATGTGGCATATAAATTACACACATAAATCAGGGTTCATAGTTCCTTGTAACCCCAAAAGGTCTGAGGGGGTCTCTTTAGTTCTGGGTCCATAGTCTGTAGGAAGGAGGCTGGCCCTCAGGCTTCTCCAGCAGCCCCAGTGACGGTTCAGTCCGTCACACTAGCATTCATAGGAACACTCGTTAGGAATTATATGGCGGTGTAAAGATGTAATCGATTACCTAATGAAAGAGTGAAATGCTCGTTAAGTGGGTAATAGGATAGTTAGTGCGGACACCTAAATCATTGTTTTATGTGTCTGGCAGCAGATCATTCTCTCTTCAGCACTCTGCCGCCAGCAAACAATGATTCTGTATGTGGATAGGCGATGGCATTAACCATACTGTGTAGGAGATTGGTTCCTTCCCAACAATCGCCTCCTAAATTGTCCCATGTAAAGGGACCTTAACAGAGCATGGACTTGAAGTAAAAGCCACAAGATGCTCACACCATCTTACGAACCGCTCATAATTTATCTGACAACTGGTAAGATGTACGGTATAGAGGTTTTTCTTAACTCTAGTATTACCTAGTGATTGCAGCTGTAGGCTAAAATAGGATCTGACATTTCTCCCAACTTGTCCCCTTTATTAAATACTTGTATCCCTATGAAATGACAAATTTGGAGCATCTTTCCTTACAGCTCTGAATTATGCCATTCTTTATTGCGGAGATGAACTTAGAAAAAAGAGAGATGGACCATTTGTAAAATCCCATTTATAGATAATACAAAGATGAATAAGAAACTCAGCCACTTAGGTGATCAGCCGCAGTGGGATTACAGGCTTGTACCATCTGTATCAGTCTTTTATTCCAGATTTCAGCAGTAATTCTGCATCAAATAAACCCGCTAATTAAAGGATTGCTTTTCTTTTTCTCTCTAACAAACAAAATTGCTGTTTTGAATACTTGGTTAGATTTTTCTAACAGGAAATACACAAATACTCGTAGGTCCAACAGCCTGACAAATCCAGAGAAACTACTATATATAAAAATTCCAGACTCCTGTCCTTCATAGTCTTACTTGACTTGAAGTAATATATAAGCATATGTGTAGATTGTAAGCCCTAGCAGGCATAGTCTTCTCTGCCTCTGTGCTGGTCCCTCTCTCAGTTCATTCATGGTTATTGCACTTGTGTTTGTATTAAATGATGTATGTTAACACTGTTAACATGCTTGGCATATACGTGTACGTTGTAAAAGCATCCAGCGTATATATGCCGAACATATCCATAGGCTCCCATTCACCAGAGGCCAAAAGAGTGTCGGCATACTTTTTTTTCACTATGTATAGGGAAGTATGCATACGGATTTTTTATCACTGTGGCCAATGAGCGATGCCTACCACTGTAAGGCTTTCATCGGATGTATACATCAGAGAATACTTATCTGAATAGAGCCTAGAGTATATACCATATTAACAATTCTACTATTTGTGCTTTATACAGCTCTTAATATGCCTGAAAAGTCCCTCAAGAAATATGACACAATTAGAGGGAATCTGTCACCCGGAAATTCACTGGTAAACCAGGTGCAATGCACTGTAGGACTAGCTCTGCTGAATATAATGATACCTTTCACTTAGTGATCTGCTGCTTCATTCTGGAGAAAAAGTACTTTTAATCCATATGTAAATGAGTAGTTAAGTGCACTGAGGGCGGGCCTGAGCCTTCCTTCCTCTGCCAGCCCTCCCTCTCTGTTTTGCATAGCAGGAATAGGTAAGAGCACTATGTAGGAACCGTTCCATGTCAATCAAGGAGGAACGGGAGGGTCTAACTTGGGTCTGGCTTGGGCCTACCCTCGGTGCACTTAACTGATCATTTGCAATATAAAGAATTCTACAGAATGAAGCAACAGATTGCTCAGTGACAGGTATCATTACATTCAGATAAGCTAGCTGTACAAGCCTTGTGTGGGGTTTAATAGTGAATTTTCAGGGGAAAGATTTCCATTAAAGAAGAATTAATGCAAATCTCATCTCAATATTCGAATCTACTGCTCTTTACACTTTCACAGTCTAGGGGGAGAGGGGAATTTTTAAAGACAGTTTTGTACCAAATTAATCAAATGTCATGTTGATGTTTGTTACATTTGGTGCATTTTTAAGTGTAAATGTTCTGTTGTTAGATGTTACTGCGCTTCCTATACAACCCCATTAATTAAGATTGCAACAAGGAGGCCATGATAAATCCCCCTTATGTGTTCCACATGTTGTACTTGTTTCAGTACATATATATGCAGTGCCTTCAAAAAAGGTAGTCATACCTTTAACTTTTTCACATTTTTCACTTTACATCCACAAACTTAAATGTATTTTATTGGGATTGTATGTGATAGACCAACACAAAGTAACAAGTACCCTGTATGTGTGAGGTAAAAAGAAAATGATACATGGTTTTCAAAAAATTTTATAAACAAAAATCTGAAAAGTGTGACGTGCATTTGTATTCAGCCTCCTGTACTCTGATACTCCTAAATAAAATTTAATCACAGCTAAGACGATATCCCGTCAGAGGGAATAATAACCACAGGTGGTGTATAATCCAATAAATGTAATCACAGGGAACGACCTGTTTAAAACGTAGCCTTTAATCTAATTTAGATATAAAATAACAAAAACTCCCACAAAACATACATAGAAAAGAACAAAAAGAAGATATATCCTTGATGACATGGAAGATGATACTTGTGATCGTCCAGAATAATACGGGTCAGAGATGGACGGTATGGACAGAGGTGGAGTCTAATCTGTCCCTATTCCTGGCCCTGGGCTAAATAGCCCTGCCTGAAAACGGAATAGCCGCCCTGATAAGGACGATCCCGTATTCTGGAACCTCCTTGTAACACCTGAATAGACCCTGTAATCCTGATGGTTCCCTACTGTGGGGTCTGCTCTAGGCACACAAAACAAAAAAACAAGTATAGATAACCAGTAAAGAGAGCAGCGAACCAGCCACATTCATAGATGCTCAGTGGTGTGGGTGGAAGGCCGCCATCAATAAATATGTCATAAAGGATGCACAGGCAGCCCAAGATATGGCTATCTGTGACTGTGCATCATCAAATGGACGAAATCACTGTGCAGACCCCACACACCACTATCGATGTGCGACGTCAAAACACAATGAGTCGCCGTTCACATTTGTACATATCAGTGTATACTAAAGATATGTATACACGTACGGCACCAGAAGCACTACATATATCAGTATGCAATCAGGTGCCAGTGTCCCTACGGCACCAGAAGCACTACATATATCAGTATGCAATCAGGTGCCAGTGTCCCAGTGCTCTCTTTACTGGTTATCTATACTTGTTTTTTTGTTTTGTGTGCCTAGAGCAGACCCCACAGTAGGGAACCATCAGGATTACAGGGTCTATTCAGGTGTTACAAGAAGGTTCCAGAATACGGGATCGTCCTTATCAGGGCGGCTATTCCGTTTTCAGGCAGGGCTATTTAGCCCAGGGCCAGGAATAGGGACAGATTAGACTCCACCTCTGTCCATACCGTCCATCTCTGACCCGTATTATTCTGGACGATCACAAGTATCATCTTCCATGTCATCAAGGATATATCTTCTTTTTGTTCTTTTCTATGTATGTTTTGTGGGAGTTTTTGTTATTTTATATCTAAATTAGATTAAAGGCTACGTTTTAAACAGGTCGTTCCCTGTGATTACATATACTCCTAAATAAAATCCAGTTTGAACAATTGCCCTCAGAAGTCACCTAGTTAGTAAATAGACCCCATCTATGTATAAGTTATTTTCAGTATAATTATAGCTGTTCTGTGAGGGCCTCAGAGTTTGTTTAGAGAACATTAGTGATCAAACAGCATCACGTAAACCAAGGAACACACCAGACAGGTGAGGATTAAAATTGTGGAGAAGTGTAAAGCAGGGTTAGGTTATAAAAAATATTCCAAGCTCAGAACATCTCACAGAGCACTGTTCAATCCATCATCTGAAAATTCAAGGAGTATGGCACAACTGCAAACCTACCATGCCATCGCCATCCACCTAAAATGACAGCCCAGGTAAGGAGATAACAAAATAGAGAAACAGCCAGCCCAGGACACTCTGGAAGAGCAGCAGAGATCCACAGCTCAAGTGGGAGAATCTGTCCACAGGACAACTATTAGTTGTGTACTCCACAAATCCTGCCTTTATGGAAGCGTGACAAGAAGAAAGACATTTTTCAAAGCAATTTATAAGAAGTCCCATTTGCAATTTGCCACAAGCCATTTACAGGACACAAGGTTAAACTTTTTTGCCTAAATGGTAAACTCTATGTGTGGAGGAAAACTAACACTGCACATCACCCTGAACACACCATGCCTTTCTTCAGCAGGGACAAGAAAGCTAGTCAGAATTGGTACGAAGATGAATGGAGCTTTCTTGGAGGGAAACCTGGTAGAGGCTGCAAAAGACTTGAGACTGGGGCAGAGGTTCACTTTCCAGCTGGCCAACAACCCTAATCATGCAGCCAGAGCTACAATAGAATGGTTCAGATCAAAGCATGAGATAGAGAGATGTTTCTTAATATATACGTGTTGTCTAAGGGTACCCTTTCTCATTATGGAGACCCCCTAGTATGCTGAGTACATGTGCTCATAAGCTCCTCTGGGTTTCTGTAAAAGAAAATCAAATTTCAGGTCAATAGTCGCACATATTGTTATGGCGGCAAAACTAGTCATAACGAGACATTGGAAATCGGTGGACACTCCCCATATAAAAGAAGTCTGGCAGGCTGTGAATAACACTTGTTCATTCGAACAAACTATTGCAAGGGTCCAGGACAAACTTCATACATACCACTATAGATGGGATGAGTGGTTGAACAGTACCTACTATTGCTCTCAGTCTTGAGGGCTGTTTCTGCATTGTTTTGATGTGTTATTTGTCTTTATATTATTGTTAGACTTTTCTATGTTACTATTCAACTCACTTATCATTTTTGTTCACTTCGGTGATATAAGTTTATTATGCGACTGTAATCAAGTCTGAACTCCTATATTTGATATTTTCTCTGTATCATGGAAAAGTATTTTTTGTTTTATTTGTTTTAAAAAACTTTAATAAAAAGAATTTTACAAGAAAATCAAATTAGCTTTCCTAAACCTATCCGATGCCAGCAGATGTATCCTCATTTATAGGATAGACAATGCTCCTCTTGATTTCTGTGGAAAATATATGCAAATTATCATGTCTAATATTTGGCAGCATCAGGAATTAGGAAAGCTAATTTGAATACCTTTCCCAGAAACTCAGAGGGGCTTCTGCGCATACGTACTTGGCATGCTAGGGTCATCGCTCTCTTTCAACAAATTCATTTAAAAAAAATAATAATAATTTGGTGAACTTTAAACAAAACGAATCTTGCCTTATTCACTCATCTCTACTCCAGATCATGTACATATTTCAAATAATTTGTCTTTGTGTCACTAACAATTATATATTGTTTAATAAGTATATGTAAAGCAACGGTAAAAAACCCCATCTCTGTGCTTAGGTTTTAGTGTAATATAATGGTTGCTTTGTTTGGAGCAACAGCAAGTCCATTTGTCTATAAAATTATGTATCTTCCTATAACTGATGAAGGTTGAGACAGTACTACCACCTTATCTCTCCATGCACAGTGAGTTTTACTCCTGGTGTCTGTCTCATTCGACACAAAGAAAGGAGAGCAGAACATTCTTGAAAGAGAAGCCTGTGACATCCCTGGGACCACTAGTTATCTACATGTACCACCATGACAATCTGCCATATACTGTTCATCAGCTGCCACAGTGACACAACCGAGAAAATAAAGTATTGTGTCTAAAATTCACAACACCGTTAAACATGTCATAGCATAACATTAATCACTTTACAGGTTTGAACAGTCCAGAAATGTGTAAATTGATATTTAATTATATCAGAAGTCTGACCTGGATGTGCTGTGGAGCTCACGGTTGGAGAAGACATGCTGCCCAAGTGTGATAGAGATCAAATCCAAGATCTTGTAGTGACAGTGAAAGTGGTTTCAATGATTGGTAATTCAAATGAAGGATCTGCAAACCAGAAAGCAAAATTTGATCTGAACTATCATAATTATAATCAACTCCAGTATAAGGTATATAACCATATTTCGGCAGCACAGTTAAAGGGCATCTGTCTGCAGATTTGTACCTATGACACTGGCTGACCTGTTACATGTGCGCTTGGCAGCTGAAGGTATCTGTGTTGGTCCCATGTTCATATTTGCCCACATTGCTGAGAAAAATGAAATTCTAATATATACAAATGAGCCTCTAGGAGTATTGGGAGAGTTGCCGTTACACCTAGAGGCTCTTCCCTGTCTGCAACTGCCGCATCCTCTCCACTTTACTTGACAGGGCCAGGCAGCGAAAAAGTCATCACGCCTGGCCCTGACTTCTCTTGAAGTCAATCAAATTGGAGCAGGCACAGCAATTGCAGAGAGACCAGAGCCTCTAGGTGTAACAGCAATGCCCCCATTGCTCCTAGAGGCTAATTTTCATATATTAAAATGTAATTTTTCTCAGCAATGCAGGCACGTATGAACATAGGAGCAACACAGATGCCTTCAGCTGCTAAGTGCACATGCAACAGGTCAGCCAGTGTCATAGCTAGAAATCTGCTGACAGATACCATTACAGACCCTTTAAAACTGAGGATATCACTGTTACAAGGCTATTTGTACGATAACACACATTTTCTTCTGCTAGAGAGAGGGAAAACAATAAAAAGCCCAAATTTACAACCTACTTACTGAAGTATTTATTGATATGATGCCTGCTAAGGCCTCTTCAGACCAGTAGACCAGTGGTAGGGCATGGATTTGCATCTACTATAACACAAACATGGAAAAAATACTAAGAAGGCAAAGTTATCATTTCCTGTGTGTTTTATGTCAGTTTTAAGCCTGTCTTTGATTTTTTTGTTTTTTGCTGTGCCAAAGTTTTATTAAAGTGGCGCATATTAAAAATAAATTTGGAAGTAGTGGTTTCACCTCGGTCAGTAAAAGCATGCCAGGGAGTTCCCTAGCAGAGATGCAACTTTTTTGTGAGGTTTTTTGTGAGGTTGTTGCTAAACAAAAAGCCGGCCGGGGACGCGGTATGAGATCCCCATGACAACTAACCACTCCCAAACACCACGTCACTTCCGCATCAGAGCGGAGCATAGCCAGACCGTCCGACGCAATAAGCAGGATCTGTCTGCGCATGTCCCCGCTGCGAGGTAGACAGGTGATAGACAAGGGGGGAGTGTCAAGAATGCGCCTGGCCCTCACCAGCCTACTGGTCAATTCCATGCAGGGGAGGAGCGAGACGCACAAAAAGAGACGCACAGCTCCACAACGCCGCCACTGCCGCATGATCGATACAGGTGAGAGCTACTGCCTTCATCACCTGAACATCCTCGTCATTCCCTGAAGAGCCACACCTGGCGAAACGCGTCGGATGAAAAAGGACAACAACCGATAGAGAGGTAAGAGCATAGGGACTCTTAGTACAGGCCCGAGGTTCCTGAGGCTGGGGGTCGTCTTTTTCAAGACGAGTGCTCCGACTACAGCCATTAAGGCTATCACCCCGACTAGACTAGGTCAAGTAGGGTAAGGGCATAGGGACTTCTAGTGAAACTAACTAGGTTCTCCCCCTATATTCTAATTAGCCTTCTAGACAGATAAGCTTAAACCACTACTGTGTAACTGGTCCCTCTGCTCCCTCTCTCTAATACAAATAGCGCAGTAGTTTCATTAAACTCAGCCGTCTCATCATTATTTTAAAATGATAAAAATAAAAGATTATTCTTAATAAAAATAAAACAAGGCATACTCAGTCAATTAACAATATTTATTTGAGACCACTGAGAACACTTTATAGTGGGTCTATTCTATAGACACCTACTATAAACATATGACATAGCTCTAATTTATGGTAAACGCAAATGGCAGGCTTTTTGTCCGCAAGCCCTAACCTGGAAGCCTGGGCTACAGAGGCTAGAAGTGTTTTTTCTGACACTGATTACATTCAAACCAACTCAATCACTAGTATAAAAAACGTATTCAAAGACCTCACAGGGGCATATAAAGATTTGATTGTATCCTGGTGGGAAATACAATCCCTGGACCACTATCTTAAGGAAAAAATTGTCCCAAAAGGCCTCAGAATTAATCTAACCCCGGCAGACAGACTGAGAAGCACAAACCTGATTAAAAAGTGGGAAGAAGAAGCTACAGCCAGCTCTCACAGATTCATGCGCTTATTACTAGAAGAAGAAAGACTGAATCTTGAGTGCAAACAGAAAAAAGTGGATAACCTCAGGGAGCAGGCACTTAGATTTAAAGACGAGGCTCAATTTTCTTTAAAGGAGGAACAACTACAAAACACCATTGAGAGGTTTCACTATACGTTCAGAGAACGCAAACATCAACAGTACGTACGAGACTCCACAGAATTTAAAGAGAATAGAGCCTATCTTTTTGTAAATAAAATACAACAAAAAGAATCAGCTAGTGAAATCTCCTCCTCAGAAGCAGAGGGATCTGAAATTGAACAGGTTAGAACAAAAGGAGGCAGGGGACAGAAATATAAAGGAAAAGGAGGCAGGGGGAGACCAAGAACAGCATATAGGAATACCTATAACGAGGGATACTCAACATGCAATATTCAGGGACCTATACCCACCTCCTCATCATCAGCTGGTTCATCAACTTTTTTGGCCCAGGCCCCCACACAAATGCCTTATCATCTAAGGAACAAAGTGTAGGGGGGCACACAGAATATACTAATTCATGCAGTAAAATGCAAATCATAAATCTGTCTTCATACAACCTATCCCGTAATGATACATCTCTGTTGAGTAAAGGCTTGTCATTTGTCCCCACAGTCCAATATGACACTTTTGAGTGGAGTAAGGATCTAGCGTTATTTACACGTAAACTGCTTTGGCACAAACACTTCCGCCTGCAGGATCGTAAAAAATATGAACAACTGAATATGAATCCCAGGGAACTAGAGGCCACACTGACCCTAGTTGGGCTATTGGAGGAGGGGGAGAGAGATAGAGCAGAGGGTCCCTTTACAGAACTCAAACTGAAAAGCACCCAAATGCCACCACCCCTACCAGACTCCAGCATATCAATATTCCACAAACTAGTATCCAGGGACCTGGAACTAATCAAAACAACTAAGGGACTCTCAAACTTGAGTAAGGAAGAACACCAAGCATTAATAACGCTGGAAAAAGACCGGAACTTAACAATTAAACCGTCAGACAAGGGAGGAAACTTGGTCATAATGGACCAAGATGCATACAAATCGATGTGTCTAGACATCCTGAAAGACAGGGATACCTATGAAATCTTACTAAAAGACCCCGGCCCCACATTTACTCTGGAACTTCGGCAAATACTACTCAAGGCACTAAATGACAAACTAATTGACCAGTCAGAAATAGACTTCCTTCTGCCAAAATACCCGGTCCTAGCCACTTTCTATTCCACACCCAAGATCCACAAAGGGACAACACCACTTAAGGGACGCCCAATAGTGTCAGGTGTGGGCAGTCTAGGACAGAATGTAGGTATCTACATAGATAAAATCATCAAACCCTTTGTAGAAACACTACCGTCGTACATACGTGACACCTCTGATCTCCTACTGAGACTCAGTGGTGTAAGTATGGACGATCAAACCATGCTGGTGTCAATAGACGTCGAGGCCTTATATAGCTCGATCAAACATGATCTAGGAATAAAGGCAGTAGAAAGCTACCTGAGTATGAGAGACATCAGACAATCTCGACACAATCAGTTCTTACTTGATTTATTGAACTTCAGCCTCACTAGGAACTATTTTGTCTTCAATGGCCACTTCTACCACCAGCTCAGGGGCACCGCGATGGGCAGTTCTTGTGCGCCATCGTATGCTAATCTGCTCCTGGGCTGGTGGGAAGCCAATATCATTGGCTCAGAAGAGATGGAAAGATGGCAAGACAGGATAGTACTATGGCTGAGGTTCATCGACGATGTCTTTATAATGTGGCGAGGAACGGCAGAGGAGTTTGGGGAATTCATGGAGATAATCAATGACAATACTATGGGCCTGAGATTCACATCTGAATATAGCCGTGATACTCTAGCTTTTCTGGATGTGCTCATTGAAAGAGGCCCTAATAACAACATTATCACTTCGGTATACCGTAAAAAGACAGCAACAAACAGTCTACTCCGTTGGGAAAGTGCCCATCCCTATGCTCTGAGGAAAGGCATACCAAAGGGTCAGTACCTTAGACTCCGGCGTAACTGCTCCACTTTTAAAAAATTCAAGAGTGAGGCAAAGGAGCTAAGGTACAGATTCAGAGACAGAGGATACCCGGATGGTGTACTCAGAGTGGCCTACGAGGCAGCTGCCTCAGAGAAGAGGGATGGGCTGCTTATTCCAAAGAATAAAAGGACAGACTACACTGCCCCCGCCAGGAATACCCGCATTATAGGGACCTTTGATAATGCCCACCAACAAGTTAGGCAGATTTTAACTAAACACTGGGACATACTAAAAACTGATCCTGATTTGGAGGATATAGTAGGACCATATCCACAAATAACTTATAGGAAGGGGAGAAGCCTGAAAGACAGATTGGTTAATAGCCACTACCTACCCCCTACTAACCCTGAGAACTGGCTATCCAGGAAACCTACAGGCACTTTTAAATGTGGTAGGTGTCTGGCTTGTAGCCAGATAAAGAAAACCAAAACATTCACGTGCTCACAAACGGAGAGAGAATATACCATCCGTGACTACGTGAATTGTTTAACCATGGGGGTGGTATATCTGGCACAGTGCTCCTGTCCCCTAGACTATGTAGGGAAGACAAAGAGAGAATTTAGGAGACGCATCAGAGACCACTACAATGATGTTCAAAACAAAAAAGATACATCAGTGGCACGGCATATCAACCAATGCCACGATGGTAATACGGCATGCCTTCAGTTTATAGGTATCCAACATGTCCCTAAACCCAGGAGGGGGGGGGACTGGGACAAACTAATCCTGAAGGCAGAAGCCAGGTGGATTTATAGACTGAAGTCAGTTACACCTAATGGCCTCAATGAATACCTCTCCTACAAACCCTTCCTATAAATATACATTATACGTATGGAGGAGAATCCCAATTGGCCCTCTATGGTATATATAGGTATTAAAATGACAAGCAAGAATGTGTCCATGTATTTATGCATTAAACTATAACCAAAAATGTAAATATGTCTGCGATAAAAATATCAATATGACAGCAATCAAACAATTCACAAAATATAATATAAGGTTAAAGATATGATAGTACTCTATAAGCAATGCCCATTTAGAGTGTATTTTTCTAATTTTGAACAAATTTACCCTAACTATCAATACCTTTCAGGCAAAAGTAATCTTGCTAAACAAAAAGCCGGCCGGGGACGCGGTATGAGATCCCCATGACAACTAACCACTCCCAAACACCACGTCACTTCCGCATCAGAGCGGAGCATAGCCAGACCGTCCGACGCAATAAGCAGGATCTGTCTGCGCATGTCCCCGCTGCGAGGTAGACAGGTGATAGACAAGGGGGGAGTGTCAAGAATGCGCCTGGCCCTCACCAGCCTACTGGTCAATTCCATGCAGGGGAGGAGCGAGACGCACAAAAAGAGACGCACAGCTCCACAACGCCGCCACTGCCGCATGATCGATACAGGTGAGAGCTACTGCCTTCATCACCTGAACATCCTCGTCATTCCCTGAAGAGCCACACCTGGCGAAACGCGTCGGATGAAAAAGGACAACAACCGATAGAGAGGTAAGAGCATAGGGACTCTTAGTACAGGCCCGAGGTTCCTGAGGCTGGGGGTCGTCTTTTTCAAGACGAGTGCTCCGACTACAGCCATTAAGGCTATCACCCCGACTAGACTAGGTCAAGTAGGGTAAGGGCATAGGGACTTCTAGTGAAACTAACTAGGTTCTCCCCCTATATTCTAATTAGCCTTCTAGACAGATAAGCTTAAACCACTACTGTGTAACTGGTCCCTCTGCTCCCTCTCTCTAATACAAATAGCGCAGTAGTTTCATTAAACTCAGCCGTCTCATCATTATTTTAAAATGATAAAAATAAAAGATTATTCTTAATAAAAATAAAACAAGGCATACTCAGTCAATTAACAATATTTATTTGAGACCACTGAGAACACTTTATAGTGGGTCTATTCTATAGACACCTACTATAAACATATGACAAAGTTTTATTAAAGTGGCGCATATTAAAAATAAATTTGGAAGTAGTGGTTTCACCTCGGTCAGTAAAAGCATGCCAGGGAGTTCCCTAGCAGAGATGCAACTTTTTTGTGAGGTTTTGAATGAGTCATAAAAGTAATCTACTCAGCTAACTTGACCTTAAAAAAGACTCTACTTTTGAAAGTGGCAAAGTATGGCGCAGGGGATCAAATGTCGCCAAATTTTGCACAAATAAAAACTGCGCCAAAAAATCTAACAATTTTTTTACACCACAAAAGTGGCACACCACATTGGATAAATGTCCCCCTAAATGTAATGTACTGTAGAACTCAGGGACTGCAATGTGGTTTGATGTTCTGATCATAGGCTTGCTTAAAGAAAATGTAGACTATAATATACCGTAAATAGGGATTGAACTCCCTTGTGTAAACCTTTGATGGTAATTTACTAATGCACAGTGTGCTTTACAAAATGTATCTCTATAATGCAGAAGCACTTTACAAAAGGAGACTGTAAATGAAAGGCAGACAGGAAGAGCACAGACTGGATGGAAAGGGGTGACAACTCTCTATTTTTTGGAAAATTACAAAGTATGTGGTGTAGTATAAAAAGACCAAGTTAAGAGGCTGTTTGTGCCCCTTAAAGCTAGGACTCCAAACACACAATCAGCGCCCTATCCACTGACTTCTTGATGAAGGTGAGCTTGTGCTGATACATAGAAGCCAACCTGACCATGCAGAGCTTCTGAAATATGAACTATTAAAAAGAAATAAAATGGTAATAAAAATATTCACAAATAAGAAAAATCACTGGCGGATAAACTCTGAATGCAATCCAACGTGAATCATACCAAAGAATTTTTCAGTTTTTGGTATTTATGTTTTTAGTGATTTTTATTACAATTCTGTTTATTTTGCAATTATAACATGTTTTAACTTTAAGTTTTCAGTATCAGACATTATGGGGTTTTAGTATATATTAATTAGATTAGACCTCTTCACAGAAAGAGAAATCTATTAGCCTGTAACGGACATTTTCCATCTGGTGAAGATAGACCAATGGATTTTTCCATTCTTTTTTTAAGACAATGGTAAATAGAAAAATATCCCCTCGGACTTAATTTTTATTATTTAATACACTTGTGTTATAATGGATGGATAATCTAGATGGAATCCCATGAGAAAAGCTTCCTGGCAGAACTGAAATTCACCTCTTGACTATATTTCATGAAAAGAAAATAATTGAACACATTGTTCTCACCTCAATATGCAGAGTAAAGCTCAGACACTCATTCTCATTCAGTTCTCTAGCATTATATATATATATATCGACTTTTGGGAAGTTTCTATATTACAAAAACACACTTGAAACATTTACAATTAAAGATTAAAGGGGTTGTCCCATGACAACCCGTTCTGTGCATTTTAAAACTGTCAATCAGGTTATAAAAGTAAGTTGGATGAGGATCCAACGTTTGGGACCCTCACTGCTGCTAATAACAAAGGGCCCTAAACCCCCCATTCCTGGCCAAAACCACGTTGTACACATACTAGTATTACCACTGGTATTTAATATCAACACATAAATTGCAACAAGTAAAACATATTCTTTATTAAATTACTACGGGGCCCTTCTTCACTTAGGGGGCCCTATTCTGGAGACAGGAGAAGGTCCTGTATCCTAACAATATGCCATAAATGTTAGAATGGGACAACACTTTAAGCCCATTTAAACCCATTCTATTAGATGTGCTAGCTTAGTCTTAGTGACTCCTCTCCACACCTCTTTCGCTGAAGTTAATAGGTCTTCCTTCAGCCAAGTCTACATCCAGGACTGTGGCCCTAACCTCACATGAAGGCTGCAACCAGGGTGCCACGTGGCAGCCTCCTATCAGTGTAGCTTTAGGTCATGTGCTGTATACAGCTACATCACCGATGCAGGCTGTCAACCCAAACCGGAGGTGAGAACCGGGCATCAGTGCTGAAAACGGCAGGAGATTTGGTGGTGAGTAATTTTACCACATGGGGCACCGAGGGCGTTTTCTTATACATACACCCTTGAGCAGGGATGGCCAACCTGCGGCTCTCCAGCTGTTGTAAAACTACAACTCCCACCAGGCTGATAGCTGTGGGCCTGCTGGGAGTTGCATTTTTGAAACAGCTGGAGAGCCTCAGTTTGGCCATTCCTGCCCTAGAGCCTAATGCGTAAAAACTGTTCATGTTGCGTGTAACAGACAATCAGATTCAAGCTTTCATTTTTTTTCTGGAAAAGTGAATTTGATTAGTTGTTATGGACAAGACTGACACTTTTTTTGTTAGAAATGTTAGCTTTTTGTTACTGGGACCCAAGGAATTAAAGGTGATATTGATGATGATGACCTATCCTCAGGATACAATAAAATGGGCAGTAAAATGTCAATGATATATGTTCTACTTATATAAGTACTGTACTGTTTATATGTTTTAGAGGCAGTGTGAGCTTCTAAGCTATTCACAGCTGCGGTGAGTTATCTAGAGGATTAAAAGATTAATAATGAGCTTTAGCCAATTGGTTAAAATAAAAAATGATGTTACATCCACCGTTCTCCAGTGCCCATCCAGTCCTCCTGACGGTATACAGCACATGACCACTGCAGCGGTCATGTGCCGTACACCTGCGCACCAATGTGCACATCACTGACACATAGACCTCTGATGTCAGTGAGTGGCTGCAGTGGTCACGTGCCATATTCCAGTACATCAGAGCTGCAGTCTGTAAACAGGAGGACTGGTGGAGCAGAGAACAGCACTGGAAAAAAATAAGTATAACATCATTGTTTTCGTTTAAGCCAATTGGAGGGGGGGCTTGCCCAGAATTTTAAATTTATCTCGAAAAACCTTTAAGACAAAAGAAGTTTTCATTATACATAACAATATTGCCATTTCTAGTAGATAATGCTTGCTGGTGATAATGACTAAGCAATGCACTTTCTGTATAGAGATGGAAGGAAATACATCCAGATAAGGAAACTTTTTCTACACAAAGATGTTGCTGTCAAAATCTTTACTTATAAATAGCTTTATTCTCTCTGGGCAGTGGCTGTGCATGAATAATTCTAGGCTGTGAAGTTTATGAATATTATATCCATATTTCTTTCTGATCCCATCATCAAGGTCAACACACTTTCCTGCATTCTGGATTGCATGTCTAATTTATCTCTCAGGGAATATCACGATTCAATTCTTATTTTTAGTAACATCTACAAAGATAAAAATTTCAAAACTTTATGAATTATGCACCGCTTTATATTCTCGTGTGGGTGGCTAATGACTGAAGTGACGGGAATCAATAATCTATGCACCTAAAAATGTGACAAAGCAGGAAATTAGGAAATTTCTTCATTGCCATGTGTATGCTTCATATCAGTGGCATAACTAGAGTTCTATGGGCGCCAGGGGAAACTTTGGATCACCACCCCTCCCCCCATCTGTGGTGACCGTGATCGTTACACCCCTCGTCTTCTGTAATAATACCCCCCCACACTAATGTACCTATAGTGCCCACAGTAATATCCCTATAGTGCCCTTCCATGGACCCCAGTAATGTTCCTTACTGCCCCTAGTAATGTCCTTTTCCTGCCCCCAATAATGTCCCCCACTGCCCCCAGTAATGTCCCTCACTGCCTTTAGGTAATGTCCCCCACTGCCCCCAGTAATGTCCCTCACTGCCTCAGGTAATGTCCCCCACTGCCCCCAGTAATGTCCCTCACTGCCTCAGGTAATGTCCCCCACTGCCACAGGTAATGTCCCCCATGGCCCCCGGTAATGTCCCCCACTGCCCCCAGTAATGTCCCTCACTGCCTCAGGTAATGTCCCCCACTGCCACAGGAAATGTCCCCCATTGCCCCCAGTAATGTCGCCCGCTGAACCAAGTAATGTCCGTCAATGACCCAAGTAATGTCCTTCGACTTCCCCAGTAATGTCCTTTCACTGTCCATGGTAATGTCCCCCACTGCCCCATGTAATGTCCCCCACTGTCCCCAGTAATGTCCCCCACTGCCCTAAGTAATGTCCTTCCACTTCCCCAGTAATGTCCCCCACTGCCCTAAGTAATGTCCTTCCACTTCCCCAGTAATGTCCCCCACTACCACCGGTAATGTCCCTCACTGCCCCAGGTAATGTCCCCCACTGCCCCTAGTAATGTCCCCCACTGCCCCTAGTAATGTCCTTCCACTTCCCCAGTAATTTTCCCCACTGCCACCGGTAATGTCCCTCACTGCCCCGGTAATGTCCCTCACTGCCCCCGAGTAATGTTCCCCACTGCCCCTAGTAATGTCCCCCACTGCCCCAAGTCTTCACTCACATATAACGGAACCCAGCACTGTACTTCAGTCTGGGCACTATCAGAGTGCTCAAATCAGCTGCATCACATGTAGTACAGCATCTATCAGACCCCAGCACTTCCCTACTAGAATGATTCACAAATTAAGGGAGTGGGCGAAGCCTAACCAATGGTAGTCAAGCCCCACCCACCCTGAGTGATGCTGTACTACATGTTATGCAAGTGAGTTAAGTGCTCTGACGGGGCCCGGCATGAGGTACAGTGACAGTGCTGGGCCCGTTGTACATGTGAGCACAGCAGGCCCCCTCCCCCCACTTCGTATGGACTGTCATTGCTCTAATCATAAATGAAATAAGGTTAGTCAAGGCCACAATCCTGTCTCAGGGATCAGACCTCCACCTGACCTCTATCACTTCCACACAGGGAAGATGTAGCTGTATTTGCACATGGGGCCCTCCACTGAAGTCTGTTGGAGTCATGGAGACCCTTAGACTTCAATGAAGAGAGCCACACAGGGGTGAACTGACCATAGACCCCAAGGGGAAAATTCCTGAGGGGTTGATGCCCAGGAGCCACTAGCTGGGTATATAAGGAGCTGAAGATCTCAGCTTTAATTAATTCTAAGAGCATCAAGTACTTATACATCTGGCTGACAACCGCCGGTGCCCGCCTGAATTTAACTGTATCACCATCCTCAGGATCATGACCCAGTTGAACAGGGCAGTGAGGGTGTCAGTATTTTGTGCTGCATTGTTGTATTTGGTTATGCTGGGGCGGTGTTTTGTGCTGCACTACAGTACTGCTGGCCCTGCCTCACATTCTGTCAGTCTGGATCTGCTTACAAAATGGAGCCATTTTTTTACTTCCAGGGCCACTTTAAGTTTCCAATCTCTCCATGGAGCCATATACAGTCGTGGCCAAAAGTTTTGAGAATGACACAAATATTAGTTTTCACAAAGTTTGCTGCTAAACTGCTTTTAGATCTTTGTTTCAGTTGTTTCTGTGATGTAGTGAAATATAATTACACGCACTTCATACGTTTCAAAGGCTTTTATCGACAATTACATGACATTTATGCAAAGAGTCAGTATTTGTAGTGTTGGCCCTTCTTTTTCAGGACCTCTGCAATCCGACTGGGCATGCTCTCAATCAACTTCTGGGCCAATTCCTGACTGATAGCAACCCATTCTTTCATAATCACTTCTTGGAGTTTGTCAGAATTAGGGTCCATTCACATGTCCGTAATTTGGGTCCGCATTTGTTCCGCAATTTGCGGACCCATTCACTTTCAATGGGGCTGGAACGGATGCAAATCCACATTTCCTGGATCCGCATCCGTTTTTTCGGGATCCGCATCCGTTTTTTCGGGATCCGTTTTTTCGGGATCCGCAACTTCATTCCTGTAAGAAATAGAACATGTCCTATTCTTGTCCGCAATTGCGGACCAGAAAAGGCATTTTCTATTATAGTGTCTGTGATGTGCAGTCCGCAAATTGCGGATCGCACATTGCAGGTGTCCGTGTTTTGCGGATCCGCAAAACACTTACGGACGTGTGAATGGACCCTTAGTGGGTTTTTGTTTGTCCACCCGCCTCTTGAGGATTGACCACAAGTTCTCAATGGGATTAAGATCTGGGGAGTTTCCAGGCCATGGACCCAAAATGTCAACGTTTTGGTCCCCGAGCCACTTAGGTATCACTTTTGCCTTATGGCACGGTGCTCCATCGTGCTGGAAAATGCATTGTTCTTCACCAAACTGTTGTTGGATTGTTGGAAGAAGTTGCTGTTGGAGGGTGTTTTGGTACCATTCTTTATTCATGGCTGTGTTTTTGGGCAAAATTGTGAGTGAGCCCACTCCCTTGGATGAGAAGCAACCCCACACATGAATGGTCTCAGGATGCTTTACTGCTGGCATGACACAGGACTGATGGTAGCGCTCACCTTTTCTTCTCCAGACAAGCCTTTTTCCAGATGCCCCAAACAATCGGAAAGAGGCTTCATCGGAGAATATGACTTTGCCCCAGTCCTCAGCAGTCCATTCACCATACTTTCTGCAGAAGATCAATCTGTCCCTGATGTTTTTTTTGGAGAGAAGTGGCTTCTTTGCTGCCCTTCTTGACACAGGCCATGTTCCAAAAGTCTTCACCTCACTGTGTGTGCAGATGCGCTCACACCTGCCTGCTGCCATTCCTGAGCAAGCTCTGCACTGGTGGCACTCCGATCCCGCAGCTGAATCCTCTTTAGGAGACAATCCTGGCGCTTGCTGGACTTTCTTGGACGCCCTGAAGCCTTCTTAACAAGAATTGAACCTCTTTCCTTGAAGTTCTTGATGATCCTATAAATTGTTGATTGAGGTGCAATCTTAGTAGCCACAATATCCTTGCCTGTGAAGCCATTTTTATGCAATGCAATGATGGCTGCACGCGTTTCTTTGCAGGTCACCATGGTTAACAATGGAAGAACCGGACCAAGGAGCCTGAGGGGGCCCAAAGACCCTTGTGGTGCATAAGAAGACACCAGTATTATAGAAAGTGCATGCTGGTCAAGTTACACCTCTAGCTGGAGGGAAGGGGTTAGGTCAAGAATTTGGTATAGGGAGGGTGCCGTTTCAATTTTTCCTTCAGGCAGCACAAAGGCTATGTGCCTCCCTGCCCCTGGCTACAAAGCACTGAGGGAAGGGGGGCCCAATCTGAACTCTTGCACCAGGGCACATGAGCCTTTAGCTATGCCATAGTGATTGTCAAAGTAGTCTTTGTTGCCCATAGCAGCCAATCAGAGCTCAGCTTTTATTTCTTAAATTGTTCTGGTAAAATGAAAGCTGCCCTGTGATTGGCTGCTATGGGCAACAGGGATAGTATTGCTGAATCTGCCCCACAAGGCTTCATCTGCAGTTCCTCTACACGGCGTACAGTACCACCAGATTGTTATTTACTGCAAACATGTAATAACCGCTTCCTCAGAAGTCGTGCTCACTGTCTGAATATGAAATATTCATTGCAAATGTAATAATGCCATCTCTCCAAACCAGTATAAATCACAGCATGCCCAGACAGAGGCCTGGTATTGACAGGCATCTATAAATAAAAGCTTTTCAGAACAGATGGCGGCACTTATAATGTGATATATAATGGCACATTCACCAACAGTGCATCCGTTCAATCCCTCTTCAATATTATATATTATTTTTGTAGAAAGAATTATTGTACTCCATTAGTTACACAACTTCAATATATTCATGCCGCATTTGTTACTAATGTGCTTACAGAATAAAGGAACATTTGACTCCATCCCATGTGTATTGAATGGGAGATCTGAAGCTGCTTAAAGGGGAATTCCACCTAAATGTATCCACTCACATCAGTATCAACAGATCTCTACTGTGAAACCTTGAAGCCAAGCTGAAGAGGTTCTGATGTGCTACAGGGTGATCCCTGGTCCTAAATCCACCAGATCCACAGTGATCCAGGCTTCTCATATGACTAAATGACATACCGACAGAGCGTGCACAAGCATCACATCCACCACTTGGATTGACAACAATGATTACATTACTATCATAGTGTTTGCTTTACAGGGGTGATTGTTTTACAATGGAAGCCCCTGCCCATTACGTACATTTTGAACCCTCAGGCAATGTGGGCAACAACAAGGAACCAAGGGCTACTACTGAAATATCCATAGTCAGAATTTAGATGTTAAGTTACCGAACCCAAGACGTCTTTTGGCGCTGGTAGGCGGACACAGATGTGTTTTGATCAAAATATATCGGCTGAGAGTCTCGGACTATATCATATCAGAGTGGGGGTTTAGTCCATATATAATCTTTGCATCTATTGCATTATTTATTTATTTTTATATTTTAATAAATGTAGCCATGCACATCCGCATATTCATTTATTACATCACACAGGATTTATTTTTTCTCTTTTTCTGTGATTTTTGTTTGGTCTGTACTATATACTTGAAGGAGTGGGACCTTCAAGTGTGAATGCACTTCTATTTTACCCTGGGAGTAGCATTTTTGTGCACTTTTGCCCCACCTATCTTAAACGTGACCTTGATTAGGTGGTACATATAGCTGTGTGTGCTCCTCCTCTCATCGGTTGCTGGATGCACATAGACTAGGAGCAGCACACCATATGTGCAGGGTCTGCTCTCCTGAACATAGATGGCCAACAGTATAGGTAGGTGTAGAGTAGGCTCTGCCTGAATGAGACCACCTTGGCGCTGGTAGGTGGGCATAGATGTGTTTTGATCAAAATGTATCGGCTGAGAGTTTCAGATTTTATCATATCAGATTGAGGGCTTAGTCCATTATAATGCTTGCATCTGTTGTGTTTGTTGTTTTCTGTGGTGATTCTTTTTCATAAATGTAGCCATGGACATCCGCATATTTATTTATCATATCGTGCAAGATGTTTTTATCTTTGTTTTTTATCTATTCTCTGTGATTTTTGCTTAGTTTGTAGTATACACTTGAGGAAGTGGCACCTTCCAGTGTGTATGCGCTTCTATTTCATCAAAGGAGTAGTATTTTTGTGCACTTTTGCCCCGTCTATCTCATAAGCGAATTTGATTAGGTGGTACATATAGGTGTGTGTGCTCCTCCTCTCATCGGTTGCTGGATTCACATAGAGGTAACTAGAAGCAGCACACTATATGTGCAGGGTCTGCTCTCCTGAATATAGATGTGCCACGGCATAGATAGGTTTAGAGTAGTTCCTGCCTGACTGAGACTACCTGGGCAGGGGTAGGTGGGCACAGATGTGTTTTGATCAAAATATATTAGCTGAGAGTCTTGGATTTTATCATATCAGAGTGAGGGCTTAGTCCATGTTTGTATAAATTGTGTTAGTGCATAATTTTCTGTGATTTTTCTTTTACAAAAATTCTTTTCAGCCTACATTTAAGGCTTTGTTCACACTGCCCAAGAGAACTTCCAGTTGGTTTCCATCAGAGGTTCCTCTACTTAGAACAGCAAGAAAAGTGCAGTATACATTAATTTTCTTACCATCAACATGACGACAATCTCGCTGAGCCCTTTATAAGTCTATAGGGTCCAATGTAGTGTTGATCGAGCACCAAAGTGTTTGGGTGTTCTGGTGCTCGAGTAGAACACTTTGCGATGCTCGGGTGCTCTACAGAGCACCCGAGCACAATGGAAGTCAATGGGAGAAACCGAGCATTAAACCAGGCACCCCCTGCTCTGAAGAGAGGAGGGTGCTGAGTCCCACTGAGGTCTATGCAGAAGATTGCTGTACAGTGAGGGAATCCCCCAGTGTAAGTCCGCAGCTTAGGAGTCCCTGCTTTGACTCCATATATAGCTATGTCCATATATGGAGTCAGTGCTGGGGGACACCCAGTGTATTTAAATCTAATTTAGCCTCTATTTCTGAAAAGTTTCTGCCAGGATTTGAACTCACAACCTTCTACATTAGAGGCAAGGACTTTAACCACTCAGCCTCAAAGCTGAATGATAAACTACGCCAGAAAAACCTCAGAGTAGTTTGTCGTGTAGTAAGTATTCCTATATAGCAAAAGTATCATTTCAGATTTCAGTGCAGGTTAACATGTAGCTGTATAGCGTAGTGGTTAATGTAGAAGGTTGTGCGTTCAAATCCTGGCAGAAATGTTTCAAAAATAGAGGCTAAACTAAATTGATATAGTTTATATATTTTTTTGTAATTGTAAAAAATGTATGGCACAAAATAAATGTGTAAATACTAAATATATATATATATATATAAATATATATATATATATATATATATATATATATATATATATATAAAATCATACTTCTGATATATCTGAATGCATAATATGTGGGAAACTACTACTGATGTTTTTAGCCATAATATATTTACATATATTATAATATATTATATATTCTAAATATATAATAATATATATAAACATTGTTGATTTTGTAGTTACATAAGGAACACATTTATATTTCACAGTAATAAAATAAACTATCCTGTTCTCTATGTGTACCCTTCCAGGGAATCAGAAGGGCTCCAAATCAGCCAAGTTATAAAATGGCACAGTATGGAAAATATCAGCATACCAGGACATATTTACAACTGAAAATGGGGCGTGTTTTTTTTTTTTGTGCCATGGTGTACATGTTTTACACTGCATTTATCAAGTGTTTTAGACACTTTTCTAACCTTTTTACGCCTCATCTGACAGGGGGTGCAGTTAGCAGAATAGTGTGTGTTTGAATGTGATAGGGGTGTGCCCTAAATACAGTTGTGAACCCTTTGGAATGATATGGATTTCTGCACAAATTGGTCATAAAATGTGATCTGATCTTTATCTAAATCACAACAATAGACAATCACAGTCTGCTTAAACTAATAACACACAAAGAATTAAATGTTACCATGTTTTTATTGAACACACCATGTAAACATTCACAGTGCAGGTGGAAAAAGTATATGAACCCCTAGACTAATGACATCTCCAAGAGCTAATTGGAGTGAGGTGTCAGCCAACTGGAGTCCAATCAATGAAATGAGATTGGAGGTGTTGGTTACAGCTGCCCTACCCAAATAAAAAAATCACACACCAGTTCTGGGTTTGCTTTTCACAAGAAGCATTGCCTGATGTGAATGATGCCTCGCACAAAAGAGCTCTCAGAAGACCTATGATTAAGAATTGTTTACTTGCATAAAGCTGGAAAGGGTTATAAAAGTATCTCCAAAAGCCTTGCTGTTCATCAGTCCACGGTAAGACAAATTGTCTATTAATGGAGAAAGTTCAGCACTGCTGCTACTCTCCCTATGAGTGGCCGTCCTGTAAAGATGACTGCAAGATCACAGCGCAGACTGCTCAATGAGGTGAAGAAGAATCCTAGAGTGTCAGTTAAAGACTTACAAAAGTCTCTGGCATATGCTAACATCCCTGTTAGCGAATCTACGATATGTAAAACACAAAACAAGAATGGATTTCATGGGAGGATACCACAGGGGAAACCACTGCTGTCCAAAAAAAAACATTGCTGCACATTTACAGTTTGCACAAGAGCACCTGGATGTTCCACAGCAGTACTGGCAAAATATTCTGTGGACAGATGAAACCAAAGTTGAGTTGTTTGGAAGAAACACACAACACTATGTGTGGAGAAAAAGAGGCACAGCACACCAACATCAAAACCTCATCCCAACTGTGAAGTATGGTGGTGGAGGCATCATGGTTTGAGGCTGCTTTGCTGCGTCAGGGCCTGGACGGATTGCTATCATCAAAGGAAAAATCAATTCCCAAGTTTATCAAGACATTTTGCAGGAGAACTTAAGGCCATCTGTCCACCAGCTGAAGCTCAACAGAAGATAGGTGTTTCAACAGGACAACAACCCAAAGCATAGAAGTAAATCAACAACAGAATGACTTAAACAGAAGACAATATGCCTTCTGGAGTGGCCCAGTCAGAGTCTTGACCTCAACCCAATTGAGATGCTTTGGCATGACCTCAAGAAAGCGATTCACACCAAACATCCCAAGAATATTTCTGAACTGAAACAGTTCTGTAAAGAGGAATGGTCAAGAATTACTCCTGACCGTTGTGCACGTCTGATCTGCAACTACAGGAAACATTTGGTTCAAGTTATTGCAAGTGAATGTTTACATGGTGTGTTCAATAAAAACATGTTAACATTTAATTCTTTGTGTGTTATTAGTTTAGGCAGACTGTGATTGTCTACACTGCGTGCAGAATTATTAGGCAAATGAGTATTTTGACCACATCATCCTCTTTATGCATGTTGTCTTACTCCAAGCTGTATAGGCTCGAAAGCCTACTACCAATTAAGCATATTAGGTGATGTGCATCTCTGTAATGAGAAGGGGTGTGGTCTAATGACATCAACACCCTATATTAGGTGTGCATAATTATTAGGCAACTTCCTTTCCTTTGGCAAAATGGGTCAAAAGAAGGACTTGACAGGCTCAGAAAAGTCAAAAATAGTGAGATATCTTGCAGAGGGATGCAGCACAAAAACCAAGGCGCAAAATAACTGCCCATAAACTGAGAAAAGTCAAGCGTGCAGCTGCCAAGATGCCACTTGCCACCAGTTTGGCCATATTTCAGAGCTGCAACATCACTGGAGTGCCCAAAAGCACAAGGTGTGCAATACTCAGAGACATGGCCAAGGTAAGAAAGGCTGAAAGACGACCACCACTGAACAAGACACACAAGCTGAAACGTCAAGACTAGGGATGAGCGAACCCGAACTGTATAGTTCGGGTTCGTACCGAATTTTGGGGTGTCCGTGACACGGACCCGAACCCGAACATTTTCGTAAAAGTCCGGGTTCGGGTTCGGTGTTCGGCGCTTTCTTGGCGCTTTTTGAAAGGCTGCAAAGCAGCCAATCAACAAGCGTCATACTACTTGGCCCAAGAGGCCATCACAGCCATGCCTACTATTGGCATGGCTGTGATTGGCCAGTGCACCATGTGACCCAGCCTCTATTTAAGCTGGAGTCACGTAGCGCCGCACGTCACTCTGCTATGATCAGTATAGGGAGAGGTTGCAGCTGCGACGTTAGGGCGAGATTAGGCAGATTAACTCCTCCAAAAGACTTCATTCTGTGATTGATCTGCAGCTGTGGATCATTGAAGTGCTATTATTGACTTGCTCACTTTTTTGAGGCTGCCCAGATCGTTTTTAGATCACTTTTTTTCTGGGGTGATCGGCGGCCATTTTGTGACTTGTGGTGCGCCAGCACGAGCTATCACCAAGTGTATTTAACCATCGATAGTGTGGTTATTTTGTGCTATATCCTACATCAGCTGCAGGCTGAGCCTGTGTCACCGAAGTGCATTTAACCATCAACAGTCTGGTTATTTTTTGGCCATATACTACATCAGCTGCAGGCTGAGCCTGTGTCACCCAAGTGCATTTAACCATCAACAGTCTGATTATTTTTTGGCCATATACTACATCAGCTGCAGGCTGAGCCTGTGTCACCCAAGTGTATTTAACCATCGATAGTGTGGTTATTTTGTGCTATATCCTACATCAGCTGCAGGCTGAGCCTGTGTCACCCAAGTGCATTTAACCATCAACAGTCTGATTATTTTTTGGCCATATACTACATCTGGTGCAGGCTGAGCCTGTGTCACCCAAGTGCATTTAACCATCAACAGTCTGATTATTTTTTGGCCATATACTACATCTGGTGCAGGCTGAGCCTGTGTCACCCAAGTGCATTTAACCATCAACAGTGTGGTTATTTTTTGGCCATATATTACATCAGGGGCAAGTTGAGCCTGTCACCCAGCGCCTAAAAAATAGACCTGACATTTCTATTCAACCAAATCTGCACAGTTTTAGCTGGTCAAGTTATTTGTAGTGACCGTAAAAGCAGACTTTTTGTTCTGGGTTGAAAAAGCATTCCCAAATTTGCCATTCTGAAAATAACTAGTTTGTGGTATTTGAGGCCTACTTGAAATCTATCCCAAAAAGAAAATCTTACATTGAAGGTATTGATAGTGTCATTCAGAAAAACCTAAGACACACGCTAGCGTGCTGATAGAAGTGTCATTCTGTGATTAAACCTATAACTGTCACACAGCGCAAAAAAAAACAGGTCTCACATCTCTATTCAACCAAATCTGCACAGTTTTAGCTGGTCAAGTTATTTGTAGTGACCGTAAAAGCAGACTTTTTGTTCTGGGTTGAAAAAGCATTCCCAAATTTGCCATTCTGAAAATAACTAGTTTGTGGTATTTGAGGCCTACTTGAAATCTATCCCAAAAAGAAAATCTTACATTGAAGGTATTGATAGTGTCATTCAGAAAAACCTAAGACACACGCTAGCGTGCTGATAGAAGTGTCATTCTGTGATTAAACCTATAACTGTCACACAGCGCAAAAAAAAACAGGTCTCACATCTCTATTCAACCAAATCTGCACAGTTTTAGCTGGTCAAGTTATTTGTAGTGACCGTAAAAGCAGACTTTTTGTTCTGGGTTGAAAAAGCATTCCCAAATTAGCCATTCTGAAAATAACTAGTTTGTGGTATTTGAGGCCTACTTGAAATCTATCCCAAAAAGAAAATTTTACATTGAAGGTATTGATAGTGTCATTCAGAAAAACCTAAGACACACGCTAGCGTGCTGGTAGAAGTGTCATTCTATGATTAAACCTATAACTGTCCCACAGCGCAAAAAAAAAACAGGTCTCACATCTCTATTCAACCAAATCTGCACAGTTTTAGCTTGTCAAGTTATTTGTAGTGACCGTAAAAGCAGACTTTTTGTTCTGGGTTGAAAAAGCATTCCCAAATTTGCCATTCTCAAAATTGTGGTGAACGGGAACAATGAGGAAAACATCTAATAAGGGACGCGGACGCGGACGTGGACATGGTCGTGGTGGTGTTAGTGGACCCTCTGGTGCTGGGAGAGGACGTGGCCGTTCTGCCACAGCCACACGTCCTAGTGAACCAACTACCTCAGGTCCCAGTAGCCAGCAGAATTTACAGCGATATTTGGTGGGGCCCAATGCCGTTCTAAGGATGGTAAGGCCTGAGCAGGTACAGGCATTAGTCAATTGGGTGGCCGACAGTGGATCCAGCACATTCACATTATCTCCCACCCAGTCTTCTGCAGAAAGCGCACAGATGGCGCATGAAAACCAAGCCCATCGGTCTGTCACATCACCCCCATGCATATCAGGGAAACTGTCTGAGCCTCAAGTTATGCAGCAGTCTCTTATGCTGTTTGAAGACTCTGCTGCCAGGGTTTCCCAAGGGCATCCACCTAGCCCTTCCCCAGGGGTGGAAGAGATAGAATGCACTAACGCACAACCACAAATTTTTCCTGATGATGAGGACATGGGAATACCACCTCAGCACGTCTCTGATGATGACGAAACACAGGTGCCAACTGCTGCGTCTTTCTGCAGTGTGCAGACTGAACAGGAGGTCAGGGATCAAGACTGGGTGGAAGACGATGCAGGGGACAATGAGGTCCTAGACCCCACATGGAATGAAGGTCGTGCCACTGACTTTTACAGTTCGGAGGAAGAGGCAGTGGTGAGACCGAGCCAACAGCGTAGCAAAAGAGGGAGCAGTGGGCAAAATCAGAACACCCGCCGCCAAGAGACTCAGCCTGCTACTGACCGCCGCCATCTGGGACCGAGCACCCCAAAGGCAGCTTCAAGGAGTTCCCTGGCATGGCACTTCTTCAAACAATGTGCTGACGACAAGACCCGAGTGGTTTGCACGCTGTGCCATCAGAGCCTGAAGCGAGGCATTAACGTTCTGAACCTTAGCACAACCTGCATGACCAGGCACCTGCATGCAAAGCATGAACTGCAGTGGAGTAAACACCTTAAAAACAAGGAAGTCACTCAGGCTCCCCCTGCTACATCTTCTGCTGCTGCCGCCTCGGCCTCTTCTGCTGCTGCTGCCGCCGCCTCGGCCTCTTCCTCCGCCTCTGGAGGAACGTTGGCACCTGCCGCCCAGCAAACATGGGATGTACCACCAACACCACCACCTGCGTCACCAAGCATCTCAACCATGTCACACGGCAGCGTTCAGCTCTCCATCTCACAAACATTTGAGAGAAAGCGTAAATTCCCACCTAGCCACCCTCGATCCCTGGCCCTCAATGCCAGCATTTCTAAACTACTGGCCTATGAAATGCTGTCATTTAGGCTGGCGGACACACACAGCTTCAAACAGCTCATGTCGCTTGCTGTCCCACAGTATGTTGCTCCCAGCCGCCACTACTTCTCCAAGAGAGCCGTGCCTTCCCTGCACAAACAAGTGTCCGATAAAATCAAGTGTGCACTGCGCAACGCCATCTGTGGCAAGGTCCACCTAACCACAGATACGTGGACCAGTAAGCACGGCCAGGGACGCTATATCTCCCTAACTGCACACTGGGTAAATGTAGTGGCGGCTGGGCCCCAGGCGGAGAGCTATTTGGCGCACGTCCTTCCGCCGCCAAGGATCGCAGGGCAACATTCTTTGCCTCCTGTCTCCTCCTCCTCCTACTCAGCTTCCTCCTCCTCTTCTTCCACCTGCTCATCCAGTCAGCCACACACCTTCACCACCAACTTCAGCACAGCACGGGGTAAACGTCAGCAGGCCATTCTGAAACTCATATGTTTGGGGGACAGGCCCCACACCGCACAGGAGTTGTGGCGGGGTATAGAACGACAGACCGACGAGTGGTTGCTGCCGGTGAGCCTCAAGCCCGGCCTGGTGGTGTGCGATAATGGGCGAAATCTCGTTGCAGCTCTGGGACTAGCCGGTTTGACGCACATCCCTTGCCTGGCGCATGTGCTGAATTTGGTGGTGCAGAAGTTCATTCGCAACTACCCCGACATGTCAGAGCTGCTGCATAAAGTGCGGGCCGTCTGTTCGCGCTTCCGGCGTTCACACCCTGCCGCTGCTCGCCTGTCTGCGCTACAGCGTAACTTCGGCCTTCCCGCTCACCGCCTCATATGCGACGTGCCCACCAGGTGGAACTCCACCTTGCATATGCTGGACAGACTGTGCGAGCAGCAGCAGGCCATAGTGGAGTTTCAGCTGCAGCACGCACGGGTCAGTCGCACTGCGGATCAGACCCACTTCACCACCAATGACTGGGCCTCCATGCGAGACCTGTGTGCCCTGTTGCGCTGTTTCAAGTACTCCACCAACATGGCCAGTGGCGATGACGCCGTTATCAGCGTTACAATACCACTTCTATGTCTCCTTGAGAAAACACTTAGGACGATGATGGAAGAGGAGGTGGCCCAGGAGGAAGAGGAGGAAGAGGGGTCATTTTTAGCACTTTCAGGCCAGTCTCTTCAAAGTGACTCAGAGGGAGGTTTTTTGCAACACCAGAGGCCAGGTACAAATGTGGCCAGACAGGGCCCACTACTGGAGGACGAGGAGGACGAGGATGAGGAGGAGGTGGAGGAGGATGAGGATGAAGCATGTTCACAGCGGGGTGGCACCCAAAGCAGCTCGGGCCCATCACTGGTGCGTGGCTGGGGGGAAACACAGGACGATGACGATACGCCTCCCACAGAGGACAGCTTGTCCTTACCTCTGGGCAGCCTGGCACACATGAGCGACTACATGCTGCAGTGCCTGCGCAACGACAGCAGAGTTGCCCACATTTTAACGTGTGCGGACTACTGGGTTGCCACCCTGCTGGATCCCCGGTACAAAGACAATGTGCCCACCTTAATTCCTACACTGGAGCGTGATAGGAAGATGCGCGAGTACAAGCGCACGTTGGTAGACGCGCTACTGAGAGCATTCCCAAATGTCACAGGGGAACCAGTGGAAGCCCAAGGCGAAGGCAGAGAAGGAGCAAGAGGTCGCCAACGCAGCTGTGTCACGCCCAGCTCCTCTGAGGGCAGGGTTAGCATGGCAGAGATGTGGAAAAGTTTTGTCAACACGCCACAGCTAAGTGCACCACCACCTGATACGGAACGTGTTAGCAGGAGGCAACATTTCACTAACATGGTGGAACAGTACCTGTGCACACCCCTCCACGTACTGACTGATGGTTCGGCCCCATTCAACTTCTGGGTCTCCAAATTGTCCACGTGGCCAGAGCTAGCCTTTTATGCCTTGGAGGTGCTGGCCTGCCCGGCGGCCAGCGTTTTGTCTGAACGTGTATTCAGCACAGCAGGGGGCGTCATTACAGACAAACGCAGCCACCTGTCTACAGCCAATGTGGACAAGCTGACGTTCATAAAAATGAACCAGGCATGGATCCCACAGGACCTGTCCATCCCTTGTGCAGATTAGATATTAACTACCTCCCCTTAACAATATATTATTCTACTCCAGGGCACTTCCTCATTCAATACTATTTTTAATTTCATTTTACCATTATATTGCGGGGCAACCCAAAGTTGAATGAACCTCTCCTCTGTCTGGGTGCCGGGGCCTAAATGTGTGACAGTGGCCTGTTCCAGTGGTGGGTGACGTGAAGCCTGATTCTCTGCTATGACATGAATACAGATTCTGCGCTGACATAAGGCCAGATTCTCTGTTACGGGACCGCTCTCCTCTGCCTGGGTGCCTGGGCATAAATGTGTGACAGTGGCCTGTTCCAGTGGTGGCTGACGTGAAGCCTGATTCTCTGCTATGACATGAAGACAGATTCTGCGCTGACATAAGGCCAGATTCTCTGTTACGGGACCGCTCTCCTCTGTCTGGGTGCCGGGGCCTAAATGTGTGACAGTGGCCTGTTCCAGTGGTGGTTGACGTGAAGCCTGATTCTCTGCTATGACATGAATACAGATTCTGCGCTGACATAAGGCCAGATTCTCTGTTACGGGACCTTTCTCCTCTGCCTGGGTGCCTAGGCCTAAATGTGTGACAGTGGCCTGTTCCAGTGGTGGGTGACGTGAAGCCTGATTCTCTGCTATGACATGAATACAGATTCTGCGCTGACATAAGGCCAGATTCTCTGTTACAGGATCGCTCTCCTCTGTTTGGGTGCCGGGGCCTAAATGTGTGACAGTGGCCTGTTCCAGTGGTGGGTGACGTGAAGCCTGATTCTCTGCTATGACATGAATACAGATTCTGCGCTGACATAAGGCCAGATTCTCTGTTACGGGACCTCTCTCCTCTGCCTGGGTGCCTGGGCCTAAATGTGTGACAGTGGCCTGTTCCAGTGGTGGGTGACGTGAAGCCTGATTCTCTGCTATGACATGAATACAGATTCTGCGCTGACATAAGGCCAGATTCTCTGTTACGGGACCTCTCTCCTCTGCCTGGGTGCCTGGGCCTAAATGTGTGACAGTGGCCTGTTCCAGTGGTGGGTGACGTGAAGCCTGATTCTCTGCTATGACATGAATACAGATTCTGCGCTGACAGAAGGCCAGATTCTCTGTTACGGGACCTCTCTCCTCTGCCTGGGTGCCTGGGCCTAAATGTGTGACAGTGGCCTGTTCCAGTGGTGGGTGACGTGAAGCCTGATTCTCTGCTATGACATGAAGACAGATTCTGTGCTGACATAAGGCCAGATTCTCTGTTACGGGACCTCTCTCCTCTGCCTGGGTGCCTGGGCCTAAATGTGTGACAGTGGCCTGTTCCAGTGGTGGGTGACGTGAAGCCTGATTCTCTGCTATGACATGAAGACAGATTCTGCGCTGACATAAGGCCAGATTTTCTGTTACGGGACAGCTCTCCTCTGTCTGGGTGCCGGGGCCTAAATGTGTGACAGTGGCCTGTTCCAGTGGTGGGTGACGTGAAGCCTGATTCTCTGCTATGACATGAAGAGACTGATTCTCTGCTGACAAGAAGCCAGATTCTTTGCTATGGCATGAAGAGACTGATTCTCTGCTGACGTGAAGCCAGATTCTCTGCTATGGGACCTCTGTCCAATTGATATTGGTTCATTTTTATTTTTTTTATTTTAATTTTAATTCATTTCCCTATCCACATTTGTTTGCAGGGGATTTACCTACATGTTGCTGCCTTTTGCAGCCCTCTAGCTCTTTCCTGGGCTGTTTTACAGCCTTTTTAGTGCCCAAAAGTTCGGGTCCCTATTGACTTCAATGGGGTTCGGGTTCGGGACGAAGTTCGGTTCGGGTTCGGATCCCGAACCCGAACATTTACGGGAAGTTCGGCCGAACTTCTCGAACCCGAACATCCAGGTGTTCGCTCAACTCTAGTCAAGACTGGGCCAAGAAATATCTCAAGGTTTTATGGACTGATGAAATGAGAGTGAGTCTTGATGGGCCAGATGGATGGGCCCATGGCTGGATTGGTAAAGGGCAGAGAGCTCCAGTCTGACTCAGACGCCAGCAAGGTGGAGGTGGAGTACTGGTTTGGGCTGTTATCATCAAAGATGAGCTTGTGGGGCCTTTTCGGGTTGAGGATGGAGTCAAGCTTAACTCCCAGTCCTACTGCCAGTTTCTGGAAGACACCTTCGTCAAGCAGTGGTACAGGAAGAAGTCTGCATCCTTCAAGAAAAACATGATTTTCATGCAGGACAATGCTCCATCACACGCATCCAAGTACTCCACAGCGTGGCTGGCAAGAAAGGGTATAAAAGAAGAAAATCTAATGACATGGCCTCCTTGTTCACCTGATCTGAACCCCATTGAGAACCTGTGGTCCATCATCAAATGTGAGATTTACAAGGAGGGAAAACAGTACACCTCTCTGAACAGTGTCTGGGAGGCTGTGGTTGCTGCTGCACGCAATGTTGATGGTGAACAGATCAAAACACTGACAGAATCCATGTGTCACGGGGTTCCGAAGGTGCACTCGGTCCCTCATTGCCCGCAGAACTGTTGCTTAGCTTTTGGAATGAGGTTCTGTGTTTGACCTCATTCCCAGGGCGGCTTTACTAGCTGGGTGGCTCTTTGCTCCTAAGTCTGCCTTGAGCGCCGAGCTGATCACTCGGTGCTCGACTGGTTGGTCTGTCGGTCATGTGACGCTGGCCACGTCACATGACCCTCACTCCCCACTATAAATACAGGCAGCCTGCTGGCTACAGGTTGTCTGTTAATTTCTAGGTTCCTGGTATTTGTTGGACTGCTGAATACTTACCTGATCCTGTTCCTTGACTATCCTTTTGCCTGATCCTCCTGTACTGCGCATCCGTCCTGGTATTGTGACCTCGGCTCCCACCTGACTACTCTCTTAGGACTCCTCTTGTACTTCTCTGCTCTCCTGGTATTTATGACCCCGGCTTCTCCTGACAATTCTCTGCTTGCTCCATTTGTACTTTGCAGCTTTCCTGGTATTGACTCGGTCCGTTCACGTCCTGTTGTTTGTCTGTCTGTCATCCCTGCACTTACTCCAAGTTAGGGATTGCCGTCCAGTTGTCCCCTGTCATTAGGACTCGCGAGGCAAGTAGGCAGGGCCAGGGGTAAGGGTGGAGCGCAGTGGTCACTTCCCTCCCCCCCTGTGTGTGTGTGTACGCACGCGACGGTTACAGATTAGCAGGCCCAATAACCACTGTATTATGAATCCTCTGGTGACCCTGACTGACTATGTCTCTAATCTGACGCAGATGGTGCAGGAGTTAGGGGAAAAACTCTGCTCTTTTGAGTTAGGGCAAGGCTCTTCCACTCCTCAGGCCTCCAGTCCGCATTTTGAGCCCCAGATTAAGCTCCCAGAAACCTTTTCTGGAGACCGGAAGAAGTTTCTCTCTTTTAAGGAGAGTTGTAAACTTTACTTCCGTTTGCGCCCCGTGTCCTCTGGCCCCGAGAGTCAACGCGTGGGCATTATCATTTCCCGATTACAGGGTGATCCCCAGGACTGGGCGTTCTCTTTACCTGCTGGCGCCAGTTGTTTATATTCTGTGGAGGGGTTCTTTCAGGCCCTAGGTACCCTCTATGATGAACCAGACAGGGCTCTAGTAGCCGAGACGGCTCTAAAGGCACTGGTTCAGGGCAATTTACCAGCGGAGGATTATTGCACCCAATTCAGAAGGTGGTGTGTCCCCTCAGGATGGAACGAACCAGCCCTGAAGAGTCAGTTCAGGTCAGGTCTGTCTGATAAATTAAAGGATCTTCTGGTCAGTTATCAACTTCCAGAGACCTTAGAGGAGATGATGACCCTTGTTGTCCGACTTGACCGACGGGTTAGAGAGAGACGACAGGAACAACAGTTCTCTTCCCAGATGGTGGTCCAGCCAGAGGCCTATCCCAGAGACAATGCTGAGGTCTCCACCGAGGAACCCATGCAGGTTGGCATGACCCGAGGGAATCTTCGCCGCAGACGTGGAGAATGCTTTTACTGTGGAGATTCTGACCATTGGATCAACCAGTGTCCTAAGAAGGTCCTCTCTGTCAAGTCTCCTAAGGCAAGGCAACCTAAAGACCAGGTACACCCTGAATTTTCTAAATGTAAGCTTTCGGTACCCATTACGATTTCTCTGGGAGTAGATAAATGGGCGGGTAAGGCCTTTATTGATTCTGGCTCAGCGGCTAGCTTTATTGACTCTGAGTATGCTGTTAGATTGGGTATTCCTATGTTTGCCTTACCAACTCCTATCCATGTCATGGCTATTGATGCTACTCCTCTTATTGGTGGTACGGTGAGCTTATGTACCTCGGAGATTTCTCTAACCGTGGGTGTGTGCCACTCAGAGAGATGTTCGCTTCTAGTCCTGGAGAACCTACCTGCTGAGGTGGTACTAGGGTTGCCTTGGCTCCGACTACATAACCCCACTATAGATTGGTCCAATGGGGAGTTGGTGAGATGGGGGCCCTAAGTGTGACTCGTGCCTGTCCGTGGTACAGGCTGGGGTCTCAGTAAAGTCTGATACTTTACCCTCTGTTGTTAGAGAATATTCTGATGTATTCTCATCACCAACCCCAGAAGTTCTACCCCCCCATAGACCTTATGATTGTACCATAGAGCTAGTAGAGGGGGCCAAGTTTCCTAAAGGACGAATTTATAATCTTTCTATGCCCGAACGCAAGGCCATGGAAGATTATATTAAGGAGAGCCTTGGTAAAGGGCATATTAGACCTTCTGTCTCTCCTATGGGGGCGGGGTTTTTCTTCGTTAAGAAAAATGATGGTGGTCTTAGGCCATGTATCGATTACCGGAGATTAAATAAAATCACTGTCCAGAATAGATACTCCCTCCCATTGATTCCGGATTTATTTAACCAGGTCCTGGGGGCAACCTGGTTTTCCAAAATTGACCTGAAAGGGGCATACAATCTAATCCGAATCAAGGAGGGAGACGAATGGAAGACGGCGTTCAATACTCCGGTAGGACACTTTGAATATCAGGTGATGCCTTTTGGACTCAGCAATGCCCCAGCTGTGTTCCAAAACTTCATGAATGACATTCTTAGGGAATTCTTAGGTAAATTTGTTATTGTCTATCTTGACGACATTTTGATATTCTCTCCTGACTTCGAATCCCATGTGTCTCATGTTAGACAAGTATTAGAGGTGTTGAGGGAGAATCAGCAATCCGCTAAACAAGAGAAATGTGTCTTTGGTGTGCAGGAGATTCTGTTTCTAGGGCATGTTCTGACTCCTCACGCCTTCAAGATGGATCCTGGTAAGGTACTAGCAATTAAGGAATGGGTAAGACCTACATCCTTAAAGGCCTTACAACGGTTCTTAGGTTTCGCCAATTACTATCGTAAATTTATTATGAATTTTTCCGTAATTGCTAAACCGTTGACCGACCTTACTAAGAAAGGGGCGGATTTGGAGAATTGGTCTACTGAGGCCATTTCTTCATTTAAAAAATTAAAAAAGGCATTCAGTAGCGCTCCCATTCTGATCCAGCCTGATCAGGAGAAACCTTTTATTGTGGAGGTGGATGCGTCCGAGGACGGCGCAGGAGCAGTCTTTTCACAAGGTCCTGCCAGCCTCACTAATCTGAGACCATGTGCCTTCTTCTCCAGGAAATTCTCTCCCACAGAGAGAAACTACGACATAGGGAATAGGGAGCTGCTGGCCATTAAATGGGCATTTGAGGAGTGGAGGCATTTTCTGGAGGGGGCAAGGCATTGTGTAACTGTTGTCACTGACCATAAAAACCTTATGTTTCTCGAGTCTGCTAAGAGGTTGAATCCCCGTCAAGCCAGATGGGCTCTGTTTTTTACTCGTTTTGATTTTTCCATCACGTTCAGGCCGGGAAGTAAAAATGTGAAGGCGGACGCATTATCTCGGAGCTTCCAGGCTTTTCAACCGACTGAGGTACCACCTGAATCCATCCTACCAGCAAAAATCTTCTTAGCAGCTCTTACCCAGGATATCTCGGCTCGCATTAGGTCGGAACAACATCTGGCACCGGTATCCACCCCAACAGATAAGTTGTTTGTTCCCGTACAATTTCGTCTCCAGCTGTTGGGTGAGTGTCACGATTCTGCCTTTTGTGGACATCCGGGTGTTGAGGGCACTAAGGATCTGGTTTCTAGATCTTATTGGTGGCCCACTCTAACTAGGGATGTCAAGTCCTATGTGTCAGCCTGTGAGGTTTGTGCCAGGTCCAAGACACCTAGGACTCGCCCTGCTGGTAACCTACGACCCCTACCCATTCCCAGTAGACCCTGGTCCCATATCTCGATGGACTTTATAACTGACCTACCGCTGGCGGAGGGTAAGACTGTAGTGTGGGTAGTGGTGGATAGGTTTAGCAAGATGGTCCATTTCATTCCCCTGTCTAAACTCCCGAATGCCAAAACCCTGGCGTCTATTTTTGTGAAAGAAATTGTTCGATTGCATGGTATCCCGGAAAATATTGTTTCGGACAGGGGTGTGCAGTTTGTGTCCAAATTCTGGAGAGCCTTCTGTCAAAGATGTAAAATTTCGTTGTCTTTTTCTTCCGCCTACCATCCTGAGAGTAATGGGCAGACTGAACGCCTTAATCAGTCTGTGGAACAATTCCTGAGGTTGTATGTTGCTGATGACCAGCAATTATGGGTCAAATTCCTTCCATTGGCTGAATTTGCTCTGAATAACCGTGTCAATTCTTCTGCTGGGGTCTCCCCTTTCTTTTGTAACCATGGTTTTCATCCCCGTTTTCATTCTGGGTCGTCCGTCTCCTCCTCTAACCCTGAAGCTGATAAACTCTCCTCCGAACTGTGCACAGTTTGGGCCCGGGTTCAATCGAACCTAGAAAAGGCTCAATGTTCTCAAAAACTCAAGGCCGATAGGAGACGTTCAAGGGGGGTAAACTTTCAGGTTGGGGATAAAGTATGGTTGTCCTCCAAGAATCTATCTCTCAAGGTAACTTCTAAAAAATTTGCTCCTCGTTTTATTGGACCATATAAGATCACGGAAGTGATTAACCCGGTATCTTTTAGGTTGGAGCTGCCCGAGTCATTCCACATTCATAATGTGTTCCATAAATCTCTGCTTAAAAAATATTTTGAACCGGTAGTACCATCAAAAGCCTCGCCTCCGCCAGTTCTTGTTAATGATGCTGTCGAGTATGTGGTGTCTAAAATAGTGGATGTCAGGAAGGTGCGTAATTCCTTGCAGTACCTGATTCACTGGAAGGGGTATGGACCTGAAGAGAGATCTTGGGTACCTGCCAGGGAGGTTCATGCTCCTAGACTTGTTCGTAAATTTCATTTAGAACACCCTGAAAAGCCATCGCCTGAAGTCTTGGGTCCGGTGGCCCCTCGTAAAAGGGGGGGTACTGTCACGGGGTTCCGAAGGTGCACTCGGTCCCTCATTGCCCGCAGAACTGTTGCTTAGCTTTTGGAATGAGGTTCTGTGTTTGACCTCATTCCCAGGGCGGCTTTACTAGCTGGGTGGCTCCTTGCTCCTAAGTCTGCCTTGAGCGCCGAGCTGATCACTCGGTGCTCGACTGGTTGGCCTGTCGGTCATGTGACGCTGGCCACGTCACATGACCCTCACTCCCCACTATAAATACAGGCAGCCTGCTGGCTACAGGTTGCCTGTTAATTTCTAGGTTCCTGGTATTTGTTGGACTGCTGAATACTTACCTGATCCTGTTCCTTGACTATCCTTTTGCCTGATCCTCCTGTACTGCGCATCCGTCCTGGTATTGTGACCTCGGCTCCCACCTGACTACTCTCTTAGGACTCCTCTTGTACTTCTCTGCTCTCCTGGTATTTATGACCCCGGCTTCTCCTGACAATTCTCTGCTTGCTCCATTTGTACTTTGCAGCTTTCCTGGTATTGACTCGGTCCGTTCACGTCCTGTTGTTTGTCTGTCTGTCATCCCTGCACTTACTCCAAGTTAGGGATTGCCGTCCAGTTGTCCCCTGTCATTAGGACTCGCGAGGCAAGTAGGCAGGGCCAGGGGTAAGGGTGGAGCGCAGTGGTCACTTCCCTCCCCCCCTGTGTGTGTGTGTACGCGACCGTTACACCATGGATGGCAGGCTTTTGAGTGTCCTTGCAAAGAAAGGTGGCTATATTGGTCACTGATTTGTTTTTGTTTTGTTTTTGAATGTCAGAAATGTATATTTGTGAATGTTGAGATGTTATATTGGTTTCACTGGTAAAAATAAATAATTTAAATGGGTATATATTTGTTTTTTGTTAAGTTGCCTAATAATTATGCACAGTAATATTCACCTGCACACACAGATATCCCCCTAAAATAGCTAAAACTAAAAACTACTTCCAAAAATATTCAGCTTTGATATTAATGAGTTTTTTGGGTTCATTGAGAACATGGTTGTTGTTCGATAATAAAATGAATCCTCAAAAATACATGCCTAATAATTCTGCACGCCCTGTATTGTTGTGACTTAGATGAAGATCAGATCACATTTTATGACCAATTTGTGCAGAAATCCATATAATTCCAAAGGGTTCACATACTTTTTCTTGCAACTGTATGTGCACCAAAAAATGTGGCGTAACGCTAAGCTAAATTGTAGTGGTGTAAACTTAGACTAGACGTTCTAAAAATGCAGCAGATTTACCATCCAGCATCATCCACTGTGATACGTCTGGCGCAGTTTAAAGGGAATTTGTCACCAGAGACCTCCCTATCAAAGTGCATAGACCACATAGCTGTAGTTCACCCGATTAAAACACAGTTTTTCTCCAGTTGATCCCAAACTCCGTTCCTGAGTTACGATACGTTTTACTAATATGCAAATTAGGCCTTTGGTGCAATGAAGGCGTCACCATTGCTCTTGTTGCACCCAAGTGCCACTCATTTTTATGGCCAGTCCTTCCCTGTCTGCTTTAATTGACTGGGCCAGGCAATAGCAAATTAGCGGTGGTGGGGCTGGCCACAGAAAGGAGTGGAGTTTGGGTGCAACAAGAAAAATACTGATCATGCCCTCATTGCACCAAAGGCCTAATTTTCATGTTAGAAAAATGTATCATAACTTGGGAATGAAGACTCAGATCAGAAACAGAAAATCAATGGTTTAATCAGGTGAACTACAGCTATGTGTCTATTCAAACAATTTGATAGGATGGTCGCTGCTGACAGGTTTCCTTTAAGACTGTCTATTTACAGTCTCTTACTTTTAGAGAGTATTAGTAAATCTGCCTCATTATGTCGGTTCTCTAATGCTATTTAGTTATTACTTTTTCCTATATTAAATTACTGGAAATGTTATGAATTATATATAATTTTTAAGACTATACTTTCCATTATGCAAATGAAGCGCAAGTTTTAAACAGACACCAAACAATCAAGGGCATGTTAGGATATCCGAGCTCAGAAATCTGCAGACATACACTCACCTAAATAATTATTAGGAACACCATACTAATACGGTGTTGGACCCCCTTTTGCCTTCAGAACTACCTTAATTCTACGTGGCATTGATTCAACAAGGTGCTGATAGCATTCTTTAGAAATGTTGTCCCATATTGATAGGATAGCATCTTGCAGTTGATGGAGATTTGAGGGATGCACATCCAGGGCACGAAGCTCCCGTTCCACCACATCCCAAAGATGCTCTATTGGGTTGAGATCTGGTGACTGTGGGGGCCATTTTAGTACAGTGAACTCATTGTCATGTTCAAGAAACCAATTTGAAATGATTCGAGCTTTGTGACATGGTGCATTATCCTGCTGGAAGTAGCCATCAGAGGATGGGTACATGGTGGTCATGAAGGGATGGACATGGTCAGAAACAATGCTCAGGTAGCCTGTGGCATTTAAACAATGCCCAATTGGCACTAAGGGGCCTAAAGTGTGCCCAGAAAACATCCCCCACACCATTACACCACCACCACCAGCCTGCACAGTGTTAACAAGGCATGATGGATACATGTTCTCATTCTGTTTACGCCAAATTCGGACTCTACCATTTGAATGTCTCAACAGAAATAGACACTCATCAGACCAGGCAACATTTTTCCAGTCTTCAACAGTCCAATTTTGGTGAGCTCGTGCAAATTGTAGCCTCTTTTTCCTATTTGTAGTGGAGATGAGTGGTACCCGGTGGGGTCTTCTGCTGTTGTAGCCCATCCGCCTCAAGGTTGTGCGTGTTGTGGCTTCACAAATGCTTTGCTGCATACCTCGGTTGTAACGAGTGGTTATTTCAGTCAACGTTGCTCTTCTATCAGCTTATATCAGTCAGCCCATTCTCCTCTGACCTCTAGCATCCACAAGGCATTTTTGCCCACAGGACTGCCGCATACTGGATGTTTTTCCCTTTTCACACCATTCTTTGTAAACCCTAGAAATGGTTGTGCGTGAAAATCCCAGTAACTGAGCAGATTGTGAAATACTCAGACCGGCCCGTCTGGCAGCAACAACCATGCCACGCTCAAAATTGCTTAAATCACCTTTCTTTCCCATTCTGACATTCAGTTTGGAGTTCAGGAGATTGTCTTCACCAGGACCACACCCCTAAATGCATTGAAGCAACTGCCATGTGATTGGTTGACTAGATAATTACATTAATGAGAAATAGAACAGGTGTTCCTAATAATTCTTTAGTGAGTGTACAAGCTAAATAATACAATTTACAAAGTTCGTGATTCACCAAACATGCGAACATATGGCGATATTCTTTTGCTTTGTGCCGAACTTTTACCCATGACACATCCATCAGGTGGGACAGGACAGCCAATTGAGACATTTCAGCACATGGACACATCCCCACCCTATAAAAGAACCTGATCTGGCAGCCATTTTACATTGTGTGTTTTGCCAGTGTAGGGAGAGGTTGAATTGTGGAGCAGGGACAGGCGGTTAGGGACACCAAACGCTAGCTAATAGGGCCACAAAAGTCCTTTTAAGGACTGGTATAGGTGTGCTATCAATAGGTGTGATATACTGAGGGGTTTGATATACTTATAATATACTTTCTAGCATAGAAAGTATATTATAGTGCATTTGTATTGTGCAGCAGTTCTGTGCGGTTCTGCTGTGATACCGCAGCTATATAGAGGGACAAGCGCTATTGAAACAACTATTTGCAACAGGTGTGATATACCTGTTGCCCCAAAAAAAACTGATTGAGGGGTGTGATATACCTTCTTCCACAAAATACTGACTGAGGGCTGCGATATACCTGTTGCCCTAAATAAAAAGGGTGGTGTGATTTAACTGTTGTGGCAAAAAAAAAAATTGAGGGGTGTGATATACCTGCTTCCACAAAATACTGATTAAGCGGTTTGATATACCTGCTTCCACCAAATATTGATTATGGTCTGCGATATACCTGCTTCCACAAAATACTGATTAAGGGGTTTGATATACCTGCTTCCACCAAATATTTATTAAGGGCTGGGATATACCTACTTCAACAAAATACTGATTAAGGCCTCTTGCACACGACCGTATGGCTTTTTCAATATTTTGCGGTCCACATAAAACGGATCCGCAAAAAATACAGATGACGTCCGTGTGCATTGTTTTTTGCGGAACGGAACAGCTGGCCCCTGATAGAACAGTACCATCCTTGTCCGTGATGTGGACAATAAAAGGACATGTTCTATCTTTGAACGGAACGTAAAAACGGAAATACGGAAACAAAAGGCATACGGAGTAACTTCCGTTTTCTTTGCGGATCCTTTGAAATTAATGGTTCCTTATACAGTCCGTATACGGAATGCAAAAAATGGAACGTATACGGAAAAAAAAAGGTTTGTGTGCAAGAGGCCTAAGGGGTTCAATATACCTATTTCCACCAAATATTGATTAAGGCCTACCATATACCTGCTTCCACAAAATACTGATTAAGGGTGTCTTCTTTCCAAAATGGGGTCACTTGTGGGGTATTTATACTGCCCTGGTACTTTAGGGGCCCTAAAGCGTGAGAAGTAGTTTGGAATCCAAATGCGTAAAAAATGCCCTGTGAAATCCTAAAAGTACTCATTGGAATTTGGGCCCCTTTGCGCACCTAGGCTGCAAAAAAGTGTCACACATGTGGTATCGCCATACTCAGAAGAAGTGTTTTGGGGTGTATTTTTACATATACCCATGCTGGGTGAGAGAAATATCTTTATATATTTTTTATACAAAGTTGTCAATTTACAGAGATATTTCTCTCACCCAGCATGGGTATATGTAAAAAGACACCCCAAAACACATTGCCCTACTTCTCCTGAGTACGGCCATACCACATGTGTGACACTTTTTTTCAGCCAAGATGCGCAAAGGGGCCGAAAGTCCAACTAGTACCTTTTAGGAGAGCATTTTTTACGCATTTGGATTCCAGACTTCTTCTCACGCTTTAGGGCCCCTAAAATTCCAGGGCAGTATAACAACCCCACATGTGACCCCATTTTGGAAAGAAGACACTCCAAGGAATTCCTTGAGGGGCATGGCGAGTTCATAGATTTTTTTTTTGGCACAAGTTAGCGGAAATTGATTTTTTTTTTTTCTCACAAAGTCTCCCTTTCCGCTAACTTGTGACAAAAAGTTCAATCTTTCATGGACTCAATATGCCCCTCAGCGAATACCTTGGGGTGTCTTCTTTCCAAAATGGGGTCATTTGTGGGGTGTTTGTACTGCCCTGGCATTTGAGGGTCTCCGCAATTATTACATGTATGGCCAGCATTAGGAGTTTCTGCTATTCTCCTTAGGCCTCATGCACACGACCGTTGTTTGGGTCCGCATCCGAGCCCGCGCTTTGCGGACAAGAATAGGCCTTTATATTGCCGGCAAATTGCGGAAGTCAACACGGCGCCTTAAGTTTTTTGCGCATCCGCAGTTTGCGGACCGCAAAAGACGGCACAGTCGTGTGTATGAGGCCTTATATTGAGCATACGGGTAATGAGATTTTTTTTTTTCGTTCAGCCTCTGGGCTGAAAGAAAAAATTAACGCCACAGATTTCTTCATTCGCATCGATCAATGTGGATGAAAAAATCTTTGCCAAAAAATGTGAAAAAAAAAAAAAAGCTGCGATCGCTAATAAAGATCCAAAAAGCTCAAAAGTGATCTTTATAGCGCCGCAGCGATTTTACGGTGTTTTTGCAGTGATCAGAAAAAAAAACATTTCTGTCACTGCGGTGGGGCGGACTGAACGCAAGTGTGCGCACAAGATCAGGCCTGATCGGGCGAACACTGCGTTTTTTGTAGAGCCTAAGGTGACCCTAATGTACTGATATAGATCTGATTGCGATCAGTCTTGATCACTTACAGATACTATATAGTACTAGTGCTGATTAGCGACAGCGATGACGCTAATCAGCGACTAATCAGTGACTGCGGTGCGGTGGGCGCTAACTACCTAACAAGTGGCTAACTAACTGGCGTTGATAAGGGACCCTTAGGCCCTATTCACATGTCCGCAATTCTGTTCCGCATTTTGCGGAATGGAATTGCGGACCCATTCATTTCTATGGGGACAGACTTTGTCCCGCTCAGGTCCGGAATTGCGGATCTGCACTTCCGGGTCCGCACTTCCGTTCCGCAAAAATATAGAACATGTCCTATTCTTGTCCGCAATTGCGGACAAGAAAAGGCATTTTCTATATAGTTCTGGCAATGTGCGGATCCGCAAAATGTGGAAAGCACATTGCCAGTGTCCGTGTTTTGCGGATCCGCGGATCCGTGGATCCGCAAAACACATACGGACGTCTGAATGGAGCCTTACAGGGAGGTGATCAATGACAGGGAGTCTATATGGGGTGATCAGGGGTTAATAAGTGACAGGGAGGGAAGTGTAGTGTAGTGTGGTGCTTGGTGCTACTTACAGAGCTGCCTGTGTCCTCTGGTGGTCGATCCAAGTAAAAGGGACCACCAGAGGACCAGGTAGCAGGTATATCAGACGCTGTTAACAAAACAGCGTCTAATATACCTTTCTGATGTAAAAAAAATCGCATCTACAGCCTGCCAGCGAATAATCGCCGCTGGCAGGCTGTGGATCAACTTGTTTAGCTCACGATCCTGTGAGCGCGCGTTCACAGGAAATCTCGCATCTCGCGAGATGACGCGTATATGCGTCCTGGAGGAATAACCCGGCCGCCTGCAGGACGCATCCCTGCGTTAGGCGGTCGGGAGGTGGTTAAGGGGTTTGATATCACCACCACCACCACCATAGCCCTTCCACTCGAGTCAGAGAAATTGTTTTCCTATCCATTCCCAGACCTTACCGATGCGCAGCCATTCTTGGCATCGGATGAGGAAGAGGCGGTAGCAACGGCCACCACCCAGCGGTCTGACGACAGTACCCAGATCAGCCCAAGGAGGGAGGTCCCCACTGTTGCTGCCTACTCCGAGATCTCAAATGTCAGTGGTGGTGAAGGTGACGATGACGTTTCGATGGACATCACGTGGGTGCCCATAAGAGAGGAAGAGGAGGGGAGTTCAGAGGTAGAGACAGAGCAGCAGAGAGGGAGGAGAAGGAGGAGAAGCAGGCAGAGCTCGCAGGGCACAGGAGGCAAAAAGCAGAGTGCAAATGTATCTGGAGCGAGCCATCCACCATGCAAGGTCACTTCTGGTGCTCCCAGTACACCGGCACATTGCTCTGAAGTGTGGGCTTTTTTTAATGTGTCAGCTGCTGAAAATAGTGTTGCCATCTGCAGCCTGTGCTGTCAACGCATAAGTCGCGGTAAGCCCAACACTCACCTATGGACGACCGCCTTAAGAAGGCACCTGGCCTCCCATGACCGAGTCCAGTGGTAGCAATGCCGTCAGAAGCCACAAAGCCACACTCCCGGCGCTCCACGTCTTGCCTCTTCTCCTTCTCCTCCCATTTGTCCTCCACTCCACCTTCCACCGTGCCGTCGTCATGTTCATCTGGCACAAGGCAGGCTTCCGTGACCCAAATGTTCGAGCGTAAAAAGTTGATGATGCCAGATAACCCTCTGGCCCAACGGCTGACCGCTGGCTTGTCGGTTAGCCCACCAACTACTGCCATATAAACTGTTGGACTCGAAGGCCTTTAGAAAATTTGTGGCCATTGGCACACCGCAAGGGAAGGTCCCCGGAAGGAAATATTTCTTCCAGAAGGGGATCCCTGAGCTATATGGCCACGTTCAGCGGCAAGTGTATATATCTGGCACACAGTGTCGGTGCCAAAATACATCTGACCACAGACTTTTACTGCCAATTGGGTGAACCTTCTGACGGCCGTCAAGCATTTAACCCGTGGCTCCCGTGTGGATTTGGTGTTACCGCCAAGGATTGCATGCAGGCCTGCCTCTTCTTCTCCTCCTCCTACCCCATCCTCCGTCTCCTCCTCAGCTAACTCCTCCTTTCCACTGCTACCGCCTCTTCTGCTGCGCCTCCCCAAGCTCCCCAGAACTTATTCGACATCCCAGGTGAGACTTTGCCAGGCTGTGCTGCGGCTGTTGTGCCTGGAAGCCAAGAGCCACACCGGTCCTGCACTGCTTTCAGCTCTGCGGTCACAGGCCGATCAGTGGCTAAACCTGCTCAATTTGACAGTTGGTAAAGTGGTGTGCGACAACGGTGCCAATCTGCTGAGCGTGCTAAAGCAGGGCAAAATGACACACGTGCCGTGCATGGCACACGTCCTGAACTTAGTTGTGCAGGAATTCGTTGCCAAATACCCTGGGGTCCAGGACGTCTTGCGGCAGGCCAGAAAAATCTCTGGCCATTTTAGAAGATCTTTCACGACCATGGCTCGCCTTGCTGACGTTCAGCGGCGACACCACCTGCCCGTCAGACGTCTGATTTGTGACAGCCCGACACGCTGGAACTCCACCTTGTATATGCTTGATAGGCTTCTTCAGCAGCAACATGCTGTTAACGACTACCTGTATGAACTCTGCAGCAGGACAGGTTCTGGGGAGCTTGGTTTCTTTTCACCGTTCCAGTGGCTGCTCATGCGCAACGCATACAGACTTCTGCAGCCATTTTATGAGATCACCAAACTGGTCAGTCACAGCCAGGGTACCATCAGTGACATCGTACCTTACGCCTTCTTTCTGGAGCGTGCATTGCGTTGTGTCATTGATCAAGCTGTTGAGGAGCAGGAGCTGGAAGATGAGGAAGTTGCCATGCTGAATGAATTCCCGGGGGGGCTACTCCATCTGAAACAAGTCAGCAGGAGTCTAAAGAGAAGTCAGAGGAGGATGGTGACTAGGGGGAGGAGGAGCAGCAAGAAGAGCAGGCTTTGAGGGGAACTTTAAACTTTTCGGGGATCCCTGGTGTTGTCCGTGGCTGGCGGGAGGACGACATTCTCCTGGGCGATGAGCAGAAGCCAAGGCGCTCCACTGCTTCCAATTTAGTGCAAATTGGGGCCTTCATGCTCCAGTGTTTGAAGAGGGACCCCCGTATAAAAGGCATAAAGGGCAAGGACCAGTACTGGGTGTCAATGTACTTAGACCTCCGGTACAAACACAAAATGGAAGACATGTTACCAGCATCATAGAGGGCTGGCAAAATGCAGCATTTACAGGCTTTGCTGCGAGAGATGCTGCATTCTGCTGTTGCGGACGCTGGCAGAGGAATTTCCACCCACAGCAAAACAGGTGCGGGTACCAATCCTGCCGCGCCTGCAAGAAGAGCGCGGTTTGAAGATGTGTTGGCCACTTCGGATATGAGATCATTCTTGAAGCCAACCCATCGACAGCCGCCCTCCGGATCCAGCCTCAGGGAATGCCTAGACCAACAAGTGTCTGACTACATCGTGTTATCGGCCGATGTGAACGCTCTGAGAAGCTAGGAACCCCTGGACTACTGGGTGTGCAGGCTTGACCTGTGGCCAGAGCTGGCACAATTTGCCATGGAACTCTTGGCTTGCTCCTCGTCGAGTGTCCTGTCCGAAAGGACGTTCAGCGCAGCAGGGGATCGTGACTGATAAGTGCACTCGCCTAGCTCACGACAGTGTGGACTACCATTTCTAAAAATGAATGAGGCATGGATCTCGGAGGAATTTAACACCTGTGACGACCACGTGTAATTGAATTTCCTCATGCCAGCTCACACATATCCGCCACCACCCAGAACAAAGAATGGTCCTTGTCTTATGTATATACAGCGGCATAAAAAGCCTTTTCTGTCAGGTGAATGCCTAATTTTTGGGGCCTCTACTCCAGTGGCCTACAGTAAAATTTTTATCCAGTGACCGCCTAATGTACCTTCAGCCACATCATCACAAGTTCTTTTCTGTCAGGTGAATGCCTAATTTTTGGGGCCTGTACTCCAGTGGCCTACAGTAAAAATTTTATCCAGTGACCGCCTAATGTACCTCCAGCCACATCATCACAAGTTCTTTTCTGTCAGGTGAATGCCTAATTTTTAGGTCCTGTACTCCAGTGGCCTACAGTAAAATTTCTAACCAGTGACCGCCTAATGTACCTCCAGCCACATCATCGCAAGTTCTTTTCTGTCAGGGTAATGCCTAATTTTTGGGTCCTGTACTGGCCTACAGTAAAATTTTTAGCCAGTGACCGCCTAATGTACCTCCAGTCACATAATCACAAGTTTTTTTCTGTCAGGTGAATGCCTAATTTTTGGGGCCTGTAATGGCCTACAGTAACATTTTTAGCCAGTGACTGCCTAATGTACCTCCAGCCACATAATCACAAGTTATTTTATGTCAGATGAATGCCTAATTTTTGGGGCCTGTACTCCCGTGGCCTAAAATAAAAATTTTCTAGGCTCCAGCAGGGCACATTTTTGAGCGTTTCCCTTTAAGACGCATAAAAATGGCCCCTGATTAAAATACATATTTTTTGTGGGAATTGTTGCCAATGATCCCCCTCTGGTATGTCACTGTCCATGTTGTGGGACTATTTGTGCACTTCTAGTAAGTATTTGGTGGCTTCAAATATGACCTGAAGGTTTTTCAGGTTCACCTGGGGCCCACCGCGAACGCACGGTTCGCCAACATTTGATCGCGAACGCGCGGTCGTGTTCGCGAACCGTCCCGGCCAATGTTTGTCCATCACTACTCAAGATAAGCAGATAAGTGAGCAAAAATAGTTTTCCGTTTGTGGGATGGCCCCTTTATGTACAAGAGGCTAGAGTTGTCATACAACTTTTTCAGAAGTTCATAGACTTGTCCACACTTAGGCTACTTTTACACTAGCGTTTTTGCTGAATCCGGCAGGGTTCAGCAAAAACGCTTCCGTTACTGATAATACAACCATCTGCATCTGTTATAAACGGATCAGTTTGTATTATCTTTAAAATAGCCAAGACGGATCCGTCATGAACTCCATTGAAAGTCAATAGGGAAAGGTTCCATTTTCTATTGTGTTAGAGAAAACGGATCCATCCCCATTGACTTGCATTTTGGGTCATGACGGATCTGTCTTGCTCTGCATCCCAGGACGGAGAGCAAACCTTACCATGCTGCGGTTTGTTCTCCGGTATGAGAAGGGAACGAAATGTATTTTGGAGCATTCCGTTCTGTACAGTTAGGTTTTGTCACTATTGACAATGAATGGGGACAAAACAGAAGCGTTTTGTTTTTTTTCGGTATTGAGACCGTATGACGGATCTCAATACCGGAAAATATTAACGCTAGTGTGAAAGTAGCCTTAGACAGCCATTTAAAAAATTCTTAGTCATCCTATGCAATGCTTCATAATGGGCCCTATCTGCCATGTTCTCCTAGAAGTACCCATCTAATAAAAAAGACTGCCTAAACCCCTTTATAACAGACGTGCTGTAGAAATCTTCATACAAAACCATGAGAAAATGTTGTAGGCATCCACATGCAAACCAGTAATTCAAACCTTTCATGAAGGTAGAGAACTCTTTAGAAGAGATGGAGAAAGCTAAACATAATAAAAAGTAGTATTTGTATATTTTTATATGGACTGGTTTTCATCAACTTATTCCTATAATATTGTAATATAGAATATTTGGGATATTCTCACTCTGTTCTAACTTTGTAACAGGTGCTCTTGTCTCCATACTGCTACCCAAGCAACCTAGTTTTATTTGAGTCAAATAGGATGATGCAGCTGTTCTGTAATGGGTCACGACTTCAGTTTTCTTTATTTCAGCATACTAAAAATGTACCGTATTTCTGAAAAGGGAGTAAGATTAATGTAATATCATTCTAGCCACATATGAGTCGACATAAAAAGTGATGATGGTGCAGATAAATGTAATTCACCAGGTTTTGCAGCTTTTTGCTTTTGCTTTTATAAACAAGGCACCTGTAAAATATTTTTTCATGACTCATATTTTACAATAATATACTACTGAACTGAAATATCAACCTCCTGTATCATATGAGAGTAGGGTTGAGCCAAACGAGCTTCGGATCATAGATCCGAAGTTGCTTCAGTCAAAAGTTCATTTGAATGCTATATGGAGATCCGTCTCCGTACAGCATTCAAACGTATGGTCTTTGGCGAAGTGAAATTCTTTATCTCTGAAGTCTCGCAAGACTTCAGTGAATAACTTTAGGCATCAATTTTTAAACTTGAAAACCATTTTAAAACTTGATTCCGAAGTCGGCTTCGGTACGGCTGATACCTTGGTACGAAAGCCGACTTCAGATTCAGGTTTTAGAATGGTTTTCAAGTTTAAAAATCAAAGTCTGAAGTTATCCAGCAAATTTCACCTCGCCAGAGACCATACATTTGAATTCTGTTCGGAGATGGATCTCCATACAACATTCAAACAATGGCCGAAGCGACTTTGGATCTTGGATCCGAAGCTCACTTCGCTCAACACTATATGAGACTAAAAATGTCCAGACACTCAATTTATGTCTTTTTAATAACACAGTAAGAAAAATGCAGAAAACATGAATATTGTCATGTCCTGTTATAGTCAATGGTTCTCTAATATTTTATTGTCTCTGTCATCTCCGTAGTGGAGTCCTATTTAAAAAGGTTGTTCCATTACAACAACTTATTCCCCATACACAGGACAGGGGAGAAGTGACAGTTTGGTGAGGTTCGACTGCTGCAGCCTTCGCTGGTCACTAGAATGGGGGCCAGTTTTCCCCCATTTAACTACAGCAGTGAACATACAGATGTAGCAGGGTTAGCACTCAAACTCTTAAGTCAAATTTCTTAAATCATCGTGTTATCTTGAAACAAAAGCCATTGAAAAGCAATTGAAGGTGTTTGCTTAGTTTAGATAACACATCTCAGAAATCTCAGAAAGCATGATTGTTAACTCTACTACATCGATACATGCGGGTTGACACTAGGCCCCATTGTAGTAATCAGCAGGTGATCCAACAGTCAGACCTCCCCCAATCTAACACTTATCTCTTGTGGATAGTATTCAAAATAGAAAAATGTCCACATGCAAATAGATCACACCTGATTGCAGTAAAATACCAAAATCAATTTATTTAGTACTACAAACTCAGGAGGACACAAACTACAAACAAAAACACTTAAAATTCCTGAAGATTATTGGAAGTGCTATAAAGGAATAGTAAGGCACCCCCCAAATACCACAGCAATGGAAACCCTGATAGGATAAGATCTTCCCCAGTAAAATATATCAATAAAGTGGAAGTGCAAAATCAAAAAAGATCACAAAACAAAGCAACAATATTGTGGTATCAAAGTGCAAAAATAAGTCAAAATGAACATACAGTGTATTTGGAAAGTCTTTAGACCCATTAACTTTTTTACATTTTGTTATGTTGCAGCTTTGTGCTAAAATTATAAAAATATTCATCCCCCTCCAAATCAATCTGTACTCACTACCCCATAATGAGAAAGTGAAAACAAAATTTTAGCAAACAAAACAAACAAACAACATTTTGCATGGATATAAGCATTCTCTTGATTCACATTTTTCTTGATCATCTTTGAGAAGTTTCGACATCTTGATTGGAGTCCACTTGTAGTAAATTCAGTTAAGTGGACATGATTTGGAAAGATACACCCCTGTCCATGTACAGAGCAAAGCATAATAGAGCCAAACACAAACCATGGGGAGGACAAAACTGATTGTAGAGCTCAGAGACAGGAGAGTGTGGAGGCACAAACTCCCCACCAAACTACGTAATCGGGGAAGAAGGGCTTTGGTATGAGAGGTGACCAAGAACCCAATGGCTGAGCTCTAAAGATCCTGTGTGCATATGAGAGAAATTTCTATAAGGGCAACCATCACTGCAGTACTCCACTAATCTAGGTTTTATGGCAGATGGTTAAGAAAGAAACCTCTCCTCCTTAAAAATCTTATGAAAGCCTGCCTGGCGTTTGCAAAAAAGCACCTAAATGATCTGAGAAACAAGATTCTCTTGTCTGATATGTCTGGAGGAAACCAGGCTCTGCTCACCTGCCCAATACCATCCCTACAGTGAAGTATAGTGGTGGCAGTATCATGCTGTGGGGTGTTTTTTTTAGCAGCTGGGACACAGAGACTGGCCAGGGATGGAGGAAAGCTGAATGGAGCAATGTGCAAAGAAATATTTAATGAAAATGTGATCCAGAATGCTCTGGACCTCAGACTGGGCTGACGGTTAACTTTTCAACAAGACAATGACCCTAAGTACACAGCCAAGACAACATTCGAGTCGCTTAGAGACAACTCTCTGAATGTCCTTGAGTGGCCCAGAAAGACTCCTGACTTGAACCCAAATGAAAATCTCTGGAGAGACCTGAAAATGACTGCGCACTGACGCTCTCCATCCAACCTGACACAGCTTGAGATGATTTGAAGAGAAGAATAGCAAACCTTATGGTATCATACTCAAGAAGACTGGAGGCTGTAATCGCTGCCAAAGGTGCTTCAACTAAGTTCTGAGTAAAGGGTCTAAATACTTATGTCAATGCAAGAATATAATGTTTCCTTTTCAATACATTAATAAAGATTTCAAAGATTCTATTTCCACTTTGTCATTATGGGGTATTGAGCGCAGAATGATGGGGAAAACCTTGAGGCTGCAACATAACAAAAAGTTAATAAAGTGAAAAGGGTCTGAAGACTTTTCGAATGTATTGTACGCATGAAACAAAAAGACTAAAAAAGGTATAAAAAAAACATGGTGCTAAACATACAACCGATTACACCAAAGTGACAATGGGGGGAGGGTCTCACAGTAAATGTACAGTAAATGTACCGCCACTCACCCAATTAACGAGCAAAGTGCTTGTTCATCAGATAATTGTATTTTTTGTGCAGCACAAAAGATAATCGTTTCTTATTGGCAGATTGTGCTGTGTAAATACGATCTGCTGCCGGGAAACAACAAGATAGTATGGGGAAGAGAGATGGCATTAGCGATTGCTCCTCCCCATACTCTGGAGGAGATCGGTGCATGCAAATGCACCTCTCCTCTCCGCTAGCAATCAGTAGATTATCGGGAAGGAACCCTTACTTCCTGACAATCTACTAGATTGCCGTCTCGTGTAAAGGGACCATAAGAGTGCTGTGGGCAAAACCCCACGCATATCACTGCTCAGAGAGGAAGGACTTGTGCTGAATCTACTGCAAAATAAGCCAGCCAATAGATGATATTAAGTTAGACAAAAATGTCGAACCATGCACCAAAGATAAGTAGATAGGTAGAGATGATGGACATAGATAGATAGATGCTCCTAGAACCTGCTATATGGTAACATAAGTTGTAAATGTTACCTAGTAACAGTAATTTGAAACTTTCACAACTTTCAAAAATTACTCTATTATATCTGTACTAAAAAATTCCCGTCAGTCCCATTGAGTTTGGATGGAGCGGCAACACGCATGTCCGACCACCACTCCACACAAACATATAACCAAATGCAACAGCATTCTGCAAACACTGAATTTTACTAATACTATACTCACTATATAAATTAATATGACAGACTTAACAGATACATTTTGAACAAAATCATTTGTGCGCATCCACTACAGGAAGGTGACCACTTTCTATGATGACTTCTCTCCTATTTTTTTTTAATTTGTCCCACAGCCAGCAGTACCTGGGAAGAAATCCATACTCATCCTCAGAACTCAATTCTGGCTCCATAACTCTATTCACTGGAAGAGAGTGAAGAAAGTCTGGGAGCTAGGGAGCTGGAACAGAGTGGCGGGAATAGGTGAGTATGGATTTCTCCACAGGTACTGGCGGCCTGGGGGAAGGGGGGAGCAAATTTTTAAAAAGTTAATAAGAAATGTACTTAAATTATATGATGGGCATACCTTTTTATCTTTACATTTATATTTAAAATTGTCCATACCACTCCCTCATCAGACTTCTACAGAAACTTTACTACAGAAACTAAAAGGCTGCTGCAAGACTGCTTTCCGCCTGGGGAAAAAATGCCTGGTTGACACTCAGGGGGATAGATCCCTATTGACATATAGAAAAGAATATTAGTGATGAATCATTGAATGCCACCCCTTAATGTAAAGGATACACTTATTTAACATACATTTTAAGATATCTCCATACATACTGTTCCAAGTATAGGTCTCACTGTCTACCATAAAACAGATTAATTTGTTCATTAAAATCCCATGTTTTGCCATCCAGCTCTCCTCCAGAAGGCAGAAATATCTCTCTAAAGCCATCTATAGGAGTTACCCTGTAAGTCAGTGTTCAGCTCATTAAAGAGCCTTGAAACATGACTTGGGTTATCAGCCAAACCACAGTCTCCTCAGACAGCAATTCCAGGGTTCTTGCCCATCATCAGAACAGAGCACGGTACTGGTTGGCTGGATGAGGGCCCTTTGAAGTAGCTCTCATGGGGATGGGGTAAGTATTATTTTTCCTTGCAGAGACACCAATCTTAACACACAGTCATGTCATGAAGGACAAGTAAACTTAGTTCTACTAAACTCTATTTGGAGAGGAAGCTAGTTACTTTCTTCCTCACTGATGTCATCATTGTCCTACATTTCTTAACACTCTTTGTTTTTTGACTGATCGAGGTAAACCTACAGGAAGTAAATTATTCCAAGAGCTGTGTGCTGAGCTGTGAGCTTTCATAGACAAATGCATTTTAAAGGAAGTCTGTCACCAACATATTCACTGTGAAACCATGCATCATTTCTTGTAGGGCTAGCTTAGCTTAAAGTAATCCTACCTTTGACTTAATGATCCATTGCTTCATACTTGAGACAAAGGACTTTAAGTCTGCAGTATATGGAAGCAAGCAGGTAATACACTCAGGGTGGGCCCAAGCCACTCTGTGCGCCCTTGCTCCCCCTGCTTGGTCTGCCAGACCCTCTCTCTTCTTCTTGATTGACAAATCCAAGGTCCTGCATTGAACTTTTCATCCTTACTCTGTCAATCAAGAAGGTAAGGGATGGCTGGAAAAAGAAGCAGAAGGAACAAGGAAGCACAGAGTGACTTGAGCACACCCTCAGTGCACTTAACTGCTCATTTGCATATGTTTTAAAAGTACTTTTCTTCCGAATAAAGCAACAAATTGCTAAGTGAGGAGTATTATTATGGTGAGTTGAGTCATAGAAAGCATTGTGCCTGGTTTAACAGTCAATTTTCCGATGACTGACTTTCTTTAACTCACTGATTTCAAGACAGGTCTCGCACTCTGTGCCCATTGACTCCACAGTTTGGGAAAGGAAGGTTCTCCCCGATAAAAACTAAAAGGGGTCACAAAAGGCAAAGTGGGAAGGATTATCAGGGTGCACAAGGAATGTAAATAGCAACTCCTTGAGAGCTAATATGGCTGACAATCATAACTACTTCCTGTCTCCAGAAAGTGAGGGCAAGGGATGTCTAGAGAACACATGGTTGACCTCACATGAGAAAAACCTTACATTTATGGAAAATAAATGAAGGTAGATGTAAATGCTTTGTTAATGTTAATATTGTATAACTTCATATTTCTGGGCTTTTCCAAGGGAATTTGTCTGCCACAATTAGTGATATTTACAGTTTTGATCCAGAACGGTTTTTGCTATTCTTTGATCTATTCTATCCAGAAAAACTGGATACTTTATAATGAATCATTACAGATGTGTCACAGATTCTGTAAACACAGAAGTCAAATTGCCTTATAACGAAATCTATACATTTTTTAATGTTATCAACAAACAATATATTATACCCCAAAAAAGAAGAAAATTGTGGGTAAAATTAGGTTTTAATTCATAGTAAAAAGTTATCCTATGTGGTCAAAAATGTGGGACTGGTTGTTGATTACAGAGTAAAAAGGAAACAAAGGGGGGCATTTACTATCCAGAAATATGCCTATATTAGGTGTATTTCTGGCACAGATTGCTGCGCAAAGGTTATCTGCGTCGCAATCTGCAACTTTTGCCCGCTCATGCCAGGTCTAAAAAAGGGGGCGTAAGGTGGGTGGGGAAAGGGGAGGAGCCAGAAGACTCGTCTCAGTCATCATTTTCTATGCCTTTCTTAGGAAGCTGTCTTACATTTAGAACTGGCACTGGATGTGCCGAAGTTATGTAGAGGCCTCGGCCTCTAAGACCGGCATTTTAGACGCCTGTCTTAATAGCCCCTTTAGGTGGTGGTGGATCTGCCAAAGTTATGTAGAGGTGCCTGCCTCTACATACCTTTGGTGAATCCACCACCAGCTAAAAGGGCTATTAAGACTGGTGTCTAAAATGCCAGTCTTAATAAATGACCCCCAATATGTTTAAAACCACTCTGCATGGTATAAACACATAAAAAGGCGTTATCACCTCACTGACCTCCTGCTGCTCACTTTCAGAGGCTGCTCATTCTACTACATTATCCTCTGTTTCCTGCTGCGGCAATAATGTCCCAACACAGGGATATGTGACCATTGCAGCCAATCACTAGGCTATTTTTAAAATGGGATTGCAAACAACACAAACACTTTAAATGTTTTATGACTAACATAGGTCTGCCCATTGCTTCAAGTTCACCTAAGTACTAAATTTGCATCTGAATCTGGGTTGCCAGATTGCCCAGCTTTGCCTGATTAATTAGGGTGGAGTGCTGATTCTTGAGACTATTTAGGCCTCTTTCACACGGGCGTTGCGAGAAAATGTGCGGGTGCATTGCGGGAACACCCGCGATTTTTCCGCGCGAGTGCAAAACATTGTAATGCGTTTTGCACTCGCGTGAGAAAAATCGCGCATGTTTGGTACCCAAACCCGAACTGCTTGGGATCGGTGTTCTGTAGATTGTATTATTTTCCCTTATAACATGGTTATAAGGGAAAATAATAGCATTCTGAATACAGAATGCATAGTAAAACAGCACTGGAGGGGTTAAAAATAAATAAATAATAATTTAACTCACCTTAGTCCACTTGATCGCGGCCCGGCATCTCCTTCTGTCTCCTTTGTTGAATAGGACCTGTGGTGAGCATTAATTACAGGAACACGACCTTTGATGACGTCACTCCGGTCATCACATGGTACGTCACATGATCTTTTACCATGGTGATTCACCATGGTAAAAGATCATGTGACGTACCATGTGATGACCGGAGTGACGTCACCACAGGTCCTTTACCCAGGTCCTGAAGAAAGGAGACAGAAGGAGATGCCGGCAGCGCAAACAAGTGGACTAAGGTGAGTTAAATTATTTTTTATTTTATTTTTTAGCCCCTCCAGCGCTATTTTACTATGCATTCTGTATTCAGAATGCTATTATTTTCCCTTATAATCATGTTATAAGGGGAAATAATAATGATCGGGTCTCCATCCCAATCGTCTCCTAGCAACCGTGCGTGAAAATCGCACCGCATCCGCACTTGCTTGCAGATGCTTGCGATTTTCACGCAACCCCATTCACTTCTATAGGGCCTGCGTTGCGTGAAAAACGCAGAATATAGAGCATGCTGCGATTTTCACGCAACGCACAAGTGATGCGTGAAAATCACCGCTCATGTGAACAGCCCCATAGAAATGAATGGGTCGGTATTCAGTGCGGGTGCAATGCGTTCAACTCACGCATCGCATCCGCGCAGAATACTCGCCCGTGTGAAAGGGGCCTTATAGGAAGGCCTCATTCCACTCTGGTTGTTGGGTATATTGTTTGCCATGTGCATGTCCTCACACATTGTTATTCAGATCTTGTTCTAGTTTAGTGTGTATTCTGGAATCTGTAGTTCCATTAAGTCTAATGTGTTTTCTGTGTATTTTGGAGTATGTAGTTTCACAGAGTTTTGTGTGTTGCTGTGTTTGTGGTCGGTCTGTTGCTGTGTTGTTTATGTGGTTTATGAAACCATCTGGTTGTTGTGCAATTTAGCCCTACTGTAAGTCCTGGGGGTAAATGGTGACTGCTATAAGTGAGGTCCAGTTTTGAGGTCCTGTGTACAACTTCATACGTCATTACAAAAGGATATGAAAACCTTTAGATGAAAATTTATGACCAAATTCATAAATTAGCTTAGTTGACCATTCATGAGAGGAAGGGCTAAAGACCAAACTAGAACAGGCCAGTGTGACAGATTTGCTAGTGAATGGCATTCTGCGCCTGCTATGTACTGAAATAAATGTAGTCTGCATAAGCCAAATGGTCCAAAGTTCTTGTACTGCAATGGCTGATAATCAATATAAGCATCATGTTGATCCTACAGGTGGACCTCTACCTATCATGTTGGCACTTAGAATGGTGGGAAACCAACTTAATGTCATGGTAATCATAATGATAACGATAATAGTTTACTTGCTATATGGGCCTTCAGAAATGTAAGTATTTTATGTCTTAAGTTGAGTAATGTGCTTTGCTTTATAGTTTTTGAACCAGATTTAAGTATGTTTATGTTGTTTGCTGTATCTGCGTTTCTAACGTTTGTGGTTGCTCTAGAAAACAGTTGACCTTATTCACAGATCTGTGTCGATTTTCTGTCCATGATGTTTTTCATTTGTGACGATGTGCGTGTTATGCTCACTTTTGTTCCATGTGACTTTTTTTTCCCTCTGTGTGTCATCCATGTGAAAAAAAAAGGAATGTGGCCCATTTACCATGACCTGAATCCTGCAGTGAACTGATTGGCTGAAATAGGGATTTCCTGAGCGTCTCCTAGCAACAGTCCATGCAAAATAAACAGGACAATAGGTTTCAGCGAATCGAGCTTAGGATCATAGCTTAGTTTAAAATGCTGTTTCCATACAGCATTAAAATGTATTGGCTCTGTGGAGGAAACCTTTGTCTCGCCTGAAGTTGCGCAAGACTTCGGCGAATAACTTCAGTATTCCTATCTGCTTAGTTAAAAACATTTTAAAATAGGAATCTGAAGTCGTGTTTAGTACTTGCTGGTACCTACGTGCCAACCCCGACTTTGGATTCCTATTTTAAAATGTTTTTAAATAAGCAGATATGAATGCCGAAGTTATTTAACAAAGTCTCAAGCAACTTTGGGGCCTCCACTAAGCTAATCCATTTTAATACTGTACAGTATCGCTCAATCCTACCAGACACGAATGGCATCCGTGGACCCATAGACAGGAATGGGTGTGTTTAGTGCATGCTCCTGTCTTTTTTTCTGCAGATCAAAGGTCTAACTATGCCCATTGAATTCAACAGATCCAAGCTCCATCCATGGAGAAGACAGACAGCACATGTCCATGATTCAATGATGTGTGAATAAGGCCTGTCGTCAGCTCCCACAATACACTGCTCCCTTGTTACAGAAAGCCAGCAGAATATCTGAATATGACAAAATGCATAAACCCTATCACATACTGTAACTTAGGACTAACAAAAGATAAGCAGAGCAAACTAATTTCCATGTTATGTGGAATTTATCCTTAGAAGTGTGAATGCATAGTTTTCGGCTAAGGGTGGTTGTCTAGGAAGATATGTAAATCCTTTACTTTGCATTCAAATCTTCATCATTTTGTAGGATTGGGTGGAAAGTTTTCATTTTAGATGTCAAAGTCGTTTCTGCATAAATCAACTAAGCAGTTTAATTAAATTCCAAAACTCAGAGATTCATCCATCGTTTCTGTAGCAACTTCATTTACATTCATTTGCTTTATATCTGGTGGCTAATACCTAGAAACTCTCTGTTTCTGGTTGACACACAGGTTTTTAGTGGTGTTTTTAGAGCCATTTTTGCCCATGCGGTTTTAGGTGCAATTTTTGCTCTAAGCACACCACCTGGATTCAATCAGAAATATAAACGGACGACTTTACTTCTTCTTCCTGCTGGATCAACTACTGGGTTTGGCTAAAAAATGCTGCATCAAAACCCGCTGTGGCATTTAAAAAAATAATAATTTAAAACTGCTGTGTGTGAAACTGCCTTTGCTATGGCACAAAATCTTTTGCTTTCTTCCTGATGAGTAGATGTTATCCAAAAATTCATGCAAATGGGGCTTAGCCTAAATACCAGATACAGCCCATAGGTAAGAATGGCACTGTTTTTTGGGGAAAAAATTTATAATGAGGCAATCCTATAGATCAGGGATGCCCAGCCTGTGGCCCTCCAGCTGTTGTAAAACTACAAATCCCACCATGCCCTTCTGTAGGCTTATAACTACAGGCTGTCCGAGCATGCTGGGAGTTGTAGTTTTGCAACAGTTAGAGGCCTGCAGGTTGGGCATCCCTGCTATAGATGGTGCAAACTTAGGTTGTCTAGACCTGTGCTAGATTCATCACAGGTGCTTAGGCTGGATGATAAATGTGGTGCACGGCCAGACACATTTGTTTGATTTTATACCAACTTCGGTTGGCATAAAACATTGAGTAAAATGTTGCATTTTAGGCCACACCCCTTTGCCACAAACCATGCCCAGCTTCTGGTAAGACACGCCCTTTTTTCTGATGGTGCAGAAAGTTTTTCTGAACCTAAGGCCCCTTTCACACAGGCAAGTATTCAGCGCGGGTGCAACGCACTGAATATGAACACATTGCACCCGCACTGAATCCTGACCCATTCATTTCAATGGGACTGTGCACATGAGCGATGTTGTTCACACATCACTTGTGCGTTGCATGAAAATTTCAGCATGTTCTACAGTACAGACCAAAAGTTTGGACACACCTTCTCATTCAAAGAGTTTTCTTTATTTTCATGACTATGAAAATTGTAGATTCACACTGAAGGTATCAAAACTATGAATTAACACATGTGGAATTATATACATAACAAACAAGTGTGAAACAACTGAAAATATTTCATATTCTAGGTTCTTCAAAGTAGCCACCTTTTGCTTTGATTACTGCTTTGCACACTCTTGGTGTCACGAGGGTGTCGAGGACCACGCCTGACTCCGTTATACCCGGGGTCAGGAAGTCGCAGCGGTTGGCTGCACGCTCTATTTAAAATAAGGCTGTTTTCCTTTTGGTAGCTTTCTGGGTTTGCTTAGCAAACCCTTTTGGCTCACTCAGGGATCCGTAGCTCCTTCTCCTCAGCTGTTCCTTGTCCAGCACTCCCAGACCTCCTTATATTTCTCTCTCACACTTCTCTGGTTGCCAGAGATAGAGCTTCCTGCCTCGACATCTATTCTGACCTTCTGGAGCTGTGTTGCTGCGTTCGCTGGTAGTTGGTCCAGTACGCTACCCTCCAGATCCCTGTTGGACCTTTTTGGTTTATTGTGGTCGCCCACCTGGGTGTATGTGTTTGCATGTTTTGTCTGTCCTCTCCCTGGTGTTTCCCTCTTAGTGATAGTGGTGTGGACTAGCGATCCCACCGGCCTGTTCACTATCCAGGGCTCATATTAGGGAAAGCCAGGGTTTAGGCACGCGATCGCCGCACGGGTGAGGAACCCGTCTAGGGACGTCAGGGCAGTCAGGTGCCAGCCGCAAGGTGAGTTAGGGGTCACCACCTTTCCCTCTCCCTTGGGCAGGGCTTTCCCTGTTTTCCTCCCTGTGCGTGTCGTCAGTCATTACATTATCTCTGGCCATTATTTTGTGTAGGTAAAAAAAAAAAAAAAAAAAAAATTTTTTTACCTACTTAGAATCCAGTATGGATCAAATTGCTGCTCTGTCCAAACAATTTCATGGCCTGTCTTTGGAGGTGGTAGGATTGAAGGCGTCGGTCCTCCAGCAACAGCAGCAATTACAACTGACTGCAAGCCCAGCGGTTGCTACTGGTAACCAGGTTGTTGCGGAACCCAAGGTCCCTCTCCCTGACAAATTTTCTGGGGGAAGGGACAAGTTTTTGACATTCCGTGAGGCCTGTAAGTTATATTTTAAACTGTGCCCTTACTCCTCTGGTAATGAAGATGTCACGGCCATGGCTATGACCGTGACTCCTGAACCGCATGCGGTTGTCAGCGGTTTTCATTGGTGTTCAATCACAGGTGAGGGCTGTGGTATTGGCCTCACCTGTGGTTGCCGCTGGCAACAGTATGTATGTGGCAGCGTAGCAGGCTGAGCTGTGCCATGCAGCTCGCTACGCTGCGCATGCGGTTTTGTGTGTGATGTGTGGATGTGTGCACTGTGTTTTATGTTATTGTGTGCACGTTCCCTTTAAGTGGTGTTTTCCCTTCCCTGGTGTTGGAAGGGTTAATCCCCTTCCTAGTGTGTGTGATCACTGGGTGTGTCCGACTGTGGGGTGTGGCTTCTTGGCCTATAAAGCCTCACTGCTTTTGCAGGCCTTCAGGTTGCTTCAGCCATGCTTAGCTGAGAGCAGCCTCATGTATTTATTACCTGCCAGTAAGAGCCACCCCTGTGGTCATAAACCTTAATGTCATAACCATAATGTCGCTTTAAGTTATTTCTAGTTATGTGTGATGTCCGTGTGATGTTTTATATGTGATTTTGTGCAGCTATGGATCTGGGTCCCTGTGTGGGGATGCCTTTGTGATCTGCACCCTGCTAACACAGGGATCCAGTCAGCAAGGCTGTGGCAGGTAGGTGGAACTCTTTGTTCACCTGCCATATCCATAGAGCTGTTTATGTCTCCCCTTTTCCTGCAGCTTGGCCGTTGAGACTCCTGCTCCTCCGTGTCTAGGAGGAGTGGGCTTGTCTTACTCAGCTCCTAGGTGAGGGTCATCTTGAGGGCTAGCAGGGACTTTTAGGTTCCGGAGCATGGGCCCTCCTACCATCAAGGTTGGCTCATGTAGCTAGGAGCCAGGGTCAGGTTAGGGATGCGTTTAGGAGGTGACCTGCTCCCTAATCCTGTCTTCATGGCCAAGCAGCCGTAACATCACCGGGCTCCACACGGCTGAGGATTTCCCCCATCCTCAGCCGTGACAGAAGATCAGCGGGTGGGGGTTGTTATTTCCCTGCTGCAGGGGGATCCGCAGTCTTGGGCGTTCTCTTTACCTACTGATTCCCAGGCTCTTCGGTCAGTGGATGAGTTTTTTGGGGCCTTGGGTCTCATATATGATGACCCTGACCGAGTCGCCCTGGCTGAATCAAGATTACGGAGACTCTTACAAGGAGAGCGGCCGGTAGAGGAGTATTGCTCTGAATTCCGTAGGTGGGCTACGGATACCCAATGGAACGACCCGGCTCTCAGGAGTCAGTTCTGCTCTGGGTTATCCAAAAGGGTTAAGGATGCGCTTGCATTATATGAGACCCCCTTTTCCCTTGATGCGGTTATGTCCCTTTCTATCCGAATAGATAGACGCCTTAGGGTCAGGTTGAAAAAACCGGAGCAATTGGTAACCCCTCCCAAGCAGCAGTTAGTCTGTACAGACTTAGACGAGCCTATGCAGCTAGGAGGAACTACTCGTCAGGTCCGTCCTCCTGAGGCTCGCCGTAGGCGTGGGGTTTGTTTTTTTTGTGGGGAGAGGGGTCATTTCATTAATGTCTGTCCTTCTTTCCTCAGAAACAAAAGACCGTCGGAAAAACTACTAACTTCAGGCTGTGTGGAGGATGTCAGCCGGGGGGTATACGTTTCCTCCATACGTACATCGCAATTTGTGTTGCCAGCGGTTATTATTTTTGGTGATAAGACGGAGACTATTTCTTTCTTTCTAGACAGTGGAGCAGGGGTAAATTTGATAGATGCCCATTTTGCCCGCACTTTGGGTTTGTCTCTCTGTACTTTACAGAGACCCATTCCCATATTCGCTATTGATTCTGCTCCCCTGTCTCAGAGAAACCTCACGCACATGGTTCATAATTTACACCTTCGGGTAGGGGACCACCATGACGAGATGCTTTCAGGTTATGTTCTGGAGGGGCTTCCCACTCCGGTAGTGCTGGGTCTTCCCTGGTTGGTAGCGCACAATCCAGTGGTGGATTGGCAGGCCAGGGAGATATTGGAGTGGAGTGAGCAGTGCAGAGAAAATTGCTTAAATAGCAATTGCTTAGTCGCCTCCATAACTACCCTACCTACATTTATTTCGGACTTTGAGGATGTTTTTTCTGAAAAGGGTTGTCAGAAGTTACCACCTCATCGTCCTTATGATTGCCCGGTTAACCTTATTCCCGGCGCAAAATTACCCAAGACCAGGTTATATAATCTTTCGGGTCCAGAGAGACAAGCCATGAAAGATTATATCTCCGAGAGCTTGGCTAAGGGACACATCAGACCCTCTTCTTCACCCGTGGCTGCCGGGTTTTTCTTCGTTAAAAAGAAAGATGGGGGCCTGCGTCCTTGCTTAGATTTTCGCGAATTAAATCAGATAACCATCCGAGACCCATACCCTCTTCCTCTCATTCCTGACCTGTTTAATCAGATTGCGGGTGCTAGGTGGTTCTCCAAACTTGATCTTAGGGGTGCCTACAATCTGATTCGTATTAAGGAGGGGGATGAGTGGAAGACAGCGTTTAACACCCCTGAGGGGCATTATGAAAATCTAGTTATGCCTTTCGGTCTGACCAATGCTCCTGCCGTCTTTCAACATTTCGTTAATGACATTTTTAGTCATCTAATCGGCAGGTTTGTGGTAATATACCTAGATGATATTTTAATTTATTTGTCCGATCTGAAAACACATGAGGTGCATGTCAGACAAGTACTGCAGGTCCTACGGACGAATGAATTATATGCTAAAATTGAAAAATGTGTCTTCGCCGTTCAGGAGATACAATTCCTGGGTTATTTTTTATCTGCGTCAGGTTTCCGTATGGATCCTAGGAAGGTCCAGGCAATTTTAGATTGGGATCTTCCTGAGAACCTCAAAGCACTACAACGGTTCTTGGGCTTCGCGAATTTCTATAGGAAATTCATTAAAAATTATTCACTTATTGTAAAACCGCTTACTGACATGACTAGGAAGGGGACTGATTTTTCTAAATGGTCTGACGCCGCTAAAGTTGCTTTTTCCTCTCTAAAAGAGAGGTTTACCTCAGCACCTGTACTGGTCCAACCTGATGTCTCTCAGCCTTTTATTGTTGAAGTCGATGCGTCAGAGGTGGGAGTGGGGGCGGTGCTGTCTCAGGGTCCGTCTCCTGGCAAATGGCGTCCTTGTGCTTTCTTTTCTAAAAAACTATCTGCAGCAGAAAAGAACTACGATATTGGCAATAGGGAACTATTAGCTATTAAACTTGCGTTTGAGGAGTGGCGTCATTTCTTAGAGGGGGCAGTCCACCCTGTCACTGTAATTACGGACCACAAAAATCTTCTGTACCTCGAATCAGCTAAGCGTCTCACCCCTAGACAGGCTAGGTGGTCGCTATTTTTTACCAGGTTTAACTTTGTGATTACCTATCGTCCTGGGGCAAAGAACACCAAGGCTGATGCACTATCTCGTTGTTTCCCTGGAGGGGGTAATGTGAGTGATCCGGTACCCATTCTTCAAAGAGGAGTGGTTGTTTCTGCGGTACACTCTGTTTTGGAGGGGAAGGTGTTAGAGGCCCAGGGGGACGCCCCGGTCTCTTGCCCCTCAGAGAAATTGTTTGTACCGTTGAACTTACGTTTCGAATTATTAAAGGAACATCATAATTCGGCACTTGCTGGGCACCCGGGTAGTAAAGCAACCTTGGAACTATTGTCTCGTCGTTTTTGGTGGCCAAGGTTGCGTCAGGATGTATTGGATTTTGTGTCTTCTTGTTCTACCTGTGCGCGCGCAAAAGTTTCACATACACGTCCTGCAGGGTCTCTATTACCACTCGTCATTCCCAATAGACCGTGGACACATCTGTCAATGGATTTTATCACTGACTTACCTTTGTCTGCGGGTAAAACAGTTATTTTGGTAGTAGTGGACAGGTTTAGCAAAATGGTACACTTCATTGCGTTACCCGCACTACCTAATGCTAAGACTCTTGCTCAGGTATTCGTCAGTGAAATCGTGAAGCTTCACGGGGTCCCCTCCGATGTTGTTTCGGATCGGGGTACCCAGTTTATTTCTAAATTTTGGAAAGCTTTTTGTTCTCGTTTGGGGGTACACTTGTCCTTTTCCTCTGCTTTCCATCCTCAGTCGAATGGACAGACTGAGCGTACCAACCAAAACCTTGAGACATATCTAAGATGTTTTATGTCTGAAAACCAAGAGTTGTGGTCATCATATTTACCGTTAGCTGAGTTTGCCATAAATAATCGTCGTCAGGAATCCACTGGCAAGTCACCATTTCTTGGTGCATATGGTTTTCATCCCCAATTCTGTACTTTCAAAGAGGGGGGGTCTTCTGGGGTTCCCGAAGAGGAACGGTTTTCGTCATCTCTTTCATCGGTATGGCAGAAGGTGCAAGCTAACTTGAAAAATATGGGAGGTAAATACAAATGCATGGCTGATAAGAGACGGTTGCCAGGTCCAGACCTAGGAGTGAATGACTGTGTGGTTGTCTACTAGGAATATTAAATTGAAGGTTCCCTCTTGGAAACTGGGTCCTAGGTTTATTGGCCCTTACAAAATTGTAGCCATCATCAACCCCGTGGCTTTTCGCCTGGAGTTACCTCAGACTTTTAAAATTCATAATGTTTTTCATAAGTCGTTACTCAAAAAATATGTTCCACCTCTAGAACCATCACCGCTGCCACCCCCTCCTGTTGTCGTGGATGGTAACCTAGAATTTCAGATATCCAAAATTGTTAATTCTCGTCGGGTCCGCCGCTCTCTTCAATATCTAGTGCATTGGAGAGGTTACGGTCCCGAGGAAAGAATGTGGGTTCCTGCGTCTGAGGTAAACGTCGACAGGTTAGTTCGGGTTTTTCATGCCTCTCATCCTGGGAGACATGGTCCTGAGTGTCCGGAGGCCCCTCGTAGAGAGGGGGGTACTGTCACGAGGGTGTCGAGGACCACGCCTGACTCCGTTATACCCGGGGTCAGGAAGTCGCAGCGGTTGGCTGCACGCTCTATTTAAAATAAGGCTGTTTTCCTTTTGGTAGCTTTCTGGGTTTGCTTAGCAAACCCTTTTGGCTCACTCAGGGATCCGTAGCTCCTTCTCCTCAGCTGTTCCTTGTCCAGCACTCCCAGACCTCCTTATATTTCTCTCTCACACTTCTCTGGTTGCCAGAGATAGAGCTTCCTGCCTGGACATCTATTCTGACCTTCTGGAGCTGTGTTGCTGCGTTCGCTGGTAGTTGGTCCAGTACGCTACCCTCCAGATCCCTGTTGGACCTTTTTGGTTTATTGTGGTCGCCCACCTGGGTGTATGTGTTTGCATGTTTTGTCTGTCCTCTCCCTGGTGTTTCCCTCTTAGTGATAGTGGTGTGGACTAGCGATCCCACCGGCCTGTTCACTATCCAGGGCTCATATTAGGGAAAGCCAGGGTTTAGGCACGCGATCGCCGCACGGGTGAGGAACCCGTCTAGGGACGTCAGGGCAGTCAGGTGCCAGCCGCAAGGTGAGTTAGGGGTCACCACCTTTCCCTCTCCCTTGGGCAGGGCTTTCCCTGTTTTCCTCCCTGTGCGTGTCGTCGGTCATTACACTTGGCATTCTCTTGATGAGCTTCAAGAGGTAGTCCCCTGAAATGGTTTTCACTTCACAGGTGTGCCCTGTCAGGTTTAATAAGTGGGATTTCTTGCCTTATAAATGGGGTTGGGACCATCAGTTGCGTTGAGGAGAAGTCAGGTGGATACACAGCTGATAGTCCTACTGAATAGACTGTTAGAATTTGTATTATGGCAAGAAAAAAGCAGCTAAGTAAAGAAAAACGAGTGGCCATCATTACTTTAAGAAATGAAGGTCAGTCAGTCAGCCGAAAAATTGGGAAAACTTTGAAAGTAAGGGCTATTTGACCATGAAGGAGAGTGATGGGGTGCTGCGCCAGATGACCTGGCCTCCACAGTCCCCGGACCTGAACCCAATCGAGATGGTTTGGGGTGAGCTGGACCGCAGAGTGAAGGCAAAAGGGCCAACAAGTGCTAAGCATCTCTGGGAACTCCTTCAAGACTGTTGGAAGACCATTTCAGCGGACTACCTCTTGAAGCTCATCAAGAGAATGCCAAGAGTGTGCAAAGCAGTAATCAAAGCAAAAGGTGGCTACTTTGAAGAACCTAGAATATGACATACTTTCAGTTGTTTCACACTTGTTTGTTATGTATATAATTCCACATGTGTTAATTCATAGTTTTAATGCCTTCATAGTCATGAAAATAAAGAAAACTCTTTGAATGAGAAGGTGTGTCCAAACTTTTGATCTGTACTGTATATTCTGCGTTTTTCAAACAATGCTTGTGGATGCTTGCGATTTTCATGCAGCCCCATTCATTTCTATGGGGCATAGAAATGAATGGGGCTGCGTGAAAATCGCAAGCATCCACAAGCAAGTGCGGATGCGATGCGATTTTCACGCATGGTTGCTAAGGAGACGAGGGATGAGCGACCCGGGACCCCATTTGCTTTATTATTTTCCATTATAACATGGTTATAATGGAAAATATTAGCATTCTTTAATACAGAATGCAAAGTCAAATGTCAATTGAGGGTTAAAAAATAATACAAACATTACTCACCCCATCCACTTGATCGCGCAGCCGGGATCCTCTTCTTTGTTCTTATTGAAGGACCTGCAAAAGGACCTTCGCTGACGTCACCGCGCTCACCACCTATCCTTTCCCAGCCTCCCTTTCACCATAACCCCCCTCCTTAGAAACCTCTTTCAAGCAGTTAATTCCCAGAGACACCCTCTCTAGTTTTATACCAGGTTGAGAGAGTGCCTTATTTATCGTGTCCACTTTACTAGTCCCTTAGGCATGTTTCACCGTATGTTCCTTTTGGTGTATAGAGCCTTCTTTATGATGCCAGTGATCTGGGTCTGGGGACAGGGCCGTTCGGTCCTTGTCTTTAGTTCCAGGTCCAACAATCATACGCTTTTAACAAGTAAAGTTACACTCAAACACGGTTAAAATACCCAACTTTCCCCCCTTATGTCTTTGCAGTCATTCTGCTCACTATGTTTGTTTTCTCATTATTGTTATGTTACTTTTGTTAAAAATAGGTCACCAGTACAGTACATCTTCTGGAGCGGGTCACGATCTGCAGGGTAGTCTACAGGACACACCAATACTTGCCTTTGATGGATGAGTACCTTTATCAAAATATACACATCTTGATTTGTAGCACACTCCTGGCTCTCTTGATGACCCAAAAGGCTGACATAAGAATAGCTTTCTACAATGTACGGGGCCTAAATGCTCCTTCTAAACGGACAGATATTCAGAACATTAAAGAGATACAGAGCTACGGTATTATTTCTATAGGAGACGCACTTAAAATTGAACCACTTTCCTAAACTCACATATTCATACTTGTCTCAATGGTACCACTGTGGATCCCCTCCTCCAATTCCAGAGGAGTTAGCATAGGCTTCCAAAAGAAAGTCCCCTTTCAACTGATAGACCGAAATACAGACACTGAAGGTAGATATATAATGATTAAAGGGAAGATACATCAGCACCTATATACATTAATAAATGTATACGCCCCTAACAACAAGCAAATCTCGTGGCTGAAAGATGTCTTGGAGGTGGTGGACTCAGTGGCGTGCCCAGGGGGGCAGTCCGCCCCGGGTGCCGGCTCTCACGGGGGTGCCAGGCCCAGAAGCAATGAGCGCTTCCATCAATATAGCACATAGTTCCCTGCCTGCCCTTCGCCAATCACCGCCATAGGCTTCAGGCCTAGTGGGCCTGAGGCCTATACGTTAGTGAAATCCCGGCGCAGGCGTGCACGATGACTTTGACTGTGCCGGGACGCGCCTTCCTCTGTGAGCAAGCACCTGGACATAGGTGAGTATTTAGCTTTTATTTATTTTTTATTTTATTTTTTTCTTTTATGTGCCAACTTTAGGGGGAAAAATATTATGGTGGGATACTTTGTGGGGGCAAATTATTATGGGATGGATTACTATGTGGGGGCAATAATTATGGGAGTGATTACTATGTGGGGGGTAAATTACTATATGGGGCAATGTGGGGGAAACTACTGTGTGGGGCAAATTACTATATGGTGGAAGTGGGGGGCAGTGTGGGGAAAATTATTGTGTGGGGCAGTGTGGGGGAATTTACTGGGTGGGGGCAGTGTGAGGGACACTACTGTATGGGGTCAGTGTGGGGGAAATTACTGTGTGGGGCAGTGTGGGGGAAATTACTATATGGGGACAGTGTGGGGGAAATTACTATATGGGGACAGTGTGGGGCAAATTACTATATGGGGAAGTGTGGGGCAAATTACTATATGGGGAAGTGTGGGGCAAATTACTATATGGGGCAGCTTGGGGGAAATTATGATATGGGGCAGTGTGGGGGAAATTACTGTGTGGGGGCAATGTGGGGAAAAAATTACTGTGTGGGGGCAGTGTGGGGGAAATTACTGTGGGGGGGCAGTGTGGGGGAAATGATTGTGTAGGGGCAGTGTTGGGCAAATTACTATATGGGGGCAGTGTGGGGCAAATTACTATATGGGGGCAGTGTGGGGAAAATTACTATATGGGACAGTGTGGGGGAAATTACTGTGTGGGAGCAGTGTGGGGGAAATTACTATATGGGGGCAGTGTGGGGGAAATTACTATGTGGGGGCAGTGTGGGGGAAATTACTATATGGGGCAGTTTAGGGCAAATTATTATATGGGGGCAGTGTGGGGAAAATTACTGTGTGGGGGAAATTACCGTATTGGGGCAGCGTGGGGGGCTTTGCTATTGGGGAGGCACTATAGGGGCAATTCTATTATTTCTGGGGACACTATACAGGGATTATTGCCTGGAGCACAATCTAGGGTGTCATTATTACTGGGGGAATTCTAGGGGACATTAAAGCTGCTGTGGACACTATAGGGACATTTGGGGTAATTTATCAAACTGGTGTAAAGTAGAACTGGCTTAGTTGCCATAACAGCTAATCAGATTCTACCTTTCATTTTTGACAGCTCTTTTAGAAATCCAGTTCAACTTTACACCAGATTGATAAATTACCCCAATTATGTCTACTGGGGTCACAATTTTTTTTTAGCAGTATAGTACCTGGGACATTGGGGAGCACAACAGGCACAGTATTAGCGGTGGCAGCAGGACGACACTGAGGGGACACCAGGATGAGGAGGTTAATGGAAAAATTGAGAAATCTAGCGTTTCTGTGTTACAAACTCTGTAGAGACGAGATGTGCTTCTTCATGGCGGTCTAACGGAGGAGAAGAGGAAAGAGAAGGTCTACATGTCAGGAGATGTCCCTGGATGTAAGAGGTATGTGGTCAAGTATTGGGGGAGGGGGTGCCAGAGAAAGTACCCACCCCGGGTGCCAAACAGGGAGTCACAATACTCAGAGGGGACTTCAACTTAATAATAAACCCATTACTAGATTCCTCCTCACGTAAATCCGCACATTCCCAAACTTCCCTTCGCTCCCTAACTTCCAAGCTTTGGAGAGCCCATCTTGTAGATGTGTGGCGAACCATGCATCCAGACACCATAAATTATACATTCTCTTTTTCAGTACATGGCTCTTATCAACGCCTGGACTACCTCTTTGTCTCAAAAGAGCATCTCCAGCAGTGCACGGAGGCGGACATAGGTTCTTTTCTTCTGTCCGATCATTCCCCAATCTACATTTCTTTATCTGCTCCCAAAAAACAACATACCTTCCTGACATGGCGTCTAAATGAACAATTGTTGGGAAACCCCAACACTAAATCTCGCCTACAGCAGCTGTTGGAGGATTATTTTTCTCTGAACAAACCCCAGAAATCTCTCCACAAACACTTTGGGAAGCTCATAGGGCCTTTATCCGTGGTCATTGTATTAGCATAGGTGCACATATTAAGAAAGACAGAAATAAGAAGATAGATGCTTTATACAATAAAATTAGACGCCTGGAGGTAGTTCATAAACAATCCTTATTACAAACACAGCTGACTGATTTGAATAATTATAGACACACTCTTAAGAAACTTCTGAACACCAAATCATCAAAATTTTATCTTCACTCTCAGCAGAAGATTTTTGTTATTTAGAGGGTTAAGAAGAGAAAACTGAACAACTATGTGCACAAACTCAGTAATCCCTACAGCTCTTTAACATTTAACTCTAATCAAATAGCCGCCCAATTTAGGGACTTTTACGAAACATTATATAATCTGGATTCCACACAACAGACACAAAGTGCAACTGGGTTTATTCCCCCCACTAACCTTTTTCTGGAAGGTCTTGACCTCCCGACACTTTCTGATACAGACAAACAACATCTGACATCTCCTTTTACTTTGGAAGAACTCAAAGAGGTTATTCAAAAGTCTCCAAAAGAAAAGAGCCCAGGACCTGACGGACTACCAATCCCCTATAACTTTTCATTCCAAAACACCCTTATTCCACACTTACTTCCCATTTATAATCTAGCTCTAGCAGATAAACCTCTATCTAGGGAAATGACCAAAGCGCATATATAACCCTTATCCCGAAGGAGGGCAAAGACCATACTCTTTATCCAAATTATAAGCCCATTTCCCTTCTCAATATTGACTTAAAAATTCTAGCCAAGATGTTGGCTAGATGCCAAGATTAGCAAATAGATTGGCAAAAATCCTTCCAAAGCTGATCCATAGGGACCAGACCGGTTTTATTAAAGGAAGAGAGGGAAAGATACTAAACATTCTACATTATGCAAAAAGGAAATCTATGCCCCTAGTCCTTCGATAGAGTCAAATGGTCCTTCATGAAACAGGTCCTCACAACACAGAAATTTCCAGACCCCTTCCTTCATGCGATTGATGCCATGTATACTAACGCTTCCGCTTCAATCTCGGTTAACGGTACCCTCTCCAGTCCCTTTCAAATCCAAAATGGTACCCGTCAGGAGTGCCCTCTCTCTCCCCTACTATTTGTCCTGACTATAGAGCCACTTTTACAAACAATCAGATTAGACAAAGAATTAAAGGGAGTAATGCTAGGTGACCAGGAGCACAAAACTGCCGTATTTGCGGATGATTTTTCTGATCATGATACAGCTCTTCCCAAAATCTATCAACACCTAGAAAACTTCAGCAGACATTCCAATTTTAAGGTGAACCACAACAAGTCCCTAGTCATTAGTACCGGCCTCTCCATATGCCATAAAAACCAGTTGGAACAAAACTCCCCCTTCAATTAGTCTTCCTCTCACTTAACAGATTTAGGTGTGAAAATTAGCAATGAACCCAATCAACTATTCTCGTTAAACTACGTTCCCCTAATGAAACATATCTCTGATACTCTTAAAAACTTAGATTTGCCTATACTATCTTGGTTTGGTAGGAAAATATCCTTATGTCATTGGTTTTACGTAAACTGACTTATCTATTACAAGTACTTCCCATTTCTGTCCCGACTTCATACTATATTTCTCTAAGGTCACTTTTTAGATCATTCATTTGGAATAAAAAGAAAGCTCGCCTCTCATACAAGTCCCTCAGCCATTCTAAGAAAACAGGCGGGATCGCTCTCCCGGACCCTGAACTTTATGGTAAAGCAGTTCTTCTTTCTAGGGTTGTAGACTGGCTGAGAGCCCCACCCCATAAATCCTGGGTCTCCATAGAACAGTCATTAATCGATTCCACATTCAGGGCCCTTTTACTTGGACACGGATCCCTCTTACCTCTCCCCCCTAGCGCCACTCCTATAACTAAAGCTACTATAGCAGCCTGGAAATGGCTACAGGAAACACATTATTCTGTCCCACACCCCTCCCCGATCCTTCAAGTTAGGGATATATTTTATCTTGCCCCTAAAGCTCTCTTCGAAGGTTAGCCCAGGTCATCCAGAGACTCCCTCATCTGGCTGCGTGACCTTTTTAGGACACTCAGATACCATCCTTGGCTGATTTGAGCAGCAAATTATGAATCCCTACATCACATAACAACTCTCTATACTTCCTCCGAGCATACTTATCACAACATATCAATCTGGGTGACTTATACCGACCTCAGGTCTGATCAGCAACTCTCAAAGCCCTCCTAAACTTAGATCACAATTATACAACAGATTGAGAACCCCAGCGACAAATTCAACCCCGGCATAAATCATATTATGGGAATGGGACCTGAACCACTCATTCTCCATCTCCGAGATAAACACTATCCTAATTTCCCCTCCAGATGTGTTAGACTCTAAGAGAATGGCTACAAAGTCATTACGAGATGGTATAAGACCAATTGTCCCATTACTTAACAAGTGGGAGGCACATATGCAAACTGTTGTAATTCCTACACCGTTCACGTGATTTGAATGTAAATACCCTCAAATTAAAGCTGACAGTCTGCAGTTAAAGCACATCTTGTTTGTTTCATTTCAAATCCATTGTGGTGGTGTATAGAGCCAAAAATGTTAGAATTGTGTCGATGTCCCAATATTTTTGGACCTGACTGTATGTGGTGCAGCGTCCATCTCATGAACTAGCGCTCTTAAATATGTACCCCCCAAATCAATGAGCTACTAATTTGGGCTTATTTAAACACCTAATATGCACAGCTAGATTCCTCATCCCGAAATACTGGTTCTCGGCTGAAGTCCCTTCATTAGAACAATGGTCGCTTAAAGTAGACCATATCCATAGATTTGAAGAAATCTCTTCTTGGGAATTGAGGACATACCAGAGTTTTATTAAATTATGGCATGAATGGAAAATACACAGAGGTTTTGGAAACTGAGTCCGGACCTCGGATATTAGAAGTTAAACACTCAACATACGTAATGGATCTACTTGAGATAGATCAGACATCCATATCTCCCTCTATCCATCCATCCTTGTGACCCCCTCAGACCAGACCTTAAAAAGATATAGATTATCCTTTGTTCCGAACATGTAATAATTTTCTTTCATAAGAAATATGACTTACCTATGACCATGTTACAATGTTTTATTACCTTTATCTGGAGGACTGTTTTTCTTCTCAACTGTATGTAAATTACTTTTTGTAGTCAAATATATATTTTTTAAAAAAGGCACAAAATAGAGTTTTGTGACCTTTTTGGGCTTATTTACACAAAAATTTTACAACATTTAGAATTTTCACACCATTCAGTCCAGTTTTGAACAGTGGGTGAGGAAGTGGTTATGATTAGCTATGTTAATCAGTTTCACTCCAGATTTACCAACTACAACTTTGTAAAAAGTCACAAAAATTGTCCTAATTTTACTTCAGCAAAGGGGTTATGATATCTCAAGATGTTAGACTTGATAACGCACCAAATTTATCAAACATTGTGCAATGCTTGATAATTTTTGCGCAAAATACAGCAACGCAGACACCTTAAAACTCACTTTACAAATTTCCCTTATGGTAAATCTCTCCCTAATCATTTAAATGTTTTTATGTTTTTATAGCTTTTTTTTTTAGCCAAAGCAAAAAATCGATTCAAAAGGATGGAGAAATATGAAGGCAGGATTCATACTTTTTCCTTCCTGCTGGATCCACTTCTGGCTTAGGCTAAGTTCACATTTGCATTGGAGGCTCCATTTTCAGATTCAGTCAAAAAGACCGGACGAAAAAGTTCTGCGGGACATTTTTCTCTAGTACAAAAACAGGATTCCGAACAGAAACTCAACAGACTCCATTCGTGTCAATTTGGGTCAGTAATGTGCATTATCCAGCACATCCATTATTTTTGCTGTTCTGCTCTTCTAACGGAACAGAACAATGGAAACATAAAACCATGGTGTGAAAACATCATTAAAAACGGCAATGAAGCTTTGAAAAAAATACTATGTGTGAAACCACCTGAAAGATGCATTCCAGCTCAAATCATTTATCACCTTTCCATGGACAGATGATAAATGTAGCATCAGGTACAAGAGTGAATTTATTCTATGGCCTAATAACATTTGTTATTTTTCTGTCTACTTCTTTAGTTCTTTGGCAAATAGTTGTAGATTTTTTAAATGGCATACATATATTTATATTATTTTAGTACAGAGAAAATGTATGAAAGTACATGAAAAAAATTATTACAAGAAACAATTTATTTATGAAAAAAAAGTGTTTTTTAAAATAGTTATGCTATTTATTATTGGAGAGCATAACAACTTTCCTATTTATTTATAGTAAAGGCACTAACCCTTAACATAAAGGATAGTCAATGGACATCCCATTGATTTGGTAAGTGATCACCTACCAAATATTTTTACATATAGACCTACAGAAATGAGCAGTTAAGACACTGGCATTATAAAACGCACCTAACAATTATGTACAATAGATGATAAAGATGGTCCATATAAGACCTTTTTGAATCTATATTGTGAAGAATTGGTGGTGGTCCATTTAATTTTCTGGGCTATATTTTAAATGAGTTGTCCACAGGACAAGAGATAATGTCTGATCGGTGGGGGTCTGACAGATGAGGCCCACCACAGTTATGAAAACAGGGGCCAAGTTCCCCCATTTGAATGCAATGGCAGACACTCATGCATGTAAGCCGCTCTATCCGACTCTATGGGACTGCTGAAGATAGTCAGGTTCAAGTACTCAGCTGTCTCCGGCAGCCCCACAAACTTGAATGGAGTGGCATGTATGTCTGCCACTTCATTCAATGGGGGAACATAGACCCCCATTCTCGTGAATGGTGGAGGCCCCAGCAGCCGGAAACCCACTGATCAGACACTGGTTTACCCCTTTAATGTTTACAATTAATACTCTCCAGAGCGTTTGAGCCGTTTCATCTATAGATAGATAGTTAGATAGACAGACAGACAGACAGATATGAAATAGAAAAGATAGATAGATATGAAATAGAATGAAGATAGATAGATAGATAGATACAGATAGATAGATAGATAGATAGATAGATAGATAGATAATTAGATAGATACATACAGTATATACATACAAATAGATAGATAATAGAAAGATAGATAGATAATAGATAGATATGAAATAGATAGATAGATAAATAAATAGATAGATAGATAGATAGATAGATAGATAGATAGATAGGAGATAGATAGATACAGACAGATAGATAGATAGATAGATAGATAGATGGATAGATAGATAGATAGATAGATAGATAGATAGATAGATAGATAGATAGATAGTAGAAAGACAGATAATTTACTATTACTGAACATGTGACCTTTTTCTATCGGATGGGCTGGTATTAATACATCATAGAAAACACTTCAAATTTCAATCCTTTAGGGTCACAGTCTATAAAACCAGCTACAAAAAACATGTTGCATGGTAATTAAACTCAGCATGGCATAAAGTAATATTTTCGTACATGACAAATATAGCAAGTTGAAAGCCAGAAACACAGGCGGCCTCCTCAGCACCAGTTATTTTACTTGTAAGATAATAGCAGAAATTACATGTTGAGGGGAAGGTGCTCCACCTGTTTCCTACCTACTGGTCCCTCTGAGACTCCCGAGTGGAAGATTTAATTACATGTGATCACATATCCCTTACTGCTGCCTTCCTTTGACCTAAACATTGATTTGTTTTTCACTAAACCAACAAGCTGGGGTATTATGTCATCGAACAACAAGTGGTTATTAATCCCTTGCGCCGCTGCTCCTCATTTCCATTCTCACTATTCTGCTATTAAATTGAGTTCCTGTAGCAGAGCGCGATGGCAGCTGTATGGCGGTACCTGACTGCAGAAATCCATTGTCAGACAATAGAAAGAAGCATCTTTGAACTCCTTGATCCCCAGAGTGCATGACTTAGACTAAGAATCCTACTCTCATTCATCAGGATTTCTACCCTGCCCTATCCATACAAACAGGGGTATCAGACGTTAAGTGTAAGCAGGTTAACTTTTCTGCAAAAAAAAAAAAAAAAAAGCACATCAGTAAAAATGATATAAAACATATAACCTAGGGACATTTTGCCAAAAAAAAAACTTATTGAGCAAAAATCCTCCAAGGTAATAGATTCTTTTCATTCCATGGGATGCAGAAATTGATGCAACTGCTATCAAAACTTGGCGAATCCGTCTCTCACTAGCAATTAACCATCCATGCAGTGACTCAGCACCGTCTACTCACAAGGGGTTAATAAACAGTTCTAGTGCCTGCACTGTGCTATATACCATAGAACAACTTACCTTTCTGGTTATTCAGTAGCTTGATAATGAACTTCCTAATGCATCTGCATCATCCATCTTCACCAAGGAGACAAGGGATATGGGAGGGAGTAGGCAGAAGACGTAAAGTAGTTTTGGGCGCTGCAACTTCCCAGGTTACAGGAGCATTGCAGAGCTGGAGACCAGACTTGATGAGGTTTTGAAATCTGCAGATAGAGAGGGAAAGGATGGGTGAGGATGGGAGGGAGAGAAAGATCTGATCACAGCCCGTGGCGACACGAGTAGGATTTGCTAAAAATAGCAGCTCAATAGAGAGAGGGAGAGGCCGGCTGAGCCAACAATCGTGGATCAGTTTCACAACACGGGCATTGATACCGGCAGCATCCACATTATTAAGCACGCACGGGTGCAGGCGAGCTCCTTGTACACTAACGTGTCAGCGTTAACGGCCATTTTTTTTTATTTGCCAGTCAATCTGGGTAGCTGATGGCTTACATAAGGTTTCATTAAGGGGGTCAAGTGTCACTCACCTGCACAGGTGGAGGTGTCACTTACTTATACCATGCTGCATTAATATGCACATATGAAGAGCAGCATATTTCTATCAGGACTGTCTAGCAGTAGAAATACAGCAGCTCTGGGTGAATTGATTTCCATTCACAACTACAACTGACAGGAAGCTAATGCCTGTATACGATAAACATATGATCTTCCTCCTGCCTGCCGTTTACTGCGTGTGGTCAGCTAGTAGTAGAGGTAGCGCAGTATAGAGTGCGGTATCATGTATGTACTTCTCACATTCATCAGATCCAGTACTAGTCACCATTCTAAGAGGATAACCACTCACTAAAGAAAAAACTATCACGTCTGATACATGTTATTAGTATGTGAACAGATTTCAGGTGGTTGGACCAGACTGTTTTGGTACCGGTCACAGATTATGATCTTGGATGGCCCGTTGTATGATAAAAAAAATATGTAATTTCACTGGAACAATAGTCTATCAAGATCATGCCTCATATTCCCATATTTTAAATGAAAAGGGAACCTGTCAGCAGTGTGAAGCTGCCATAACCACGGGGAGAGAAAACAGAGGCCAACAATTGCTAACGTGAATGTGGCTAGAATTTGGCTCAAATACACCAAATATGGCTCAATTTGGCACATTTTAGTTTTAGACCTATTTTTATGAATCTGTACCAAAATTTGCTGCAACATTTCGCCAGAATGTTAGTGCAAATTATGATTAGTAAGTCGTGTAAAGTTAGACAAAAGTGTCTAACCATGTAGACAATTTATCATCCAGATGAGCTACTGCGATAATTTTGGCATATCTTTAGACTAAGTTTACACTGTCCATATTGTTTTTTAGAATAGCCTGGTGGCTTAGTGGTTAGGATTGGGGTTCAAGGTTTGAATCTGACCAAGGACAATATCTGCATGGAGTTTGTAAGTTCTCCCCATGTTTGCGTGGGTATCCTCTACTTTCCTCCCACACTTCAAAGACATATAGAATTTAGATTGTGAGCTCCACTGGGGAGACCAAGTGATGATAAATTCTGTAAAGCACTGTGGAACATGTTGGTGCTATGTAAGTAAAATAAATAGAGTGCATGACTTGGGGAGAAGCGTCCACTGGACAGCACGCTCCCCTCACTATCCCTGCTTGGTTTCATAGACAGGTCTCTCCTTATTGGTATATAGGAAGAGTCTTGGCAATCAAGCTTAGTTTACAGGGAAGAAGTTGGGGAAAAGCTGTCCAGCAGACACTTCTCCCTGGGCCAAGCACTATATAACTATGCTCAATGTTTTAAAGTAAAACATAGCTTATTGTTATGAGACAGCCTGTTGCTGTTACATGCTATCCATAGCTGCCAACTGTCCCAAATTCCCCTGGACTGTCCTTGATTTTTAGAGACAGTCCTGGCAAATGTGCGCTGTCCCAGGCTGAAATGGGCGGGGATAATGCAAACCCTGTCCACAAGTGGGTGTTTCAGGTCGGTGTTGGGGCATTTACCAGATAGATGGATCAACCGCGATGCTAGGGAGGCTCCCCCCCGTCCCCGCCTGCCATTGGCTGCTCCCCCCCGACACCTGATGTTTTCATCTGTGTACAGGGAGAAGCAGCAGCGTGGTGCAGGGACCAGGAGAGGCGCAGGGAGCGGGGAGCGAGGTAAGTATATTCCCTCTGAGTAGCCCGGCACATGGGGGGGCTGTTTGTGAAATTGGATAACCCCTTTAAGGGACTTGTGACTATTTAAAGGGTTTCTGTCATCAGAAAAATGGGTATTAACCTGGCTGACATTAGCGATGTGGAAATGTCAGCTGAACATAACTATATTTGTCCCATGTCCCTATGTGCCGCCATTATTTAGAAAAAAACGAACTTTTATAATATGCAAATTAGCGTCTAAGAGAGGGTTGGTCTCCTGTCTGCCGGGGAAATCTCACGCCTGCACCGTTCCGTTCAGTATTCAGCGCAGACGCAGTGAGGGAAGGACGTTCGCAGACAGCTGGCTTCCTCACTGCGCCTGCGCTGAATACGTCGCAGTGAGGAAGCAGTTTGTCAGCGAACGTCCTTCCCTCACTGCTCCTGCACCGAATACTGAACGGGACGGGGCAGGTGCGAGATTTCCCCGGCAGACAGGAGACTAACGCTGCCCTGGCCCTGTCAATCAAGTGTAGAAGTGCGTGGAAAGAGGTAAGCGAACAGAGCCTCTAAGAGCAGGTGCAACGCCCCCTCTGCTCCTAGAGACTCATTTGCATATTATAAAAAATTGTTTTTCTAAAAACCGGCGGCACATAGTGACATGGGACTAATATAGTTATGTTCAGCTGACATTAGCACATCGCTAATGTCAGCCAGGTTAATACCCATTTTTCTGATGACAGAAACCCTTTAAGTGGAAAAAATTGTTGCAAGTCCCCTTTTTAACCAGCCATGCTATTATTTAGTCGCACGGCCGGTTTTACTCTGTGTTTGCCAGTTGGGCGGGGCAAGGGAGGACCTGGGGCATGCCAGAGGACTGTGACGGGGCTGGGACTCCGGCCCTGGCAATTTTACTAACATTTACACCAGGCGTAAATGTTGGCAAAAGCATATGCCAGTCAGAGGCTGCTGTAGTTTTATCATCAGGCGCAAGGACTGCCATAGAGTTATGATGAGGCACACGCATTGTCATAAATTAGACAAATCTTAGGGCAGTGCAGAGGGTAAACGAAGACCGGCGTAAAAATCTAGCCTTATTAAATATGCCTCCTGTATAAGCCTACGCCATCTTTAAGATTAGTAAATCTGGGCCACTGTGTCCACACTATCTTATGCACATGCTGTAGGTGCAGCCAGGGTTGGGCTTGGCATTTCAGGGGCCCCAAGCAAAGTCTGGGGGCCTGAATCAAAGATACTTTTGTATAGCAAAATACTGTATTTTTAGTACATCCACCATGTATCTCCATATACAAGACAATGTATAACTTATACCAGGTGTACATATATAATTATTTATAGGAGATGCCCAGGCTAGAACAGTATGGTCCATACCACTATATACAAGAAGATGTATAACTTATACCAGCTGTACATATATCATTTTATACAGGAGATGCCCAGGTTATACCAGCAAGGTCCATATCACTACATACAAGAAGGTGTATAACTTATTCCAGCTGTGTGTATATATATATATATATATATATATATATTATATTAGACCCCTGCTACAATAATGGTCTATATACAGTATGTAGACCATATATAGACACTGCAGTGATATTATATCATGTAAGTAAGGCATTTAAGTAGAGGCAGGAAATTGTGATTTCCTCATCTCAAACAATTTGTTGAAACAAAAGGTCAATGTCTTAATAACTTGTCATGTGGCTTTGAGCATTAATTACAGCTTGACGACGTCTCATGCTGTTCACAAGTCGACTTATTGTCTGCTGAGGCATGGCATCCCACTCTTCTTGAAGGGCAGCCCTTAGGTCACTGAGGTTCTGGGGTACAGAGGTACGAGCCTCTATACGGCGACTCAGCTGATCCCATAGGTTTTCAATCGGATTCAGATCTGGAGAAAGTGCAGGCCACCCTATTTGAGGTACCCCAGGCTCCAGCAGCCGTTCCCTAATGATTTGACCTCGATGAGCTGGCGCATTGTTTTCCATGAAGATGAAATTAGGCCTGTGTGGTTCATACAGAGGCACAATGACTGGATTAGTGATGTTATTCAAGTAGTATGGGCTTGTTATTGTACCATTCACAAAGGGTAGGGCAGTTCTGTATTGACTAGACACACCTGCCCAGACTGTAACACCACCATTAGAGTTGAGCGGGCACCTGGATGTTCGGCTTCGACGGGTTCGGCCGAACTTCACAAAAAAGGTAGAGTTCGGGACCCGAACTTGACCCAAACTTAACCCCGAACCCGAACCCCATTGAAGTCAATGGGGACCCGAACTTTGGAGCACTAAAATAGCTCTAAAAAAGTAATGGAAAGGGCTAGAGGGCAGCAAATGGCAGCAAAATGTGGTTAAGAGCATGGCAAGTGCTCTGCAAACAAATGTGGATAGGGAAATGACTTAAAATAACATAAAATACATAAAAATAAAAAATAATAATCTTGATCTAGGAGGACGAGGTCCATATGGAGTAGGAGGTTGAGGAGGCGGTGGATGTGGCAGTGTAGGTGGAAGCGGCGGTGGAGGAGGAGGAGGTAGCCAACACTGGTTTTTGGTTTTAATTTTTATTTATTTATTTTTGTTTAAATTAGGGTACACCCCAAAACATTGGGAAATATAACCTGTGATAACCCCCTCCAGCCGTGCTAAACAAACGTTCAGACAATACACTGGCTGCAGGGCAGGCCAGCACCTCCAAGGTGTAAAGGGCAAGCTCAGGCCATGTGCCCAATTTGGAGACCCAGAAGTTGAAGGGGGCAGACCCATCAGTCAGTACGTGTAGGTGTGTGCACACATACTGCTCCACCATTTTGCACGTCCCAATGATGTCCACGATCCAATTGGATACCTGCTCTATCAACTTTCGATGTTCTTTTCTGCGCCTACCATGTTGATCACGGTTAGCGGCGAATCAGGGTTCCACGGCGGAGAGGCAGCGTGAGATAGGGATACCACATCCAAGGGAGGTCAATGTATGAAATTAAATGTAATCGAGCGGAAATGTGGGACAAATTATTGAAGCCGAAGCTTCCAAATAAAGGAGGGGGCGCGTGGCAATTACCCATTCCCGACTCGGGGAGGTAGTGACGATAAATAACAATACAGGACTCTTAAGATGCCCTGTTATGATTAATAAAAAATTATAGGGAATGTCACTGGGTTATTTTGGATTTGGAAACGTTAGACAGGAGAGGCACTGCTGCCGCTTTGTTGACTCTAGATAACTTCTGCCTGATCGCACATCCCCGTGACGTCCACGATCCAATTGGATATCTTCTCTATCAACTTTCGATGTTCTTTTCTGCGCCTACCATGTGGATCACGGTTAGCGGCGAATCAGGGTTCCACGCCAGAGAGGAAGCGTAAGAAAGGGATACCACATCCAAGGGAGGTCAATGGCTGAAATGTAATCGAGCGGAAATGTGGGACAAGTTGTTAAAGCGGAAGGATCGAATGAAAGGAGGTGGCGCGTGTCAATTAAAGGTAAATTTTAGAAATTTAAGTCCCTGTCACCTATGCAGAGCAGGGGCTTTTCATCGGCAAAAATGGGTTAATGTCACCCACCAATGGAACAGACGATTTTTAAAAATTTCGGGCCCTGTCAACTATGCAGAGCAGGGGTTTATTCACAGAAAAACTGGGTTCATGTCACCCACCAGCTGAACAGACGATTTTACAAAAATTAGGTCCCTGTCACCTATGCAGAGCAGGGGTTTGTATACGGCAAAATTGGTAAAATGTCACCTGACAATGTAATAGACGATTGTTCGAAATTTTTTGTCCCTGTCATCTATGCAGAGCAGGGGTTTATTCACGGCAAAAATTGTAAAATATCACCCAAGAATGTAACAGCCACTTTTGCACCCTGCTCCCTCTTTTGCTGTGCTGGTGCCTCTGTGCAACCACCGCCTCTTCCTCCGAAATAGACAGGTCACTCGCATGACTTTGATTCCATGTGGGGTCTAGTATCTCATCATCCTCCACATCATCTTCCACCCACTCTTTACCCCTGCCCTCCTTGTAGGTCTGAAAGCCACAGCAGTTGGCACCTGTGTTTTGTCATCATCAGAGACGTGCTGCGGTTGTCTTCCCATGTCCTCATCCTGAAACATAAGTGGTTGGGCATCAGTGCACTCAATCTCTTCCACTTCTGGTGCAGGGCTATGTGGATGGTCCATGGAAAGCCTGGCAGCAGAGTCATCAAAAAGCATCAGTGCACTCAATCTCTTCCACTTCTGGTGCAGGGCTATGTGGATGGTCCATGGAAAGCCTGGCAGCAGAGTCATCAAAAAGCATAACAGACCGCTGCATGACTTGGGTCTCAGACTGCTTGCCTGATTTGCAAGGGGGTGAGTTGAAAGACAGATGCCCATGGGCTGTAGGTGCCAACTCTGATCTTTCAGCAGGGCACTGGGTGGGAGACAATGCGAAGGAACTGTAGGCACTGTCAGCCCCCTAATCTACTATAGTCTGTACTTGTTCTGGCCTCACCTGATTCGTACTGTCCTAAATGCAGCAAAGGCCCCAAATGTAGGGTCTTGCCAAAAATGGGAGGTTTTTTAAACCCAGAATATAATTGCAGTATTTAAAGCTTGCATTTCACTGTGACAAATGCAGCAAAGGCCCCAATTGTAGGGTCTTGCCAAAAATGGATGGTTTTTTAAACCCAGAATATAATTGCAGTATTTAAAGTTTGTATGTGACTGTCACAAATGCAACAAGGGCCGCAAATGTATTATCTTGCCCAAAATGGATGTTTTTTTAAAACCAGAATATAACAGCAGTATCTAACACTTGTATTGGACTGCCAGAAATGCAGCAAAGGCCACAAATTTATTATCTTGCCCAAAGTGGGTGATTTTTTAAACCCAGTATATAATTGCAGTATTTAAAGCTTGTATTTCACTGTTAGAAATGCAGCAAAGGCCCCAGATGTAGGGTCTTGCCAAAAAATGGGTGTTTTTTTTAAACCCAGTATATAATTGCAGTATATAAAGCTTGTACTTCACTGTGACAAATGCCGCAAAGGCCCCAGATGTAGGGTATTGCAAAAAATTGGTGTTTTTTTAAACCCAGAATATAACTGCAGTATTTAAAGTTTACATTTGACTGTCACAAATTCAGCAAAGGACCTAAAATGTATTATCTTGCAAAAAAATGGGTGTTCTTTTAAACCCAGTATATAATTGCAGTATTTAAAGCTTGTATTTCACTGTGACAAATGCAGCAAAGGCCCCAGATGTAGGGTCTTGCCGAAAATGGGTGTTTTTTTTAAACCCAGAATATAACTGCAGTATTTAAACCTTGTATTTGACTGTCACAAATGCACATCTGCTGTGCTGGTGCACTGAACTTCCTCAAAATGACCGCCGACGCCCACCTAACTAACAGACGGATAAAAGTTATTTTTCTGTGTCACTGGGCTCAGGGCAGGGTAAAAAAAATGGTGCACTGCACCCACAAAACAAAATCGCTGTAGATCGCTGAGTTAACAAGCACTTCTGATAACAGATTCTTTCCTATTCTCTCCCTCACAGCAGCAGCATCCTATCCCTAAACTAGTAAGAGCAGAGTGACGTGCAGCACTACGTGACTCCAGCTTATATAGAGGCTGGGTCACATGCTGCACTGGCCAATCACAGCCATGCCATTAGTAGGCATGGCTGTGATGGCATCTAAGGGCACACGAGTTAAACGCTTGTTGATTGGCTCCTCTGCAGCCTTTCAAAAAGCGATATTAACTCACTGAATACCGAACTCGAACCCTAACTTTTACTAAAAAGTTTGTGTTCGGGTCAGGTTCGCTCAACCCTAACCACCACCAAATGCTGATCTGGTGACAACAGTGGCTGATGCATAGAGCTCTCCTTGACGTCTCCAACATCGTTGAAGGCCATCATGTCTGCTCAGCGTAAATCGACTTTCATCACTGAACAGTACTGAGGCCCACTGGTCCCTCGTCCGTAGATGCCCCCTGGCCCATGCCAGGGACAAAACGGAAGCGTTTTTCTCCTCTGTCAGATCTCAATACCGGAAAAGTTAAACACAAGTGTGAAAGTAGCCTAAACCACTGATTGACCAGCATGTAGTAAGTTCAAACCTTGTAATAAGTTATGTGTTCCATATCAGACCACTACATCCTTGTCCATACATATGCTGTATATAAACAAGCACTGTAGAATCGTCTGTACTCATGGTCCAGACTCAGGCCCGATAGTATATTAAAGCACATGTTCTTCTCTGTCTTGTGGGTCAGAATCTAGGAGAGTGCATTCAAGACCCTTGCTACATGGGGTGCAATGACACCCAAGCCTGGTGCCAAAAACCCATCTGCCTTATAAGAAGACACCAGTAATATAATGGCCATGGTAGGTGTGGGCCTCATTGCAGATTTTATATTGGAGCCCAGGAACTTTAAAGGGTATGAACACCTTTGGAGAAAATTTTTGTTGATGATTGCATTTTACTCATTTTTGGCTAAAAATAATATTTTCAATTGGCCTTTATTAAAAATATCGAGCCTTTCTGTCACGAAGGGTTAACTGTTTTTCTAACTGTGTAACTACACCTTGTAAAGCCCTATGGGGGAGATTTATCAAAACTGGTGTAAAGAAAAACCGGCTTAGTTCCCCATAGCAACCAATCAGATTACACCTTTCATTTTCCAAAGGAGCTCTGAAAAACGAAAGGTAAAATATGATTGGCTGCTATGGGCAACTAAGCCAGTTCTACTTTACACCAGTTTTGATACATCTCCCCCTATGTGTTGGTTGATGTCTCCAGGAAGATGTTAAAATCATTGACCACATATGACCAACACACTGACACACATCCTGTTAAGATTTTGGGAAGACATTTGTAACACCCCAGAGTTGTGTTACTACACGCCTCTACCCCGCTACTGTCTTCTAAGAGCCTATACATTGTCATCTGATGTAATTTACGTCTTCGCAAATGTGCATGAAAAACCTATGTTAAATTCCATTTTCTTTGTATTTTCACCAGCAAGTGGCAGCAATGAATTGGTAAGGAACTAGTTACAGTTTAGTACATCTAGGCTGGAATGGTTCATTCCAGCTTAGCTCTCCCTCTGTGGAGGTGTGGACTGGTCCCACATCCTGCAGCTTGGTGTCACGGATGTAGTAGGGGAGAACACCAAAAGACAATCAAGAAGGAAGGGGAAAGACACTAGGCTTCACCGCTAGGGAAGGAAAAGGGTCACCACCTATAAAACCCTACTCCTGGCCCTAACTCCTATCCGTATGGGCACCTCTCGATGGTAGAGATACCCACACATGGGAACCTAGAAAACCCTGGTGACCCTCAGATGCCCTAAAGATAATGACAGGGCAGAGACCACCTGTTCCTTCCCTGGTGAAGGAACTAGCGTCTCACTGAGGCCTAGTAAACAACCGGGGGGGGGGGGGGGGGGATACAAAACACGACAAGCGGAACACTTAACTTCAGAGGATGAAGGAAGAACAGGAGTTCAACACGAACCACACTCCAGCTCTTCCAAGACCAAATTAAGCTATCCCAAGCAAGGAGTGATGGGAAAAGTCAGACTAAATAGGGTGTGGTAGAGGTATGTGGACATACCAGCAACACTAATGCATAGATAATCTTTCAGACCTTCTGGGACCTTTCACAGATGTGACAGTACCCCCCCTTCTACGGGTAACCTCCGGGCACCCAGGACCGACCATATCAGGATGAGCTCTGTGGAATGCTCTCACCAGACGACTAGCATTAACATCGGTCGCTGGAACCCACATCCTCTCCTCTGGTCCGTACCCTCTCCAATGAACGAGATACTGGAGGGATCTCCGGAGAACTCGGGAGTCCATAATCCTGCTGATCTGAAATTCTAAATTGCCGTCCACCATGACAGGAGCGGGAGGCAAGGAGGACGGCTCAACAGGTTCGACACATTTCTTTAGCAACGATTTAGGAAATACGTTATGGATTTTCAATGCCTGAAGAAGTTCAAGACGGAAGGCTACAGGGTTAACAATGGCAGTGATCTTATATGGACCAATAAATCTTGGGCCCAACTTCCAAGAAGGTAAGTTAAGTTTAATGTTTCTTGTAGACAACCACACAGAATCACCCACTTTCAGGTCCGGACCACTCATACGTCTCCTGTAAGCCACACGCTTATACCTGTTGCCCATCTTTTTCAGGTTATTTTGGATTTTCCGATAAATAAAAGACAAAAGGAAAATCGTTCCTCCTCAGAAATGCCGGAAATTTGAGCACCAGAAAATGTACCAAACTGTGGATGGAACCCATGTGCCCCAAAAAACTGTGACTTATCAGTGGATTCCTGTCTACGGTTATTTATAGCAAACTCAGCTAACGACAAAAATGAAGACCACTCTTCCTGATTCTCTGAAACAAAACATCTCAAGTAAGTCTCCAGATTCTGATTAGTGCGCTCCGTCTGTCCGTTCGACTGAGGATGAAAAGCCAAAAGAAGGACAATTGTACACCCAGACGAGTACAGAACGCTTTAGAGAATCTGGAAACAAACTGAGTCCCTCTATCGGACACCACATCAGAGGGAATGCCATGTAGTTTCACGATGTTGTCGACAAACACCTGTGCAAGAGTTTTAGCATTGGGTAGACTAGGTAATGAAATAAAGTGTGCCATTTTACTAAAACGATCTACAACCGCCAGAATCACAGTTTTTCCCGAAGAATTCGGTAAATCCGTGATAAAATCCATGGATAAATGGGTCCAAGGTCTGGACGGGATGGGCAATGGAAGCAGAGAGCACGTGCACAGGTACCACAGGCTGACACATAGTCCTCAACACACTTAAGCAACCCCGGCCACCAAAATTTGCGAGAGATGAGATCGACAGTCGATCTACTCCCAGGGTGCCCAGTAAGCACCGTACAGTGATGTTCCTCGAACACCTTGTGACGTAATTCGGAGGGAACAAACAACTTCCCCGGAGGACAAGAGTCCGGAGCATCCTCCTGTGCCTCCAACACCCTGGCCTCAAGATCAGGATAAAGAGCGGATATGACTACCCCTTCAGATAAAATGGGACTAGGGTCATTAGACTCACCCCCCCCCCCCAGGAAAGCTATGCGACAAAGCATCCGCCTTGACGTTCTTAACCCTGCCTTGGGTTCAGTCGCTTAACCGACTCCAGGTAGGCCAGATTCTTGTGATCCGTAATTACTGTAATAGGGTGAATTGCTCCTTCCAACCAATGCCGCCATTCCTCGAACGCCAACTTAATGGCCAGCAATTCCCTATTCCCCACATCATAATTTCTTTCAGCAGTAGAGAGTTTTTTAGAGAAAAATGCACATAAGCGCCATTTACTAGGTGAAGGACCTTGCGACAAGATTGCTCCTACCCCTACCGCGGACGTGTCAACCTCAACAATAAATGGGTCACGTCCGGTTGCATCAGAATAGGAGCCGAAGCAAATCATTCTTTCACAGCAGAAAAGGCCTGTAATGCCGCATCAGACCAGACAGAAATATCCGCACCCTTCCTAGTCATGTCTGTTAAAGGTTTAACCACCGATGAATAGTTCAAGATAAATTTATGGTAGTAGTTGGTAAACCCCAAAAAACGCATAAGCGCTTTCAGATTTTCGGGTCGATCCCAGTCCAACACGGCACAGACCTTCTCGGGATCCATACGAAAACCTGAGGATGAGAGCAGGTAACCCAGAAATTGCACTTCCTGTACAGCAAATACACTTTTCCATCTTAGCATAGCAGGTTTTCAAAATGACCCTCAGGGGTATTAAATGCGATCTTCCACTCATCCCCCTCCTTGATCCTTACCAGATTATATGTCCCCCTCAGATCCAACTTAGAGAACACCTTGGAACCGACAATCTGACTAAACAAATCCGGAATCAAAGGAAGGGGGTAAGGATCACGGACGGTAATACGATTGAGCTCACGGAAGTCCAGGCATGTTCTCAGGGTACCATCTTTTTTCTTTGCAAAGAAAAACCCAGCAGCCACTGGGGACTTGGATGGTCTAATATGTCCCTTTGCCAAACTCTCGGTAATATTCTCTCGCATGGCCTTTCTTTTGGGTTCCGAAAGATTATACAACCGAGATTTGGGCAATTTATCTCCGGGAATAAGATTGACGGGACAGTCATACTCCCGGTGCGGAGGCAACTCCTGATTACCACTCTCAGAGAAAACATCAGAAAATTCTGAAATTAACGAGGGTACAGTTTTAGTGGTCACCATGAAGAATGATGTATTAAGACAGTTGTCCATGCAAAAATCACTCCAATCGAGAATCTGTATCGCTTGCCAGTCGATGTTAGGGTTAAGTTTGCTTAACCACCTCCGGACCGCCTAACGCACGGATGCGTCCGGAAGGTGGTTGATTCATTCCTCCTGGACGCATCCGTGCGTCATCTCGCGAGATGCGAGATTTCCTGTGAACGCGCACACACAGGCGCGCGCGTTCACAGGAACGGAAGGTAATCGAGTGGATCGTTCGCTGGCAGGCTGGAGATGTGATTTTTTTTAACCCCTAACAGGTATATTAGACGCTGTTATGATAACAGCGTCTAATATACCTGCTACCTGGTCCTCTGGTGGTCCCTTTTGTTTGGATCGACCACCAGAGGACACAGGCAGCTCAGTAAACTAGCACCAAACACCACTACACTACACTACACCCCCCCCCCGTCACTTATTAACTCCTTATGAACCACTGATCACCCCTGATCACCCCTGATCACCCCATATAGGCTCCCTGATCACCCCCCTGTCATTGATCACCCCCCTGTCATTGATCACCCCCCTGTAAGGCTCTATTCAGAGGTCCGTATGATTTTTACGGATCCACTGATACATGGATCGGATCTGCAAAACACGTACAGACATCTGAATGGAGCCTTACAGGGGGGTGATCAATGACGGAGGTGATCACCCCATATAGACTCCCTGATCACCCCCCCTTGTCATTGATCACCCCCCTGTCATTGATCACTCCCCTGTAAGGCTCCATTCAGACGTCCGTATGTTTTTTACGGATCCACGGATACATGGATCGGATCCGCAAAACACATACAGACGTCTGAATGGAGCCTTACAGGGGGGTGATCACCCCATATAGACTCCCTGATCACCCCCCTGTCATTGATCACCCCCCTGTAAGACTGCATTCAGATGTCCGTATGTTTTTTACGGATCCACGGATACATGGATCGGATCCGCAAAACACATACGGACATCTGAATGGAGCCTTATAGGGGGGTGATCAATGACGGGGGGTGATCACCCCATATAGACTCCCTGATCACCCCCCTGTCATTGATCACCCCCTGTCATTGATCACCCCCCTGTAAGGCTGCATTCAGATGTCCGTATGTTTTTTACGGATCCACGGATACATGGATCGGATCCGCAAAACACATACGGACATCTGAATGGAGCCTTATAGGGGGGTGATCAATGACAGGGGGGTGATCACCCCATATAGACTCCCTCATCACCCCCCTGTCATTGATCACCCCCCTGTCATTGATCACCCCCCCTGTAAGGCTGCATTCAGATGTCCGTATGTTTTTTACGGATCCACGGATACATGGATCGGTAAAAAACATACGGACATCTGAATGGAGCCTTATAGGGCGGTGATCAATGACAGGGGGGTGATCACCCCATATAGACTCCCTGATCACCCCCCTGTCATTGATCACCCCCCTGTCATTGATCACCCCCCCTGTCATTGATCACCCCCCTGTCAGGCTCCATTCAGACATTTTTTTTGCCCAAGTTAGCGGAAATATTTTTTTTTTCTTACAAAGTCTCATATTCCACTAACTTGTGTCAAAAAATAAAATCTCACATGAACTCACCATACCCCTCACGGAATCCAAATGCATAAAAAATTTTAGATGTTTATATTACAGACTTCTTCTCACGCTTTAGGACCCATAGAATGCCAGGGCAGTATAAATACCCCACATGTGACCCATTTCGGAAAGAAGACACCCCAAGGTATTCCGTGAGGGGCATATTGAGTCCATGAAAGATTGAAATTTTTGTCCTAAGTTAGCGGAAAGGGAGACTTTGTGAGAAAAAAAAAATTAAAAAATCTATTTCCGCTAACTTGTGCAAAAAAAAAAAAATTCTATGAACTCGCCATGCCCCTCATTGAATACCTTGGGGTGTCTTCTTTCCAAAATGGGGTCACATGTGGGGTAATTATACTGCCCTGACATTTTAAGGGCCCTAAAGCGTGAGAAGAAGTCTGGGATCCAAATGTCTAATAATGCCCTCATAAAAGGAATGTGGGCCCCTTTGCGCATCTATGCTGCAAAAAAGTGTCACATCTGGTATCGCCATACTCAGGAGAAGTTGGGCAATGTGTTTTGGGGTGTCATTTTACATATACCCATGCTGGGTGAGATAAATATCCTTGTCAAATGCCAACTTTGTATAAAAAATGGGAAAGGTTGTCTTTTGCCTAGATATTTCTCTCACGCAGCATGAGTATATGTAAAAAGACACCCCAAAACACATTGCCCAACTTCTCCTGAGTACGGCGATACCACATGTGTGACACTTTTTTGCAGCCTATGTGGGCAAAGGGGCCCACATTCCAAAGAGCACCTTTCGGATTTCACAGGTCATTTACTACTTACCACACATTAGGGCCCCTAGAATGCCAGGGCAGTATAACTACCCCACAAGTGACCCCCATTTTGGAAAGAAGACACCCCCAAGGTATTTCGTGAGGGGCATGGCAAGTTCCTAGAATTTTTTATTTTTTGTCTCAAGTTAGCGGAAAATGAGACTTTGTAAGAAAAAAAAAAAATTTAAAAAAATCATCATTTTCCGCTAACTTGTGACAAAAAATAAAAAATTCTAGAACTCGCCATGCCCCTCACGGAATACCTTGGGTGTCTTCTTTCCAAAATGGGGTCACTTGTGGGGTAGTTATACTGCCCTGGCATTCTAGGGGCCCTAATGTGTGGTAAGTAGTTTGAAATCAGAATCTGTAAAAAATGGCCGGTGAAATCCCGGAATGTGGGCCCCTTTGCCCACCCAGGCTGCAAAAAAGTGTCACACATGGGGTATCGCCGTACTCAGGAGAAGTTGGGCAATGTGTTTTGGGGTGTCATTTTACATATACCCATGCTGGGTGACATAAATATCTTGGTCAAATGCCAACTTTGTTAAAAAAAATGGAAAAGTTGTCTTTTGCCAAGATATTCTCTCACCCAGCATGGGTATATGTAAAATGACACCCCAAAACACATTGCCCAACTTCTCCTGAGTACGGCAATACCACATGTGTGACACTTTTTTGCAGCCTAAGTGGGCAAAGGGGCCCACATTCCAAAGAGCACCTTTCGGATTTCACCGGCCATTTTTTACAGATTTTGATTTCAAACTACTTTGCACGCATTTGGGCCCCTAAAATGCCAGGGCAGTATAACTACCCCACAAGTGACCCCATTTTGGAAAGAAGACACCCCAAGGTATTTCGTGATGGGCATAGTGAGTTCATGGAAGTTTTTCCACTAACTTGTGACAAAAAATAAAAAGTTCTATGAACTCACTATGCCCATCAGCGAATACCTTAGGGTGTCTACTTTCCGAAATGGGGTCATTTGTGGGGTGTTTGTACTGTCTGGCCATTGTAGAACCTCAGGAAACATGACAGGTGCTCAGAAAGTCAGAGCTGCTTCAAAAAGCGGAAATTCACATTTTTGTACCATAGTTTGTAAACGCTATAACTTTTACCCAAACCATTTTTTTTTACCCAAACAGTCTTTTTTTATCAAAGACATGTAGAACAATAAATTTAGAGAAAAATTTATATATGGATGTCGTTTTTTTTGCAAAATTTTACAACTGAAAGTGAAAAATGTCATTGTTTTGCAAAAAAATTGTTAAATTTCGATTAATAACAAAAAAAGTTAAAATGTCAGCAGCAATGAAATACCACCAAATGAAAGATCTATTAGTGAGATGAAAAGGAGGTAAAATTCATTTGGGTGGTAAGTTGCATGACCGAGCAATAAACGGTGAAAGTACTGTAGGTCAGAAGTGTAAAAAGTGGCCTGGTCATTAAGGGTGTTTAAGCTAAGGGGGCTGAGGTGGTTAACCATGGTAAGCCCAACACCAACGGAGCAGGCAGACCCTCCAATACATAACAGGAGATAGATTCCTGATGCAAATCACCCACTCTTAAATGAATGTCATTCACTACCTGCGACAGACATTTTTGGGTGAGAGGTGCTGAGTCAATTGCAAAGACAGAAATACTTTTCTCTAATGCATTAGTAGTCACCCATGAATGCGTACAAACTCTCCATCAATCAAGTTAACTCCTGCCCCACTGTCGATAAATGCTTCGATTTTCACAGTTTTGGACTCTAGCGCCACCGTCGGCAGTCAGGAGGAAAACGGGTACTACCAGTAAAAGACAAATGTAGGTTTTCTTGCTCCCCATCCACACCACCAATAGTAATTTGAGGATTAAAAGGTTTTTTTCTTTTTGTTTACACCTGATGCTGCAAGTACGAACAAATGTTTCACAAAATGTCCCTTCTTGCCACAATAAAAGCAGACTCCTTTCACATGACCCAAGCTTTTGCCAGGAGTAGCTCCTCCTAACTGCATAGGCTCATCACAAGGCGCAACTACCAGTGTCTCTCCACCATAAGTGTCAAAGGAAGCAGTACCCTTATTGGACAGTACCTCCTGAAGGTGAGGACCCCTAGATCTCTCCCTCAGGCGTCTATCTAGATGTACAGCAAGGGACATAGCTGCCTCCAATGACACAGGATTTTCATGAAAGGCCAACGCGTCCTGCAGTCTCTCAGAGAGATCCTGACAGAATTGACTGCGGAGAGCAGGATCGTTCTACTCAGTATCGGTAGCCTATCTCCTAAATTCAGAGCAATAGGTCTCCGCGGAACGATCTCCCTGCCGCAAACTCCGTAACTTGATCTTCGGCCTGAGAGATCCGATCCGGGTCATCGTAGATGAGACCCAAGGCTCTGAAGAATTCATCTACCGACCGGAGGGAAAGTGATCCGGTCGGCAGAGAAAAAGCCCAAGATTGGGCGTCCTCTTTAAGCAATGAAATAATCATACCCACTACGTTGACACTCATCCCCAGAAGAGTATGGACGCAGCTTTAAGTATAATTTAAAAGACTCCCTGAACCGTATGAAATTGTCACTACCCCTGGAAAACCTGTCCGGGAGAGCCACCTTGGTTCAGGACAGGCCTGGGACCCACCACCGTAACCAGCAGCCTGTGGACTCTGAATCTGCAAGACAGTTGCGTGGAGGTCTGCTACCTCCAAAGTCAGATTCTGCATCTGTTTGACCAGTGCAGACATAGTATCCATAGCTGCACAGATCAGAACACAAATAACAGTATGGGCTTGGGATAATGTCACGGATGTAGTAGGGGAGAACACCAAAAGACAATCAAGAAAGAAGGGTCTCACTGAGGCCTAGTAAACAACCGGGGGGGGGGGGGGGGGGGAAGGATACAAAACTACAAAACACGACAAGCGGAACACTTAACTTCAGAGGATGAAGGATGATTAGGACACTTCAATACAAACCACACTCCAGCTTTTCAAGAATTAATGAAGCTATCCCAAGCAAGGAGTGATGGGAAAAGTCAGACTAAATAGGGTGTGGTAGAGGTCACATGATCCACACCTGAACAGGACGTGTGGACATACCAGCAACACACAGACAAAGTGAAACCAAAAGAGGCTGTCAGATCAGTAATGCATAGATAATCTTTCAGACCTTGGGTGGGGAAGGAAGTTAGGTCAGTGTGCCAGCCACCCCTGTTGGGGAAGGCTGTGTGATAGAGTTCAGGAGTCCCCCTGCATAGGGAAAAAATCCAGGATTTTGTCTTGGCTGAGACATTGATCATATTCCCAGTCTGAGCACTGCAGCCTCAGCTGGATGACAAGAAAGCAGAAAACCTCTAAAGTTCCAGGACGAAAGCATTCCCTGAGAATATATCTGTGAGTAAAGTCCAAAGACCTAGGAGAAGCCATATTCCTCCTCAGCTAGTCAGTCCCCACAAAGCAGAAGATATAGAGAAGCGCAGAAGATAAATTCCTGCCACAGTTACAGAGCTACTAAGCAGACGTCTTATCCTGCAAGCTCCAGATTTATAGTGCAGAAGATTTATTCCTGCCAACCATTGCCAAAACCTGCTGGGACCAAAGACCAAAGCTGTATTCTGTTTGGATTCAAGTTATCTTCAGTAAAGAAAAGTTTGAACTTCATCTAAAGGTCTGGACATCATTTCTGCTGCAAGATTCCTCTATTACTCCTACTATCACTAAACTAAAATGTGTTGCAAGTGAGCCAGGAGTCCAGCAGTACCCAGGTAGGAGAAACCGTTGACACAATTATCACCACCCATAGAGACATTATAGGCCATTACACTACTCTGGCATTCCTAACCTGGGACGTGCGTTATAACACCTTGGGAGGGCCCTGCAATTGGCATCACGAACAAACTACAAACTATTATCCACCCATATCCTGACCCACTGCATAAGTGGCGTCAGCATACCCCGTTCCTGGTCACTGCACATTAAAGAGTAACTAAACTTTTGTAAAACTTTCATTAAAAATGTTCTAAATAGCCCCAAATTTTTCTAATTTACAGTCAGGTCCATAAATATTGGAACATCAACACAATTCTAAGATTTTTGGCTCTATACACCGCCACAATGGATTTGAAATTAAACTAACTAGATGTGCTTTAACTGCAGACTGAGATTTAATTTGAGGGTATTTACATCCAAATCAGGTGAACGGTGTAGGAATTACAACAGTTTGCATATGTGCCTCCCACTTGTTAAGGGACCAAAAGTAATGGGACAATTGGCTTCTCAGCTGTTCCATGGCCAGGTGTGTGTTATACCCTCATTATCCCAATTACAATGAGCAGATAAAAGGTCCAGAGTAAATTTTAAGTGTGCTATTTGCATTTGGAATCTGTTGCTGTCAACTCTCAAGATGAGATCCAAAGAGCTGTCACTATCAGTGAAGCAAGCCATCATTATGCTGAAGAAACAAAACAAACCCATCAGAGAGATAGCAAAAACATTAGGCGTGGCCAAAACAACAGTTTGGAACATTCTTAAAAATAAGGAACGCACCGGTGCGCTCAGCAACACCAAAACAACTGTGGTGGATGACCGAAGAATTCTTTCCCTGGTGAAGAAAACACCATTCACAACAGTTGGCCAGATCAAGAACACTCTCCAGGAGGTAGGTGTATGTGTGTCAAAGTCAACAATCAAGAGAAGACTTCATCAGAGTGAATACAGAGGGTTCACCACAAGATGTAAACCATTGGTGAGCCTCAAAAACATGAAGGCCAGATTAGAGTTTGCCAAACAACATCTAAAAAAGCCTTCACAGTTCTGGAACAACATCCTATGTACAGATGAGACCAAGATCAACTTGTACCAGAGTGATGGGAAGAGAAGAGTATAGAAAAGGGAAGGAACTGCTCATGATCCTAAGTATACCACCTCATCAGTAAAGCATGGTGGTGGTAGTGTCATGGTGTGGGCATGTATGGCTGCCAATGGAACTGGTTATCTTGTATTTATTGATGATGTGACTGCTGACAAAAGCAGCAGGATGAATTCTCATGTGTTTCAGGCAATATTATCTGCTCATTTTCAGCCAAATGCTTCAGAACTCATTGGACAGCGCTTCACAGTGCAGATGGACAATGACCCAAAGCATACTGCAAAAGCAACCAAAGAGTTTTTTAAGGGAAAGAAGTGGAATGTTATGCAATGGCCAAGTCAATCACATGACCTGAATCCAATTGAGCATGCAATTCACTTGCTGAAAACAAAACTGAAGGGAAAATGCCCCAAGAACAAGCAGGAACTGAAGACAGTTGCAGTAGAGGCCTGGCAGAGCATCACCAGGGATGAAACCCAGCGTCTGGTGATGTCTATGCGTTCCAGACTTCAGGCTGTAATTGACTGCAAAGGATTTGCAACCAAGTATTAAAAATTGAAAGTTTGATTTATGATTATTATTCTGTCCCATTACTTTTGGTCCCTTAACAAGTGAGATGCACATATGCAAACTGCTGTAATTCCTACACCGTTCACCTGATTTGGATGTAAATGCCCTCAAATTAAAGCTGACAGTTAAAGCACATCTTGTTTGTTTCATTTCAAATCCATTGTGGTGGTGTATAGAGCCAAAAATGTTACAATTGTGTTGATGTCCCAATATTTATGGACCTGACTGTACCTTATCAAACATTATTGTTCCTTAAAATCATTATTGTAGTATAGCACATTGCTAGTCCTGTACCAATGTGCTATAGAGAGCCTTGATCTGAGTGGAGTGGGCTCAGGCTGGAGCCTGCTCCATTAAATCCTGGCATAGAACATCTGTACAGGTTACCGAAGTGCTGTGTCAGAATTCACCCTAGCTTGAGAGGGTGCACAGGCAGGAGCAGCGATGTTTGCTCAAGCCTGTGCAGCGTTCGCTGAAGCCACTAGTGAAATCCGTATTCGTCTAACATGGCAGTACTGTACTATAAACCATGTAAGGACCCAGAGCGCAACATGTAAACCTAAAAATCCCAGCACACCACTGTAAGTATAAATTAAAAAAGGTCTCTACATTGGTAGTAAAGGTCAGCAGTGCAGTCAATGTCAAAACACCTGCTTTAATCCAAAAGAGTGATCTTCTCACCAACAAGGGTGCCTTAACACTGCAGATTGCAGAATTGTCCACGACCAAAAATCTGTTCCATTCACTTGAATGGGACAGCAACATGGATTTCTGCAAGTCCCATTTAGGTGAATGGAACTGATTTTCAGTTGCAGAAAATTCTGCAAAAAAAATCTGCAGCATGTAGAGGCAGTTCTGTTAGTGTTAGGTACCCATCTGAAGAAGCCACCTTGATGCCTGGTAGATGGGCTCGACACACGTTTGATCAAAAATGTGCCCAATTTTTTTCATGTATAGTGTAGGTATAATACCACTTTAATTCAGAATAATCCCTATTCCCCAGTTTTACTGTTTGTATGTTTAATGTTGTGCTGCCATACCTTTTTTTTTTTTTGCTTTCTGCATGCTAGCTTCATGGATGTGCATCTGTGACTATGAATGTGCTAGTCTAAATTTTCTTGTGGCACCCCAATGGAGGCACTGTCCTCTTAATGGTCTCCTCATAGCGTCCTCATTGACGGTCCCTCTTGTTAGACTAGTATGGATCACCATAAGTTGCTGTAGATGGCCACACTGCAGCTCCTCACACTTTCAGAACACTGTTTACCAGCTGGAGCTGTGTATCTTGGATCATGATCCGCCAACAGTCACAGAGTCCACTTCACTTACAAACCATCACTTAACAACATCATAAGGCCTCTTTCACACTACCGTTTCATTATTTATTTTTTTCGTTTTGGGGGCCGTTTTTTGCGTTCCGTATACGGTCCGTATACGGAACCATTCATTTCAATGGGTCCCCAAAAAAACGGAACACATACGGAAATGCATCCGTATGTCTTCCGTATCCGTTCCGTTTTTTTAGGAACCATCTATTGAAAATGTTATGCCCAGCCCAATTTTTTCTATGTTATTACTGTATACTGTATATGCCATATGGAAAAACGGAACGGAAAAACGGAACGGAAACGGAAACACAACGGAAACAAAAAAACGGAACAACGGATCCCTGAAAAACGGACCGCAAAACACTGAAATAGCCATAGTGTGAAAGAGGCCTAAGGGTGCATTCACACAGTGCAGCTCCAGCGCAGCCTCTGACTGCAGTAGCAACTCGCCAGTATGCATTAAACACCCAGCATTTCATGTGATGGGTTAATTTATATTCTGTTTGCAGAGAGAAACAATAACCGTTTGAGCAGCTTGTTTGCTCTCTGTTTTTACCATATTTATGTTTTTTTTAGCACTGTACTAGATTCATGATTTTACACCCAGGACTTTGGGTGCCTATTTGAGCAGGAAAACAGCATAATTGATTGTAGTATACAGTATATTCGAATTAAGTATTAGAAACATCATTTGTGGGCTATTTAGAACATTTGAAAAGAAAGTTTTACAAAAGATTAATTACTCTTTAATATACAGTATATTGCAATACAATGCAGTGTGGCTATTTTAAAACATGTTGTGTACCCCAGCTAGCTTCAGTGAGTGCAGTGTTCCCAACAACACTAAGGCCCCTTTCACACGGGCGAGTTTTCCGCGCGGATGCGATGCGTGAGTTGAACGCATTGCACCCGCACTGAATCAGGACCCCATTCATTTCTCATGGGGCTGTTCACATGAGCGGTGATTTTCACGCATCACTTGTGCGTTGTGTGTGAAATCGCCAGCAAGCTCTATTTTGTGCATTTTCACGCAACGCATGCCCCATAGAAGTGAATGGGGTTGCGTGAAAATCGCAAGCATCCGCAAGCAAGTGCGGATGCAGTGCGATTTTCACGCACGGTTGCTAGGAGACTATCGGGATGGGGACCCGATCTTTATTATTTTCCCTTATAACATGGTACCACTGATGAAGGGGTCAATTTCCTAAACCCGAAATGCGTTTGGTATTAACCCCCATGATTGGATTACAGACACACAACTTTTCGATCGATTTAGGAGGAGCAGGACTTATTATTTTATAGATCTGATAATGCCAGCCGCACGAGGTTCCCTGCTGCACAAGGAAAACCTGTACTTCCAGCGAACCTACGTGGACTCCCGGTGTTGGCGTGGGATCTTCTGAAGACTAACAGCCCTCGAGACCGGAGCACCGATACATACAGGAGGCGCACCATGTAGACGGTAGGCGATTCCATTGAAGCCCTCCGGGTAAGATCGATGTGTCTGCAACAATAAGCGATCGCTTTTCGAAATATACAGCGGGACGCCGCTGTTTCAGTTTAGGAGCGGGACGCCGTTCTGAATATAACCAGCGCTGACTTGCACTTTAGATTGGAGATCAGTTGATACAATTTTAAAACTGGAAGCTATCTGATTTTATTACAAGACCCGGAGGCTCGCATTGCAATTCTCCTTCTTTACTTCTGACCAATAGCAGCAAAGAAAATAGAAAAATATTGAAACATGTGATCAACCCCTCCCCATAGTCCCCCTATAACAGGCCACACCGCCTGCAAAACCTCCTCTTTCTTTGCTGCTGACCGCATATAAGTAGTGTGATTTATTGATCTGTCTTTGTGACCCACATATCTAGTGTTTTATTTTGGGGGTTTTAGTTTTTATCTGTACTTGTTTTCCCCCTTTTGGGGCTATTCCAGAGTGTATATTATATATATGTATTCTTGCCCCTGTGTTTTATTAGGTTTTCCCTCTCATCGCCTGTTTTGGTTATCTAGGAGTTAATTTGGCGCCTTCCCTCTCTTTATGTGGAGCGCTTTCATCCTTATCTTCCCTTGTTCAGCCTTACTGTGACCTCTTCTGTTCCTCCCCCCCTCGTCGGACGGACCATTTTCCCGCCGCTTCTTACCTCAGTGCGGCTGTGGCGGCTCTCCCTCTCATACTTGCAGGCGCGCCCGTGATCTCGCGAGATCTCGGGCGCTTCCGCTGTACGTCTGTGCTGATCGGAGCTGCCTGCTGCCTCGGCTCGTTCCTCGGCTTTTTCTTTCTTTCAGGTTTTCGGCTTTATCCCCTTTTCTTACTGGCCTGGGGCAAATCCCCATCGCCAGTATATATTAACCTCAACTAGCATATTAACCCTCAACTCCCCGATCGCCAGCATATAGCAGAGCTGGTTCAGTGTTACATATTATATAGAATTTTCACCAGTCTCAGTCATATCTTACCAACAGGTCAATATGCCAAAAAATGTGCATAGTGGCCAGGGCCCTGCAGAAGAGGACGTTCCTCTAGCTGAATTAACCCCTTCGGGGGAGGATGGTCATGCTCTGGCCCCTGGTGATCAATCCTTTGATTTTCAGGCGTCACTGTCAAACGCCATTGCTGCGGCCATGGGGTCTATGACTTCGGTCATTTCCCAAACAATTGCTCAGGCCCTTGCTGCCCATCCTGCTACCTCCCAAACCCCGCAGCCCGTCATGGTGTCCTCACCCACCGGGCCAGGGCCATCTGCCTCCAGAAAAAGAAGTAAGGGTGATGATGTTTCCACCAATGTTGGCGCGCTTGGTCCGCGCAAGAGAGCCTGTACGCGTCAGGCAGAACGCACGCGCAACTGGAAATGTGCTAGAGCACAGCAGGATTTGGATTCCGACTCTGATGTCGGATCCGAGGAGGAGGCCATGGATGACGCCTTTGAGGAGGCAGAGGAGGACCCATCAGGGGTCATAGATGATAACCCCCTACCCGGGTGTAGCTCCCTAATGTCCACTGCAGAAGGAATGCCTGCATCTTTAACGGACCCCTCTGGGGAACCCTTGTTCGACCCAGATTCGCTCCACCACCCCCGCTCGGCTGAGTGGTTACCGTTGGAGCACGTTTCCAAATATTTGGAGGCTAGAGTGCGCTGCCCTCTTTCCAAAGAGGCTCGCAATAAGCTTAGGGCGGAATGCCCCAGACCTGTCATCCCTAATAGGGTATGCGAGACTCCTGCTGTCGACCCCAAAATGACGCAGTTCCTCGCAAAATCCGGCTGGAACCCGCGTAGGGGTCTGGAGTCGGCGTTAAGGTCTTGTCAGGATAAGCTCCTTGACATCTTTGGGCCGTTAGCTAAACTTTTTGACCTGGCGGAGGTAGCAAAAGCAGAGAATAAGCAGGTTGACCCTGTCGAATTGCGCGAATGGGTACAACGTGCCATTTGCATAGCAGGAAACGTAAATACGTCCCTGGCTATAGAAAGGCGTAAAGCCATTCTTTTCAAAATCGAACCCAAACTATCCAACCTAGCTCTTACGGAGGCCGGTAAAGAGGCCCAGGGCCTATTATTTTTGAGAACCTTTCATTAAGGACCTTGGGAGGTTTGTGGGGGCTTTCACTGCCCTAGACAAGGCCCAAAGCTCTATGAAGAGAGTCTTTCACGGTAGGGTCTCTACCAGGGCCGGCAGCTTCAGGGGCCGCCTGTCCGGCCGTGCCCAGTTTCAGTCCCGTGGTTCGGGCCGAGGCTCCTTCTCTCAGAGATCTACCTTCCAGGAGCATAGACGGGAGCCGTCATCTTTCTTCCCTTCACGAGGAAGTTCCTGGCGTCCAAGAGGATACAGAGGAAATCCTAATTCCAGACGTCCCTACGGTGAGTCTACCAACTCATTTCAATTCTTTAAATGCTTGTGTAGGGGGCAGACTACGTTTTTTTTCTCCAGCTTGGTCCCGTATCACCTCAGACCAATGGGTCTTATCCACGGTCAGGGGTTTCCACATCGAGCTGACGTCTTCCCCGCTGTCCATCCCACATCCACACCCTGTAGTGCTGTCAGCGGAGAGCCGCATACTGGTCGACTCAGAACTGTCGGATCTTGACCGCAAAGGAGCCATAGAACCGGCTCCTGTGTCCCCTTGCGTGGTGATCAGAAACATATTTCTAGTGGCAAAGAAGGGGGGCCAACTTCGGCCCGTTATCAATTTACGCGCCCTCAACGCGTTTGTCAGATACCGCCATTTCAAGATGGAGGGCATCCATCTCCTTCGGGACCTTCTACAGATGGGCGATTGGATGGTCAAGTTGGACTTGAAGGACGCTTATCTTACTGTCCCAGTAGAGGACGCGTCCAGAAATCTTCTCTGTTTCTCTTGGCAGGACAGGATTTGGCGGTTCACGTGCCTCCCATTCGGCCTCTCTTCAGCTCCCTGGTGCTTCACCAAGCTGATGCGCCCGGCTATGGCATGGTTACGCAGTCGAGGAGTTCGTCTCATCGTATATCTGGACGACATTCTGATCATGGCCCAGGATCGATCGGTACCGCTGAATCATCTGCACTGGACCATGGATCTTCTGGCGGATCTGGGTTTCCTCATCAATCAGGAGAAATCTTGCCTCACCCCGTCTCGCGAGATGGAGTTCTTGGGTTTTCTGGTGGATTCCACGGCGGGAACACTCAGCCTACGTCCGGCCAAGGTTCGATCAATACGGAAGGAATTGTGCAAAGCCAGGTCATCTGCCCAGATCCCTTTGCGCCAACTAGCCAGGATCATAGGTCTTCTGGCCTCATCTACCCAGGCGGTTTTTCCGGCTCCGCTTCACTATCGGGCTCTTCAGCGCCTGAAAATTTCCCACCTACGGGCGGGAGTTTCCTATGCGGATTGGATCTCTCTGGACGAGGAGACCAAGGAGGAGCTATCCTGGTGGATCCACAATTTGCAAGCTTGGAATGGCAAGGCTATCTTCGGCCATCGTCTGGATTTCGTGGTGGATTCGGATGCCAGCCTGTCGGGCTGGGGAGCTCACTGCGAGGGGATCACAACTGGAGGCGGTTGGTCAGAGGCCGAGGCAGGATTCCATATCAATGCGCTGGAACTGTTGGCTGGATCATTTGCGATCAAGAGCTTCACGAGGGACACGGCCAGATCCTGCATCCAACTACGCATGGACAATGTGTCAGCGGTGAGGTACATCAACGGCATGGGCGGAACCCGTTCCACCATCTTGTCTCGTTTGGCGAAGGATTTCTGGGACTACTGCCTAGACAAGGAGTTGGTTGTTTTGGCGGAATATCTTCCAGGAGTCCAGAACATTCATGCGGATTGGAGTTCTCGGTATCTTTCCGATTCCAGCGACTGGCAGTTAGATTCAAGGGTGTTCCGTTCCTTAATGTCAGTTTGGGTCCTTTCTGCATCTACCTGTTTGCTTCCCGTCTGAACTCGCAACTACAACGCATTTACAGCTGGCGCCCGGACCCGGAAGCCGAAGCGGTGGACGCGTTCCTGCAGGATTGGTCCAGAGATCTGCTCATACGCATTTCCTCCATTCCAGCTGATTCCCAGGACCCCTGATTCAAGTAACGACGTTATTCGGCGGATCTGTGCTGCTGCTGGTCCCGTTTTGGAACTCCCAGTCGTGGTTTCTCCCACCTTTTGGAGATGTTGATAGAGATCCCGTACCTGCTCCCGACATCTCAGACTCTCCTCCGAGGTCCGAATCACCAACTACATCCTCTTCTATTAGACGGATCCCTGCGCGTGCTGGGCATGTCGGGGTTTTCGGTCAGGAACCTGGGAGGTCCCAGGTGTTTCGGGAACAGCTAGAGTCCTTTGGAAAATGCATGGGCCCCAGGCACCAGAAGATCTTACAGAGTGCCCCACTGTTATTCACTATTTATTTTCTCCTCTTTCAGATTGGGTGTTGTCTGTTGGTGGGTGCACCTCGCGTTGTTCCCTAGTCACTCTTGTGCGACATATCCCTGTTATTTACCAAGTTTTTATTTATCCTGTTTCTTTCACTGTTTATTCAGCTTGTATAACTATGTTGATGACTTGTTGAATTTATTTTGTCTCTACCTTTAGAGGGTATCTGTCAGCAGATTTGTACCTATGACAGTGGCTGACCTGTTACTTGTGCACTTGGCAGCTCAAGGCATCTGTATTGGTCCCATGTTCATATGTGCCCACATTGCTGAGAAAAATGATGTTTTAATATATGCAAATGAGCCTCTAGGAGCAACGGGGGCGTTGTCATTACACCTAGAGGCTCTGCTCTCTCTGCAACTGCTGCACCCTCTCCACTGTGAATGACAGGGCCTGGCATCATCACACCTGGCCCTGTCAATCAAAGTTCAGAGGACGTCGCAGTTGCAGAGAGAGTGGAGCCTCTAGGTGTAACAGTAATGCCTCATTTACATATCTTAAAACATCATTTTTCTCAGCAATCGGGCCACATATGAACATGGGACCAACACAGGTGCCTTCAGCTGCCAAGTGCACATGCAACAGGTCAGTCAGCTTCATAGGTACAAATTAGAGATGAGCGAATCGAATCCCACAAAGTGGAATTCGATCCGAATTTCAGGATAAATTCCATTTGCCTGGAAGACGAATTTCCTTGTGCTTCGTGTCAGCGAATCGTTTTAACCTGAAATAGTATAAAAAACTAAAAAATTCAAACTTACCTCCTCCATTTGCTCGCGACAGGCCGCCAGCCTCCATCTTGCTTGACGATTTCGGCCGAAATCCCATGCGGTTCGAGATTACATCATCACCCTGGCTGCCGTGATGACGTCATATGTCACCACGACAGCTGGCGTGATGGCGTAATCTCGCACCGCACATGAGTAGGGTATTGTCCATTCCTCGTGTGCCTCTTACCAAACCCCTTTCAAACCCCCTTTTACCAATTCAAGCTAACAATAACTCACTGAGACCAGTTTGGATTTAAATGGCCACAGCAGCCGTTTATTAATAAATACATAACATAAATAAACATAACACCAGTTGTTTAATTCCCAGCGAGGGAGTCCTTGAAGCCCCAGAACTCGTTATCACAACTCTCCAAACAGGCCCATCCATCTTGCCTCCAGCCGTAAAACACCAGCTCGGAGACCATCTGACGGACCGCCTTTTACACAGCCAACCGTCCAACCATGGGAGTCCAGCCCCACCATTGAGGCCCTCCCATTTTTTCCGAAGTATCCGTACCACCAACTTCGAGGACCTCCCACCGCCAACGACTCGCAAACTGACACCTCCCTCAGGCTTGCGCGTTCCTCCACGACCTCAAAGGCCCTCTCAATCCCTTCTTGCAGACCAAGCGGACCACAGATCAATCCCCACAGCATTTAAATGTACTCCATCCACCCTCCAAAAAGCCCCCACACCCGGCTCAAGCTCAATATGACGCACTGCCACTGCCCCATTCCTTGCCATGAATTTCCCAAAATCCTATTGACCTTCACCTCGCCTTGTTAAGGACGCTCCACCGACCTCGCCCCACGCCACACCGGCGAGGCACTATGTCCGACCAAACTGTTTACCATGGCAGGGAACATAATTATTGCATCCCCTAATCAACTCCCTAACCGGCTTACCCCCCAAGTCATTCCCCCGCCGCATGTAACACCAATACATCCGGAGGACTACCCAACCGCGCATACCGGTGAACCTCCTTCATAACCCCTTCCCACAACATACCCCTTACCCCATCCAACGAACAACTGCAACATCCGATCAAACCCTAACTGCCTTCCATCCGGACGAACATCCGCCCTCAGCGCCCCCCAAAACACAAAGGAATGTCCGAGTATCCACACCAACGCGGGCCTATCACTGCAGATATATACAAAGAAACACAAGACTCCATCATTCAACATGCATCATTAACCAACAAACCCACCTACACATAAGACCTAAACTCGCTGATTCCCATCTCCCAATCGTTTAATCACTCATCACTCATCCCTGCCTCTTGCCGCTCATGTGGCGGCACCTACCTGAACGAATGCCCAGTAAAGTCCTCCGCTGCAATACTCACTCTACATAGGTCAGCGCTTAAACAAACCGCCACGAACTGATATCGCGACAGTAGACCGTCCCTCATGCCTAGCAATGGACCCGTTGATGTCATAACCCCCAAAATCTTACTCCGCAAGCACTGCACAGGGCACATAGCACAGCCCGGGACCTCAAAGCAACCGGACAAAACTGCCATTCCCTCCCTGTCCGTCGTAGACCATACGATCCTAATGACAACCCTGTCCCCCGCTAGCCCAACATCCTCCTTCAACAAACCACAACCAACAGACCGAACACTGCCACACACCAATTCCCCCAAACGAAATGACCCAAAAAACGCTAAAGAAAAAGCAACCCTGAACAGTTTTACCTCCCAAACTGATCGACAACACACCTCCACTTGCACACCCAATTTTACCAACAATTCAAAAGAGACTGGCCTCCTCCTGTCCTCCGCCCGCTTCCCACGCCTCCAACCCAAAAAAGTCTTTGTCACATCCGGTAACCCCTTCAACTTGAAGCCAAAAAGCAAGTCCCGCCATCCATCTATTAATTTTTGCAACAGACCATCCCTGCTCTTTTACATGCCCCAAGAACAACAACAGAGGAGTCTCCCCCTCATCCACTACCACCCCCAAATCCTCACACCACTTCTGCCATTCACTCCACGCTTTACCGTAAGCTACCCACGTCCCAGCACTCATTGAGTCCTGCAGCAACCTTCCTATGGTACCTCCAACAGCTCCCACATCGAATCCGGGCACACCAACCCCTCGCTGTCCGCTCCCGGCGCCAACTGCCGAAACCGCTCCCACTGCGAACGAGAAAGGGCATCAGCAATATCATTAGACACACCCGGCACATGAACAGCCACAATCCAAGCATTCAGTGATAAACAAACTAAAACCAAATGCTGCAACAAACGAACTACAGGCGGCGATGACGCTGTCATGGTATTAATGGCCTGTACAACCCCCAAATTATCACAATGGAATCTAATCTTCTTATTCCTAAAACAATCCCCCCATAAAACTACCGCAAGCACAATTGGGAAAAGCTCCAATAACGCCAGGTTCTTAACCCAACCCCGCTCCACCCAAGAAATAGGCCAACTCCCCGCACTCCACTGCCCATGACAATATACCCCAAAACCTGAACCCCCAGCCGCATCTGAAAACAAATCAAAATCGAAACTATCCACCGTCTCCCCCAAAACCAACGCCCTACCATTAAAATGCAGCAGAATTTCCGCCCAAACCGCCAAATCCCTTTTAAGCTCCTTACCCAACCTGACAAAATGATGCAGGGCCGTAACACCCGCCGTAGCCCCCGCCAACCGTCGACAAAAGATCCTCCCCATCGGCATAATCCTGCATGCAAAATTGAGCTTGCCCAACAAAGATTGCAAATCCTTCAGCCTAATCTTCACTGCCCTCCGCGCCTGCTCCACCACCAGCTGCAGATCCTGTACCTTCTCCTCAGGCAAACGACACTCCATCCTGTCCGTGTTAATCATAATGCCCAGAAAACTCAACTCCGAAGTAGGACCCACAGTCTTCTCTTTTGCCAATGGTACCCCAAACCTCCCAAAAACCGACTCTACCGTGCTCAACAACACCAAGCAAACCTTAGACCCTGCCGGGCCCAAACAAAGGAAATCATCCAAATAATGAATTATGGATGAACAACCCGAAACGTCCTTAACAACCCACTCCAAAAACGAACAAAACGCTTCGAAATATGCACAAGACACAGAACACCCCATCGGTAAGCATCTGTCCACAAAGTACTGTCCATCCCAGTAGCACCCTAACAAATGCAAACTGTCTGGATTCACAGGCAGGAGCCGGAACGCCGCCTCGATGTCTGTCTTAGCTAACAGCGTCCCCACCCCTAACTTCCGTACCCAACCTACCGCCGCGTCAAATGAAGTGTATGCCACCGAACAAAGCTCCGGATCAATACTCTCATTGACTGATGCACCCTTCGGGTATGACAAATGATGAATGAGCCGAAACTTATTCGGCTCTTTCTTAGGTACAATCCCCAAAGGTGATACACGCAAACCAGCCAGCGGAAGCTCTGAATAAGGACCGCCCATTCTCCCTAAAGCAACTTCCCTGGCCAACTTATCCGCCACCACCTCCGGGTGTTCCAATGCCGAGCGCAAATTCCTCTTCCTCATAACCACAGGCAACGGTGCCGATGGTATAGAAAAACCCTTATTAAACCCGTCCCTCAAAAATTCTGCCACCCCTCCTTTTGGATACCTACTTAAGTAGGGCTCCATCCTTTCCACCTGCACTGGAGTCAGGCCCTTTTCCAGCCGCATCCCCACCTCTCTGTCTGTTAGCTCTAAAACACCTGTTGGCCCCATGGGAACCTCCACACCCTGAACACTCGTGCTTAAATCTGCACTTTGACCCAAACTTACAATTCCCTTCATTAAAAAGGAAACAGAGCCCTTTGGCGGAGGCGACCGAGAATGCCGACTGCCCAGATCCCCCCGACTCACTCCGAAAGGACTGCCCCGCCCGTACAGGAGCCATCACCCTCATCCATAACCCAATATCCTTATGATCCCACCTTATGCTGCTACGAACCGCCATCCTCTGCCGAAATTGCTCGTCATACCGCAGCCAGCCAGTCCCCCCATATACCCGCCAGGCCTCCCCAATCGCATCCATGTAACAAAAGAGAGACGAACAACACTCCGGCTTTCGCTCCCCAACCACGCTAGCCAAAATAGCAAAGGCCTGAAGCCAATTAGAAAAAGTCCGCGGGATCAGACGAAACCTCCGTTTTTCTTCCTCCTCCTTTTTTCCCTCATCTCTTTTTACCTTATCCAAGTTAAACCTCTCCAAAGGGAGCAAGGAAAATATTTCTACATATTCCCCCCTCCAAATCCTCTCCCGCAACTCCTGCTTTAAATGCGCCCCTAGTGGCCCCTCAAAGCATACATATACCTCGCCACGCGCCCCGTCCTCAACTACCTGCTTATCCGCCTCCCCCCCACCTGTGTCTGCACCGACACCGAATCACACGCTCTGCCAGCCGCCTCACCAACCGCCCTGCCACCCCCGGCCCCCATCCCCCACGCCTGCATCGGGGAAACACCAGCCCCACCAAAACCTGACATCCACCCCGCCAAACTCTGAAAAAACTGCCCCAAACCTTTTCCCAGGTCCCCTTGTGACCCTCCCATCCCCCCTGGGCAACCCGCCCATGGATTAAGTGCCCCCCCAACCCCCTCACCTGGCTGCCGGGGGGCTGTGAACCCCGCAGCCGAAGATCCTGCCTCCTGATGATCTTCTGGCACGCTCCCATCCTCCTCTCTTCTTGCCAGGGACTCCTCACTTGTCGCCGCAGACATCCCAGCCAGCCGGCTGGATGCGTCCTGACCCGACCTTCCTCCGTGGGCGGAGCCTCCGCCATGATGTCCGTCCACCGCCTCCGGCCTGTGCACCACCACCGGCTCCATGCGCACAGCCGCGATTAAACCGACCTCACTCCCTCGCTGAGCGGCCTCCCCTGGATTAGGGGCACCCGCCGAACCTGGTCCCGATCCCACATCTCGCGATGCTGAAGGCGGGGGAGGGATCCCACCGCCTGAAACTGGGCCCCGCCGTGCATTCTGATTCCTCCCGCTCCGGGCGGCACTGGCAACCGACACCTTGCCAGTCCCCGGTCGCGGAGGGTCCCCGGAGGGGCTCCGCACCCGGCGCCGGGCCCTGGGGATCACCTCTGGACTAAGGCGCGCCGGCGGCCGTACCCGCCGCGGCCGTCTCGCCCGTGGCGGTGAGCTGACAGTACTCACCGCTGCCCCCTGGAGCAGGCCGGACACCTGCTCCTGCAGCCATTCGGGTCCCCGGACCTCAGCCGCTGTCCGCAACTGCTGGATAATCTGATCCACCGCCTGCATGATGTGAGTGATAGTTTCTCTCCTCAACTGACTGATCTAAAATGGCGCCGGTTACCTCCCCCTCTTATAACCTAACCTAACAGCCCACCCACTCTACTCTCCACCCACCATCCTTTCAAACTCCTTAACATGTCGGCCTCCCCTCAACTGCGTCCCCAGTACGGCCTCACTGGATTTCGGCCGAGAGCTTCAAGCAAGATAGAGGCGACCGACCCGTCGCGAGCAAATGGAGGCAGTAAGTTTGATTAAAAAAAATTATTATTGTTAATTTTACACTCAGAGGGGTACAATGACGGGGGCGGCACTATCGCAGCTCCCTGTCACTGCACCCGCTACTTTTAAAAAAATGCGCTTCGTGACTAAGTAATTTGAATGAGGGTACGTGACCTACTTCAATGGCACAAAAAGAAGAATGGGACTGTTGGGAGAATGATATTGATTGTACTCATAGGAACGAAGCCTTGCATCTGGCAGCAGCTTTTTCCCCATTTAAAACGTATGCACGCTCAGCCGAGCAGGCAAGTCTATGAAGGAAGGTGTCTGCAGGGTTAGCTGGAGGCTGAGTGTTTGGCATGTGTATGGCCAGCTATACCCAAAAATTATTAACCCCTTCACACAAAATACCATATATGTACAGCATTTGCATGCAGGGGAAGTATGGAGCAGGCTCATGAGAAAAGCCTACTCCATATGCTGCAGGTGCTGGCTGTATAAGGGTACGACCACATGGCATGGTCGTGATCCGGTCAGGTAGTGGCTGCGACGACCAGGCCACAAGGGGGTGTAGTGAGTGCACGGTAAGAGTGGTGGTGGATGTGCCGAGTGGGTGCAGCAGTTGTTGTACTCCCTTTTCTGTATCTCCCTGGGCCGGCGTGCAGTGGAGGGGAAGACAGCACCAAATCCTCCGGGGCACTCTCCACTGCAGGGAATACCAGCCAGATGGAAGTTAAGGTGCCCTTGATGGTAATTGTGTGACGCTTTGGTGGCTGGGCCCCTGTGTTCGTGACGCCAGCACTGTTAGGTGCATTTAGGAGATGGAGTAGATGAGAGAGGCAGTAGTTGAACCAAACAGGAACTTTACTTATAGTTTGTAATCTTTCAATTAGTAGCATTCAAAAGCAGTACTTTGTCTTACATGAAGTTGGTAAAGATGATAAAGCTGCAAATCCCAATTATCAGGCTCTGTGTGGTGACAAATGTAGGTTCCAGGTCAACTTATGCAGGAGTGATGATGATGCTTTACTTGGTTCCTGATCTTGCTCTGGCTATTCAGTCTTGCAATTAATATGGATCCTCTGGTACTAAGTATACAACCTAAGGGCGGTCTACCTCATGGCAAGCAAACTCTCTGCTCCATTCTTAGAACAGGTTGTCTGAACTATAGTCCTAGTAGTGCCTGGCCTTGACTCTGCTTCTGGATTCCAAAAGTTCAAGTTGCTTACCTCCTGGGCAAGGCCTAGGAGAACAGAGACAAGTCTGTCTCCTCTCCTCCTCCTAACTCCTCACTCCTAATCTCCTACTCTAACTTCCTGTGGCTGACCAATATAAATGGTGTTATAGTGACCTCTAGTGTTGGTAGTGTGTAATGCATTTTCACCAGCCTGTAATAGGAATTAGCAGCATTGACCAAGAAAATACAGTGATTAGTGCAAGATGACATGAAAGGGCATATAACAATTTGGAGTGGGCCCATATACACATAAGTGGGAGACTACATGGCCAGCTGCGATCAAAAACACTGCGGGCCAATTAGTCTGCAGCTGCCTGATATTTAACTAACCGCACTGTATAGGAGGTACAAATTCTTAATGGAAGAGCAGCACCTTCAATACCGAGCGGCCATTAAGAGTCCCCCTAATCAGAGTCCCTATGGCAAAATCGCAGCGCTCAGATTAGTTGCTATGACAGTCTGGATTCTGCTTGACAGGCACCCAGTAAAAATCCCATAGACTATAATACTATAGCACTGCATTCAATCAGGGGAGCTCATATTCAATTATGTTTAAAAAAAACACACACACAAAAACATTAAAAAAAATTCCAATCACTTGCTTACCCAATTTTAGACATAAAAATAACAATAAAAAAATTTAAACATAGTTGGTATCCCCATGATGAAAAATGTCATAAGCATTAAAATCTAAAAATATTTTAAATGCATAATGAAAAGAAAGGCGCAATTCACCTTTTTTAGCTACCTTGCCTACCCCCAAAAACGGTAAAAAAAATATCAAAAAGCCATCTGTACCACAAATTGGCACAATAAAACTACAGTTTGCACACAAAAAAACAAACTCTCAACATTTTTGTAGACTGAAAGAAAGGATGTGGGCGATACAAAGCAAATGTAAATTTTTTACAAGGCTTTCTTTTTAAGTAGTGAAACATAAGAAAAACGTTATAAATGTAGCATTACCATAATCGTACTGATGCACAGAAATACAGGGAGTGCAGAATTATTAGGCAAGTTGTATTTTTGAGGATTAATTTTATTATTTGAACAACAACCATGTTCTCAATGAACCCAAAAAACTCATTAATATCAAAGCTGAATATTTTTGGAAGTAGTTTTTAGTTTGTTTTTATTTTAGCTATTTTAGGGGAATATCTGTGTGTGCAGGTGACTATTACTGTGCATAATTATTAGGCAACTAACAAAAAACAAATATATACCCATTTCAATTATTTATTTTTACCAGTGAAACCATATAAACATCTCAACATTCACAAATATACATTTCTGACATTCAAAAACAAAACAAAAACAAATCAGTGACCAATATAGCCACCTTCTTTGCAAGGGACACTCAAAATAGCCTGCCCATCCATGGATTCTGTCAGTGTTTTGATCTGATCACCAATCAAAACTTTGCGTGCAGCAAGCAACACAGCCTCCCAGACACTGTTCAGAGAGGTGTACTGTTTCTCCCTCCTTGTAAATCTCACATTTGATGATGGACCACAGGTTCTCAATGGGGTTCAGATCAGGTGAAAAAGGAGGCCATGTCATTAGATTTTCTTCTTTTATACCCTTCCTTGCCACCACGCTGTTGGAGTACTTGGACGCGTGTGATGTGGAGCATTTCCTGCATGAAAATCATGTTTTTCTGATGGATGCTGACTTCTCCTGTACCACTGCTTGAAGAAGGTGTCTTCCAGATAACTCAGTAGGACTGGGAGTTGAGCTTGACTCCATCCTCAACCGCCCAAAGGCCCCACAAAGCTCATCTTTGATGATACCAGCCCAAACCAGTACTCCACCTCCACCTTGCTGGCGTCTGAGTCGGACATGGAGCTCTCTGCCCTTTACCAATCCAGCCACGGGCCCATCCATCTGGCCCATCAAGACTCACTCTCATTTCATCAGTCCATAAAACCTTAGAAAAATCAGTCTTGAGATATTTCTTGGCCAGTCATGACGTTTCAGCTTGTGTGTCTTGTTCAGTGGTGGTCATCTTTCAGCCTTTCTTACTTGGCCATGTCTCTGAGTATTGCACACCTTGTGCTTTTGGGCACTCCAGTGATGTTGCAGCTCTGAAAATATGGCCAAACTTGTGCAAGTGGCATCTTGGCAGCTGCACGCTTGACTTTTCTCAGTTCATGGGCAGTTATTTTGCGCCTTGGTTTTTCCACACACTTCTTGCGACCCTGTTGACTATTTTGAATGAAACGCTTGATTGTTGGATGATCACGCTTCAGAAGCTTTGCAATTTTAAGAGTGCTGCATCCCTCTGCAAGATATCTCTCTATTTTTGACTTTTCTGAGCCTGTCAAGTCCTTCTTTTGACCCATTTGCCAAAGGAAAGGAAGTTGCCTAATAATTATGCACACCTAATATAGGGTGTTGATGTCATTAGACCACACCCCTTCTCATTACAGAGATGCACATCACCTAATATGCTTAATTGGTAGTAGGCTTTCGAGCCTATACAGCTTGGAGTAAGACAACATGCATAAAGAGGATGATGTGGTCAAAATACTCATTTGCCTAATAATTCTGCACGCAGTGTAAGATCTTAATGTACAGTGAATACCGTACACACAAAACCCTCCCAAATAATTGCAGAATTGTGTTTACTTTTCAATTGTACCCCACAAAGTATTTATTCGCGTTTTGCAATAAAAGATATGGAAATACAACTTGCCCCACAAAAATAAGCCCTCAAATGGCTATGCAAACTGAAAAGTAAAAAAGTTATTGCGGGGGACGAAAATATTAAAATGCAATGAAAAGTGGCACAAACAGTCGATTTGAAAACCGCGGAAATTTAATCCATGCCTCACCATTTGGTGATGTCCAGAATATAAGCTTGAATGAACCTTATCAAGTAGCGTTGTACAGTAAACAGCACTCAAGTACATCAAGGATGTTACGTGTGGGGTTGACAAGTCAGCGAGGTCTGCAAGGGGCAGAACTATGGCTGAAAAATGGTCTCCATTTTTTTTTTTCTTTAGACATTTATGAATGGGATATAAAATATGCATTCCAAATATTAACTAAATAGTTAAACATGCTCGGCGAGCTGTAATTGTAGACTCGGAGTACTTCGAAAAAGCCATTTAACAATCTTAAAACCTTTTAGTACCAAACACTACTGGAAATTGAAAGATCACAGTAATATCATGATTACAATAAACAAATTAATATTGCATGGGATTTAATATGAGCAGGCCAATTTCCTGAATAATAAACTATGGACTAATCTGAACGCTCATTTGAAGCTCATGGAGGAATCAGTTAAAAAAGTACAAAGTGCATTTGAGAACACAACATAAAATACAATCATACATAGAAATACACTGTAGTATAATAACCAATCATGTCAGTGTAATTATCCTAAACTTATGCTATTGAGCTTGTGTATGGAATGATAAACACTTTATCAAATCACATTTCATAAATCATTTTATCCTCTATGGTGGTCTTACCCACTAAACCAGGCAACCACAATTCTATCACAGTATAAAGTAACACATAAGAACAATCTATGCATGTTTATATGTGAATTCATTGTCCCATGTCTACTAATCTGAGTGTGCCTAATGTCATAATTTGCGCTGGCTACACAATTAGTAAATCTGCATTGATTTTTAAAGGGAGTCTGTCAGCAGTTTTGACAACACTAAACTGCTAACAGCACTATGTAGGGGTTGGGGAGACAAACTTACCTTTTGTGGAACCTTTTTCATCAGGAGTAGTGACCATATGAATTTTAAATGATGCCAGATTCTGCCAGTGCACTGGAGGTAGAGATTCACTATGGGGAAAAAAAAAGTTATGGGTGCCAGAATATGGTGACACAAAGGAGCACGAAAAAAACAGCCTTCTATGTTTTTTTTTTAAGTAGTAAACATGCTAATAAATTACTAGTTATTATTTGGTATCTCCATAATCGTAGCAAAACCGCAGAATAAAATTCTAAAGATAATGAAAACCTTGGAAAATATTTCTGTGCAGTGGTCACTGTAAAAATGAAATTCTAAAAACAATGGTGTATTTGCAGTTTTTTCACAGTCACTTCGAAAATGTCTAAAAAAAAATGTTACATTAGGTGTAATCCAACAAGGTGCTCTTAAAAAAAACTAGTCATTCTGCAAAAAAAAAAATGCATTCTGCATGCCAACTGAAAAATAAAAAAGTTACGGTTTTTGAAATGTGGAGAAAAAGAATTGCTGCATGTCTGCCTGACCCCCATGGTAAAGTCAGCTAAGGCCTGGAATACATTTAAGGTTAAAAAAAGAAAAACACCCTCCTGTTTACTGGAGCTATGTTCCAGCGATGAGGGTCCCACACCCCTGATTCAGGTCTTCTGTGGACTGGAAGTGTGACATCCTGTCTGTGGTTACGTGTGCCACTGCAGCCATGTACTGGCCTCTGTGGTGGCATGGCCCCTAATAGTGAATGTGATGACACTTTCGGACCACAGGAGACCTAAGGCGGCAGGGATAGTACTCTCAGAGCTGGAACACATCCTTAGGGATCGGACAACCTATGAAACTATGTTGTGTACTAAGGGGCTATGTGGTTTCTAGGATGAGGTAAAAGAATTTAGGGGGTCATTTATCAAACAGAGATACACCTAAATTAGGCGTATTTCTGGTGCAGATTGAAGCACAAAGGTCCTTTGCACCACAATCTGCGACTTTTCCTCGCTCATGCCAAGTCTAAAAAAGTAGGCGTCGTGTGGGTGGGGAAGGGGTAGGAGTAGAAACTGGTCTAAATGTAAGACTGCTAGGAAGCTAGTGATACTAGTCATGACATCACTGGGCCTGCGGTAAACAGCGAGAAGGCCACGGCGCTGCTGGAGAGCTGCTGCCTTCTCAAACAGCTGATCGGTGGGGGTCCCGGGTGTCGGACCCCCGCCGGTCAGAAGCTGATCTATCCAGAGGATAGATCATCAGTTTAAACAAAGTGCAGAACCCCTTTAAGACTGGCATTTTTAGACCTGGCATGATCAGGAAAAAGTTGCAGATTGCGGCGCAAAGGGCCTTTGTGCTGCAACCTGCACCATAAATACACTTAATATAGGCGGATTTCTGATAGTAAATGACCCCCAATATGCTTATAGTCCCAGAACAGCTAATAGTAGTGTCTTCAAATAAAAATGTCAGTTGTCTCATGGTTACCCTGCAAGGAGTTTTCGGCAATCTGACCAGAAAGTAATATAGAAATTATTATTGGGTGGTTTTATGTAGTTGTAAATGGAGCGTATACATCGTTTACATCTCGCTTTATGTTCAGATATGAATATGAACCATGGTAAATCTGAGCTTAAGCTGGCCAAAGACCCGCATGGACATGGTCACGTGACCACAACCTAGAAAGCAAAAGAGGAACAATAATGCTAAAAGAAATACATGACAAAAGTACAGCTACCTTCCTAGATGATTATAAAGGATGCTGATGCCAACTGAAAAGAGGGGTTGTCCAAGGTTAGAAAAAGATATTTGCATCCTTCTAGTGCGACACCTGTCCGTGTTACCTTTAGGGCTCATGCACACGGCCGTGGCCATATTGCATACAGTTTTTTATTATTATTATTATTATTATTATTATTATTATTATTTCTAAACTTTTATTTTTTTGATCAATAACAATATTTTTTTTTAAAGTCATTTGTTTTTGTGTTTCCACATTCTGAGAACTGTTCCTTTTTTTTTTTTTTTTTTACTATTGTCAAATCATTATGAAGTCTTGTTTTTTGTAGAATAAGCTATACTTTTCATTAGTACAATTCTGGTGTATATACTACTGTATCGCAGTGCATTATAGCTATAAGCATATGACTGCCAGCCAAACTATTAGGCCCTCCTCTAAGGGGTTAAACATCTGGGACTGGAGTTATCTCTGATCCTGGATGTTGCAGCAGAGTGCCATATATATATATATCTGTTATAGCTGACACCCACTGCTGATGCTCATCACTGCATCGTACATGTATGGCAGAGAGAATGCTGTGCTATACATGTACAACACAGAGCAAGAAAGGGTTAATGTTAATAGTCACTGATGCCAGTCACTGCACTGGTTAGCCATACAGTATATCATATTGTCACCCACAAAGCTCTCCACAGTGCTGCACCCCTATATCTTCTCCCTCATCTGTCTGCCACCTTACTGTGCTCTCCATTCTACCAATGATCCAAGACCAACATCTTCCATAATCCGAATTTTTCACTCCCGTCTCTTGAACTCTGGAGTTCTGGACATCTGGAATGCAGACCCCAGACAATTAGGTTAAGTCCCAATGACCAGTTTTAAGCATTCCCTAAAAACACAAAATCATTTTAGGGTGCCCTATCACATTCCCTAATATAATCCTCCCTCCCCTCAACATTATTCTTTATCAGAACCAGCAGCAGTATCTCTGTCTCTCTCTCTCTCTCTGCAGCTGCCCCCCCAACTTGTAGATGTCAAGTCAACAGCATTGACAGAACTTCCAGAAACATGAATCAAATTTTTATAAAAATAAAATAAAATAAATAAAAACGATGTGGTTCTGTGGCCAAAACAATACAGGGTTAAATACAGGGTAAATGCACACAAAAAAGTGATTTTATAAAAAAAAAATGAACTGAATTCTGTACTGATTAACCCTTTCTACCCCTGAGGTTTTTGCGTTTTCGTTTTGCACTCCCTGCCTTCCCAGAGCCATAACTTTTTTATTTATTTTTGTTCACATAGTCGTATGAGGGCTTCTTTTTAGCGAAACAATTGTACTTGCCAACCCCACTTTTTAAAATTGCATATGATATAGTAGGAAGCAGGAAAAAAAATCTCAAATAGGGTGGAATTGGAAAAAAAAACTATTTATGGATTTTTTATTTTCGACATTCGATGCTATAAAATGACCGGTTACATTCATTCTACAGGTCAGTTCGAATCCAGCGATACCTTATATGTATATATTTTTTTTTGCATTTTGATACTGATAAAATAAAAACCTTGGGAAAAAAATCTGTTTTATTTTTTCGTCACCATATTCTGACCCCTATAACTTTTTGGAATATAAATTGTGCAGTTAGTCAGTACAACTTGTGCCGCACAAAGGAAGTCCTCATACAGCTATGGGAATAGAAAAAAAAAGTTATGGTTCTTGGAAGGCAAAGAGGAAATATCTATAGCAAAAAAATTTAAACTGGAAAGGTCATCATTAGGCCTCCTGCACACGACCGTATACGTTTTGCGGTCCATAAACTGCAGACAAGCATATAGGAATAGGACATGTTCTATAATTTGTGGAATGGATATATGGAAGACATCCGAGTGGTGTCTTTTTTTTTTTTTTGCAAACCCATAGAAATGAATGGGTCCGTGTGCGATCTGCAAAAAAATTTGGTTGTGTGCATGAGGCCTTAGCAGATTGATGGGGGTCCAACGCCAAGCACTTCTACCGATGAACTGTTTTTGGCAGCCGGCAGTTGCACTTCCAATTTGCAACGAGTAACTGTAAGGCCCCTTGCAGATGAGCGTGTCCGGATTATTTCTGGATGCGTTACGAATGCGTTTAGTGAAAAATGCGCGATTTCGGAGGCAAAGTCATTCAGTTTTGCCTGCGATGGCGTTCAGTTGTTAATTTTTTATCGCGTTTTGCACGCGTGTGATAAAAAACGTTGCATCCGCACTTGCTTGTGGATGCGATGCGATTTTCACGCAGCTCCATTCACTTCTATGGGGCCAGTTTTGCATGAAAATCTCAGAATATAGAACAAGCTGCGATTTTCACGCAACGCACAAGTAATGCGTTAAAACCAATGCACATGTACACAGACCCATTGAAATGAATAGGTCCAGATTCCGTGCGGGCGCAATGCGTTCGCATCACGCATTGCATCCGCGCTGAATACTCGCTCGTCTGCAAGGAGCCTAAGGCCTCTTTCACACGGGTGTTGCGGGAAAAGGTGTGTTTTGCATGCGCGTGAGAAAAATCGGCATGTTTGGTACCCAAACCCGAACTTCTTCACAGAAGTTCGCGCTTGGGATCGGTGTTCTGTAGATTGTATTATTTTCCCTTATAACATGGTTATAAGGGAAAATAATAGCATTCTGAATACAGAATGCATAGTACAATAGCGCTGGAGGGGTTAAATTTAAAAAAATAATAATTTAACTCACCTTAATCCACTTGATCGCGCAGCCCAGCATCTCTTCTGTCTTCTTCTTTGCTGTGTGCAGGAAAAGGACCTGTGGTGACGTCACTCCGGTCATCACATGGTTCGTCACATCTTTTACCATGGTGATGGATCATGTCATGACCGGAGTGACATCACCACAGGTCCTTTTCCTGCACACAGCAAAGAAGAAGACAGAAGAGATGCCGGCTGCGCGATCAAGTGGATTAAGGTGAGTTACATTTTTTTTTTTTTTTTTTTAACCCCTCCAGCGCTATTGTACTATGCATTCTGTATTCAGAATGCTATTATTTTCCCTTATAACCATGTTATAAGGGAAAATAATAATGATCGGGTCTCCATCCCGATCGTCTCCTAGCAACCATGCGTGAAAATCGCACCGCATCCGCACTTGCTTGTGGATGCGATGCGATTTTCACGCAGCTCCATTCACTTCTATGGGGCCTGCGTTGCGTGGAAAACGCACAAAGAGGAGCATGCTGCGATTTTCACGCAACGCACAAGTGATGCGTGAAAATCACCGCTCATGTGCACAGCCCCATAGAAATGAATGGGTCAGGATTCAATGCGGGTGCAATGCGTTCACATCACGCATCGCATCCGCGCGGAAAACTCGCCCGTGTGAAAGGGGCCTAACAGTACAGCAAGGGTTTGAAACAAATGTCCGGATTGTACAAATGGGAAATATTTGCACTGGTACAGTACAAAGGTGGTAACTGGAATATGTTATTTAGGTGCAATGGCAATTAGTACAAATGCTGCCATGATTCATACTTCCACCAACCATAAACTGAAATCCTGTCTAGGTTCCTTACTTCTACAACACTTTCAATCATTTTCACATATCACAAGCGTAAAAAACATTTGAATCCACCTAGGACTTGAAATATCACAATGCTTATAAATAGAGAGGTGCTTTCTTTCATGTGTTAAAAGGATTTTTGTTGAATATCGTCGTTTCACTAATGTTCTTCTGTTCTATTTATCAATTTCCATTACTATGAAAATTTGATAGTATGGAGCTATTTGTCTCCAAGGTAACTCAAAATGTAGATGACGTTCGCAAAACCCCTATAATCGAGCATTAACCTGGAAGGGTTTGATGCTCAGATACAATGCCTCTTTAATGTTTTAATGCAAGAAGTATATGTGGTTCTTAAGATATAACTAGTCAGATATGGCACATAGAATGGTGTAGTTAGTACTTTGTATTGTTTAAGACTCTGTTTAGACACTTATTTTATTACAATTGGCGTATGCATATTTATGCAGAACTGTAGCTAGCACATCTTCACCTAGGGCAAAGATTCGGTGCATTCGGTGCCCAATCCCCTATACACACACACATACACTTAAAACGTATATAAATTTGCCCGCCCCATAAAATGTTATTTGTGGTCAGGGCGACGGCCCCTGGACGTAGGAACTAGAGCTAACCTCAGGCTGGGAAATGCCGGGAGCCCGTAGCGAGGATAGGCCTAAAAGGGGGCCTATCCTTAAGGAAGAGCTAAGAAAAGGGAAGGGAGGGAGGGGTACCTGGCCGTACGTCCCGTCCCCTGACCTGCGAGGGGGTTAATATAGCCAAGGGGCGCGGCCTCTGCCCCTCCCACAAATACAGGCTGCACGGCAGCCTTAACTACTTGTGGTCAGGGCGACGGCCCCTGGACGTAGTAACTAGAGCTAACCCCAGGCTGGGAAATGCCGGGAGCCCGTAGCGAGGATAGGCCTAAAAGGGGCCAAAAAGGAGACCCAACCATACCATCAAACACTCATTGCACCGTACAGGGCAAGTGAACCGAAAGCATCACGGATCTCCGAACGGAGGACTTGGACCATATCTGGAGAACACGACTACCTCCAGCGTCCCATGCACGGGGGGCACTTGATACTGGCACATGGGGGGAGGGGGGTTGGCACCTGACCTGATACTGGCACCTGGGGGGGGTGGGGGAGAGAAGCACCTGATACTGTGGATGGCACTGTTTAGGGGAGGGGGATCTGTGTATGGCACTATTTAGGGGAGGGGGATCTGTGGATGGCACTATTTAGGGGAGGGGGATCTGTGTATGGCACTATTTAGGGGAGGGGGATCTGTGGATGGCACTATTTAGGGGAGGGGAATCTGTGGATGGCACTATTTAGGGGAAGGGGGTCTGTTGATGGCACTATTTAGGGGAGGGGGATCTGTGGATGGCACTATTTAGGGGAGGGGGATCTGTGGATGGCACTATTTAGGGGAGGGGGATCTGTGGATGGCACTATTTAGGGGAGGGGGATCTGTGGATGGCACTATTTAGGGGAGGAGGATCTGTGGATGGCACTATTTAGGGGAGGGGGATCTGTGGATGGCACTATTTAGGGGAGGGGGATCTGTGGATGGCACTATTTAGGGGAGAGGGATCTGTGGATGGCACTATTTAGGGGAGGGGGATCTGTGGATGGCACTATTTAGGGGAGGGGGATCTGTGGATGGCACTATTTAGGGGAGGGGGATCTGTGGATGGCACTATTTAGGGGAGGGGGATCTGTGGATGGCACTATTTAGGGGAGGGGGATCTGTTGATGGCACTATTTAGGGGAGGGGGATCTGTGGATGGCACTATTTAGGGGAGGGGGATCTGTTGATGGCACTATTTAGGGGAGGGGGATCTGTGGGTGGCACAGAGGGGGGGGGCATAATTTTTTTTTGCTATGGGGCCCATGCATTTCTAGCTACGCCCCTGCCTAGCTCTGATTAATGAGAAGTTGGTAGAAAACAAAGCTGTTGTATTCCTGCAGAACCCCAGCTATTGTGTGTGTATTTTGCATGTGAATGTTATTTTGTTAATTTTTGATTGCCTATATAGCACCAACATATTTCACAGCTACCTGCAGAGATTCCAAAATAGAAGGTTTCTGACCATGCAGTCCTTAGCCATAGCATACTGTATGTAATGTGCATCTATCAGACCTGTGACTAAGGACCACATGGTTAAAACATGTTACATATGGAAGTCTTTTAATCTCTCAAAGGGGTTCCTATTCACTTGAATAGGAAGGAGCCGTACCATAGAAGTGAATAGATGGCTTTTTGTAATTACATCTGCTCACTGCAACGGTGTCGACAGTGAGCAAGGTAAAAAAGAAAGGGACAGCAACTTTAAAAAAAGAAAAAAATTGATGAGCGAATTTAGAAAAAATTCGATTCGGCCAGTTTGCTGAATTTTTAGAAAAAATTTGGTTTGATCCGAATTTATTAGTCGCAAATAGCGTTAAAAAACAGCTATTTCCTGGCTGCAGAGAGCCTTTATAGTGGTGTAGAACACTGTGCCTTGCAGTAAGAAGCATAGGGAGTCTGCTGTGGTAGTGAAATAATACTGTGAGTCAGTGTGACATGCAGATGACAGGCGTCGCTCTTAGAATCACCGCACACTTCACTTATTTGGGCAGTCATGGGGCCAAAACTGACCAAATAACTCAAGTGTGAACTCAGCCTTACAGGTCAACGTTAGCGTCAAGAAGAAGCACACTCCTTTTATACCGTCGGCAGCTGATTCCACCTAGATGTCTACAGAACCTGTTCTATTAAAAGCTTATACAAGTAGAGCCCCCCGACAGAGTGGAGAGGGTGTCAGCAGTAAGTTTGTGTTGACGTCACTGATTATTTTGTCCTTCTTCTGATCCATTAGAACAATAACCCCCAAAAAACGGATCCTGTCTGTGGAGCATCTGTCTTCATTCGTTCAGCATTTGGTCAGTAATCCATCAGTATTGCTAAAGCCTAAAAAAAACAGGAGTGGATCCAAAACAGAGATGACACGTGAATGGAATATTTGCATGTCTTCTGTGTTTTGTACCCACTCCTGCTTTTGGCTACCAAATCATCAGCCAATTCTGATGCAAAATAGGGACCATGTCATGCAGGCATTACAGCTGTTACATAGACAGGATCTATTGTGTGTCTCATTTTTCATTCCTTCTGACAGATCAGAAGAAGGGTCAAATAAATGATGATGTCAGCCAGACCGAAAGGCAAAATAGTTGCCCAGTCATGAAGTGGGGAGGGTGGGAACAGCATGAGAAGTCAACAAAGTGGCACAATGACATAGTGGTGAGGTGGAAGCAGCATGAGGAGATCACAGAGTGGCCCAATGACAGAGTCTGGAGGTAAAAGCAGCATCAGGAGGAGGCCACAGGGTGGCATAATGAGTGTGGAGGTGGCAGCAGCATCAGGAGGCCACAGAGTGGAACAATGACAGAGTGTGGAGGTGGCAGCAGCATCAGGATGAGGCCAAAGAGTGGCACAATGACAGTGTGGAGGTGGCAGCAGCAGCAGCATGAGGAGACAACAGAATGGCACAATGACAGAGTGTGGAGGTGGCAGCAGCAGCAGCTTTAGGGGGAGCTCACAGAGTGGCACAATGACAGAGTGTGGAGGTGGCGGCAGCAACATCAGGAGGAGGCCACAGGGTGGCACAGTGACAGTGTGGAGGTGGCAGCAGCATCAGCAGGCCACAGAGTGGCAAGGTGACATAGTGTTGAGGTAGCAGCAGCATCAGAAGGCCACAGAGTGACAAGGTGACATAGTGTGGAGGTGGCAGCAGCATCAGGAGACCACAGAGTGACCCGGTGACAGAGTGGGGAGGTGGGTGGCAATACCAGTACCAGCTTAAGATGGTGGGTGAAAGAAGGAGCACTTGGCTTCAGATGTGTGGCATCAGGCAGGTGGCAGCATCAGAATAGTAGCTGAGGCCAGTAGCCAGAAGAAACCAGTCTCTTTTGTCAAAGTGTTGGTGTGGCACCATGGATGATCTAGTCTGATGCATCAGGAATTGGTGGGTGGAAATCCTGGCTGACCCACGCCTGATTCATCTTGACAAAGGTCAGTCTCTCCACATTTTGGGTGCATAGGTGAGTTCTTCTTGGGGTAACTATGGCCCCAGCCACACTAAACACCCGCTCTGATGCCATACTACTGGCTGGGCAGAACAGCTTTTCCAGGGCAAACTCTGTCAGTTGCGGCCATGAATACAGTTTGGCTGCCCGGTAGTCCAGCGGATCTTTAATGTGGGGTGGCAGGGTGCTGTCCAAGTATACCACCACCTCAGCCATGGCAGAGGAACGTGAGCACAGAGGGCCTCCCTGGTCAGACCTGCGAGAGGATGGATGATGGAGCAGATAGGCAGCAGCCAACTGACTACATAGAATGTCTTTATAGTAGATCAGTTTGTCCTCCATCTCAGCGGGTGTAAAAAAAGGCCCCCATTTTGGACAGGTAGCAAGGGTCCAACAAGGTGGAGAGCCAGAAGTTATCCCTCTGCCGAATGGAGACAATTCTGCTGTCACTACGCAAGCAAGTGAGCATGCATCGGGCCATTTGTGCAAGTGACTCGGAGGGACTCCCTGTCTCCATCTTCACTGCATACTGCCACAGTATGTCTGGGTCCTCTGCCGTGTCTTCCTCATCGCCCTGTAGCTCCTCTGGCGGCCCCAGCTCCTCCTCTCCTGTCACCTGTGTGTAAAAACCACCAATTTCGCTACACACTGCTTGTGCTCCAATGTCCTCCTCCTCCAGTTCAGCCCCCACAGGGCTCATGTGGCTGTGAGATCTAGGCGCCACGTCTCCAGGCGCCTGACCAGCCAGATTTACTAGCATCTGTTCCAGGACATGAAGCAGTGGAATAACAGTGTTCATCCCGTAGTCCTGTCGACTGACAAATAATGTGGCCTCCTCAAAGGGCCTGAGCAAACGGCAGGTGTCACGCATGAGCTGCTACTGGCTGACAGCAACGTTACACAAGGTAGTACTCCCGTCCGCTTGGATCATCAGGAAATTGTTTATGGCCTTTCTCTGTTCATACAGTCGGAGCAATATATGGAAGGTGGAATTCCAAAGGGTAGAAATGTCGCATATCAGCCTATGTTGGGGGATGCCGTTCTGCCGCTGCAGCTCAAGGAGGGTGTGCTTTGCGGTGTACGAGTGGCTGAACCGCTTGACAACCAGATTGAACACGTGTGCCATGGCTCAGACCTCCTTGACGCAGCGCAACACAATGTTGGCCCTAAAAACAGGTTTTATGCAAACCCAAATTGCAGAGACCTCTCCTGAACATTTCCCTGGTTGCTTTTAAATGACAGAAGTGAGGAATCTTGGGCACACATAGACCCCGTCCACTACTTCTCCAGACACTCTGTCACAGTTGCTTGTATGTCCACACCTCCTGTTCAGGTGTGGATCATGTGACCTTTACCTCCCCCTATTTAGTCTGACTTTACCCATCACTCCTTGCTCTGGATAGCTTCATTTGGTTTTTGGAAGAGCTGGAGTGTGGTTCTAGTTGAAGTCCTGTTCATCCATCATCCATCAGCCTCAGAAGTTAAGTGTTCCGTTTGTTGTATTTTGTATTCCCCCCCACCTTTGTTGTTTACTAGACCTCAGCGAGACGCTGGTTCCTTCACCAGGGAAGGAGCGAGTAGTCTCTGCCCTGTCATTACCATTAGGGCATCCGAGGGCCACCAGGGTTTTCTAGGTTCCTGTGTATGGGCATCTCTACCATCAAGAGGTGCCCATACGGACAGGAGTTAGGGCCAGGAGCAGGGTTGTATAGGGGGTGACCCTTTTCCTTCCCTAGCGGTGAGGCCTCTGATACAGAAGGTCGTGGGTTCGAATCCAGCAGAAACCTTTTCTGAAATACAAGCACTGACTCCATATATGGACATACAGGGCGGGACACAGGAAGAGGCTGACATGGAGGTAAATTAAAGTTGTTTTTTTTTTTTTTTTTTTTTAATACCCGACTGTTACTGCCATGGGGGGAGCGGGGGGCACTTGATACTGGCACATGGGGGGAGGGGGGTTGGCACCTGACCTGATACTGGCACCTGGGGGGGGTGGGGGAGAGAGGCACCTGATACTGTGGATGGCACTGTTTAGGGGAGGGGGATCTGTGGATGGCACTATTTAGGGGAGGGGGATCTGTGGATGGCACTATTTAGGGGAGGGGGATCTGTTGATGGCACTATTTAGGGGAGGGGGATCTGTGGATGGCACTATTTAGGGGAGGGGGATCTGTGGATGGCACTATTTAGGGGAGGGGGATCTGTTGATGGCACTATTTAGGGGAGGGGGATCTGTGGATGGCACTATTTAGGGGAGGGGGATCTGTTGGTGGCACTATTTAGGGGAGGGGGATATGTGGGTGGCACAGAGGGGGGGGGGGCCATAATTTTTTTTTGCTATGGGGCCCATGCATTTCTAGCTACGCCCCTGCCTAGCTCTGATTAATGAGAAGTTGGTAGAAAACAAAGCTGTTGTATTCCTGCAGAACCCCAGCTATTGTGTGTGTATTTTGCATGTGAATGTTATTTTGTTAATTTTTGATTGCCTATATAGCACCAACATATTTCACAGCTACCTGCAGAGATTCCAAAATAGAAGGTTTCTGACCATGCAGTCCTTAGCCATAGCATACTGTATGTAATGTGCATCTATCAGACCTGTGACTAAGGACCACATGGTTAAAACATGTTACATATGGAAGTCTTTTAATCTCTCAAAGGGGTTCCTATTCACTTGAATAGGAAGGAGCCGTACCATAGAAGTGAATAGATGGCTTTTTGTAATTACATCTGCTCACTGCAACGGTGTCGACAGTGAGCAAGGTAAAAAAGAAAGGGACAGCAACTTTAAAAAAAGAAAAAAATTGATGAGCGAATTTAGAAAAAATTCGATTCGGCCAGTTTGCTGAATTTTTAGAAAAAATTTGGTTTGATCCGAATTTATTAGTCGCAAATAGCGTTAAAAAAACAGCTATTTCCTGGCTGCAGAGAGCCTTTAGAGTGGTGTAGAACACTGTGGCTTGCAGTAAGAAGCATAGGGAGTCTGCTGTGGTAGTGAAATAATACTGTGAGTCAGTATGACATGCAGATGACAGGCGTCGCTCTTAGAATCACCGCACACTTCACTTATTTGGGCAGTCATGGGGCCAAAACTGACCAAATAACTCAAGTGTGAACTCAGCCTTACAGGTCAACGTTAGCGTCAAGAAGAAGCACACTCCTTTTATACCGTCGGCAGCTGATTCCACCTAGATGTCTACAGAACCTGTTCTATTAAAAGCTTATACAAGTAGAGCCCCCCGACAGAGTGGAGAGGGTGTCAGCAGTAAGTTTGTGTTGACGTCACTGATTATTTTGTCCTTCTTCTGATCCATTAGAACAATAACCCCCAAAAAACGGATCCTGTCTGTGGAGCATCTGTCTTCATTCGTTCAGCATTTGGTCAGTAATCCATCAGTATTGCTAAAGCCTAAAAAAAACAGGAGTGGATCCAAAACAGAGATGACACGTGAATGGAATATTTGCATGTCTTCTGTGTTTTGTACCCACTCCTGCTTTTGGCTACCAAATCATCAGCCAATTCTGATGCAAAATAGGGACCATGTCATGCAGGCATTACAGCTGTTACATAGACAGGATCTATTGTGTGTCTCATTTTTCATTCCTTCTGACAGATCAGAAGAAGGGTCAAATAAATGATGATGTCAGCCAGACCGAAAGGCAAAATAGTTGCCCAGTCATGAAGTGGGGAGGGTGGGAACAGCATGAGAAGTCAACAAAGTGGCACAATGACATAGTGGTGAGGTGGAAGCAGCATGAGGAGATCACAGAGTGGCCCAATGACAGAGTCTGGAGGTAAAAGCAGCATCAGGAGGAGGCCACAGGGTGGCATAATGAGTGTGGAGGTGGCAGCAGCATCAGGAGGCCACAGAGTGGAACAATGACAGAGTGTGGAGGTGGCAGCAGCATCAGGATGAGGCCAAAGAGTGGCACAATGACAGTGTGGAGGTGGCAGCAGCAGCAGCATGAGGAGACAACAGAATGGCACAATGACAGAGTGTGGAGGTGGCAGCAGCAGCAGCTTTAGGGGGAGCTCACAGAGTGGCACAATGACAGAGTGTGGAGGTGGCAGCAGCAACATCAGGAGGAGGCCACAGGGTGGCACAGTGACAGTGTGGAGGTGGCAGCAGCATCAGCAGGCCACAGAGTGGCAAGGTGACATAGTGTTGAGGTAGCAGCAGCATCAGAAGGCCACAGAGTGACAAGGTGACATAGTGTGGAGGTGGCAGCAGCATCAGGAGACCACAGAGTGACCCGGTGACAGAGTGGGGAGGTGGGTGGCAATACCAGTACCAGCTTAAGATGGTGGGTGAAAGAAGGAGCACTTGGCTTCAGATGTGTGGCATCAGGCAGGTGGCAGCATCAGAATAGTAGCTGAGGCCAGTAGCCAGAAGAAACCAGTCTCTTTTGTCAAAGTGTTGGTGTGGCACCATGGATGATCTAGTCTGATGCATCAGGAATTGGTGGGTGGAAATCCTGGCTGACCCACGCCTGATTCATCTTGACAAAGGTCAGTCTCTCCACATTTTGGGTGCATAGGTGAGTTCTTCTTGGGGTAACTATGGCCCCAGCCACACTAAACACCCGCTCTGATGCCATACTACTGGCTGGGCAGAACAGCTTTTCCAGGGCAAACTCTGTCAGTTGCGGCCATGAATACAGTTTGGCTGCCCGGTAGTCCAGCGGATCTTTAATGTGGGGTGGCAGGGTGCTGTCCAAGTATACCACCACCTCAGCCATGGCAGAGGAACGTGAGCACAGAGGGCCTCCCTGGTCAGACCTGCGAGAGGATGGATGATGGAGCAGATAGGCAGCAGCCAACTGACTACATAGAATGTCTTTATAGTAGATCAGTTTGTCCTCCATCTCAGCGGGTGTAAAAAAAGGCCCCCATTTTGGACAGGTAGCAAGGGTCCAACAAGGTGGAGAGCCAGAAGTTATCCCTCTGCCGAATGGAGACAATTCTGCTGTCACTACGCAAGCAAGTGAGCATGCATCGGGCCATTTGTGCAAGTGACTCGGAGGGACTCCCTGTCTCCATCTTCACTGCATACTGCCACAGTATGTCTGGGTCCTCTGCCGTGTCTTCCTCATCGCCCTGTAGCTCCTCTGGCGGCCCCAGCTCCTCCTCTCCTGTCACCTGTGTGTAAAAACCACCAATTTCGCTACACACTGCTTGTGCTCCAATGTCCTCCTCCTCCAGTTCAGCCCCCACAGGGCTCATGTGGCTGTGAGATCTAGGCGCCACGTCTCCAGGCGCCTGACCAGCCAGATTTACTAGCATCTGTTCCAGGACATGAAGCAGTGGAATAACAGTGTTCATCCCGTAGTCCTGTCGACTGACAAATAATGTGGCCTCCTCAAAGGGCCTGAGCAAACGGCAGGTGTCACGCATGAGCTGCTACTGGCTGACAGCAACGTTACACAAGGTAGTACTCCCGTCCGCTTGGATCATCAGGAAATTGTTTATGGCCTTTCTCTGTTCATACAGTCGGAGCAATATATGGAAGGTGGAATTCCAAAGGGTAGAAATGTCGCATATCAGCCTATGTTGGGGGATGCCGTTCTGCCGCTGCAGCTCAAGGAGGGTGTGCTTTGCGGTGTACGAGTGGCTGAACCGCTTGACAACCAGATTGAACACGTGTGCCATGGCTCAGACCTCCTTGACGCAGCGCAACACAATGTTGGCCCTAAAAACAGGTTTTATGCAAACCCAAATTGCAGAGACCTCTCCTGAACATTTCCCTGGTTGCTTTTAAATGACAGAAGTGAGGAATCTTGGGCACACATAGACCCCGTCCACTACTTCTCCAGACACTCTGTCACAGTTGCTTGTATGTCCACACCTCCTGTTCAGGTGTGGATCATGTGACCTTTACCTCCCCCTATTTAGTCTGACTTTACCCATCACTCCTTGCTCTGGATAGCTTCATTTGGTTTTTGGAAGAGCTGGAGTGTGGTTCTAGTTGAAGTCCTGTTCATCCATCATCCATCAGCCTCAGAAGTTAAGTGTTCCGTTTGTTGTATTTTGTATTCCCCCCCACCTTTGTTGTTTACTAGACCTCAGCGAGACGCTGGTTCCTTCACCAGGGAAGGAGCGGGTAGTCTCTGCCCTGTCATTACCATTAGGGCATCCGAGGGCCACCAGGGTTTTCTAGGTTCCTGTGTATGGGCATCTCTACCATCAAGAGGTGCCCATACGGACAGGAGTTAGGGCCAGGAGCAGGGTTGTATAGGGGGTGACCCTTTTCCTTCCCTAGCGGTGAGGCCTCTGATACAGAAGGTCGTGGGTTCGAATCCCAGCAGAAACCTTTTCTGAAATACAAGCACTGACTCCATATATGGACATACAGGGCGGGACACAGGAAGAGGCTGACATGGAGGTAAATTAAAGTTGTTTTTTTTTTTTTTTTTTTTAATACCCGACTGTTACTGCCATGGGGGGAGCGGGGGGCACTTGATACTGGCACATGGGGGGAGGGGGGTTGGCACCTGACCTGATACTGGCACCTGGGGGGGGTGGGGGAGAGAGGCACCTGATACTGTGGATGGCACTGTTTAGGGGAGGGGGATCTGTGGATGGCACTATTTAGGGGAGGGGGATCTGTGGATGGCACTATTTAGGGGAGGGGGATCTGTTGATGGCACTATTTAGGGGAGGGGGATCTGTGGATGGCACTATTTAGGGGAGGGGGATCTGTGGATGGCACTATTTAGGGGAGGGGGATCTGTTGATGGCACTATTTAGGGGAGGGGGATCTGTGGATGGCACTATTTAGGGGAGGGGGATCTGTTGGTGGCACTATTTAGGGGAGGGGGATATGTGGGTGGCACAGAGGGGGGGGGGGCCATAATTTTTTTTTGCTATGGGGCCCATGCATTTCTAGCTACGCCCCTGCCTAGCTCTGATTAATGAGAAGTTGGTAGAAAACAAAGCTGTTGTATTCCTGCAGAACCCCAGCTATTGTGTGTGTATTTTGCATGTGAATGTTATTTTGTTAATTTTTGATTGCCTATATAGCACCAACATATTTCACAGCTACCTGCAGAGATTCCAAAATAGAAGGTTTCTGACCATGCAGTCCTTAGCCATAGCATACTGTATGTAATGTGCATCTATCAGACCTGTGACTAAGGACCACATGGTTAAAACATGTTACATATGGAAGTCTTTTAATCTCTCAAAGGGGTTCCTATTCACTTGAATAGGAAGGAGCCGTACCATAGAAGTGAATAGATGGCTTTTTGTAATTACATCTGCTCACTGCAACGGTGTCGACAGTGAGCAAGGTAAAAAAGAAAGGGACAGCAACTTTAAAAAAAGAAAAAAATTGATGAGCGAATTTAGAAAAAATTCGATTCGGCCAGTTTGCTGAATTTTTAGAAAAAATTTGGTTTGATCCGAATTTATTAGTCGCAAATAGCGTTAAAAAAACAGCTATTTCCTGGCTGCAGAGAGCCTTTAGAGTGGTGTAGAACACTGTGGCTTGCAGTAAGAAGCATAGGGAGTCTGCTGAGGTAGTGAAATAATACTGTGAGTCAGTATGACATGCAGATGACAGGCGTCGCTCTTAGAATCACCGCACACTTCACTTATTTGGGCAGTCATGGGGCCAAAACTGACCAAATAACTCAAGTGTGAACTCAGCCTTACAGGTCAACGTTAGCGTCAAGAAGAAGCACACTCCTTTTATACCGTCGGCAGCTGATTCCACCTAGATGTCTACAGAACCTGTTCTATTAAAAGCTTATACAAGTAGAGCCCCCCGACAGAGTGGAGAGGGTGTCAGCAGTAAGTTTGTGTTGACGTCAATGATTATTTTGTCCTTCTTCTGATCCATTAGAACAATAACCCCCAAAAAACGGATCCTGTCTGTGGAGCATCTGTCTTCATTCGTTCAGCATTTGGTCAGTAATCCATCAGTATTGCTAAAGCCTAAAAAAAACAGGAGTGGATCCAAAACAGAGATGACACGTGAATGGAATATTTGCATGTCTTCTGTGTTTTGTACCCACTCCTGCTTTTGGCTACCAAATCATCAGCCAATTCTGATGCAAAATAGGGACCATGTCATGCAGGCATTACAGCTGTTACATAGACAGGGTCTATTGTGTGTCTCATTTTTCATTCCTTCTGACAGATCAGAAGAAGGGTCAAATAAATGATGATGTCAGCCAGACCGAAAGGCAAAATAGTTGCCCAGTCATGAAGTGGGGAGGGTGGGAACAGCATGAGAAGTCAACAAAGTGGCACAATGACATAGTGGTGAGGTGGAAGCAGCATGAGGAGATCACAGAGTGGCCCAATGACAGAGTCTGGAGGTAAAAGCAGCATCAGGAGGAGGCCACAGGGTGGCATAATGAGTGTGGAGGTGGCAGCAGCATCAGGAGGCCACAGAGTGGAACAATGACAGAGTGTGGAGGTGGCAGCAGCATCAGGATGAGGCCAAAGAGTGGCACAATGACAGTGTGGAGGTGGCAGCAGCAGCAGCATGAGGAGACAACAGAATGGCACAATGACAGAGTGTGGAGGTGGCAGCAGCAGCAGCTTTAGGGGGAGCTCACAGAGTGGCACAATGACAGAGTGTGGAGGTGGCGGCAGCAACATCAGGAGGAGGCCACAGGGTGGCACAGTGACAGTGTGGAGGTGGCAGCAGCATCAGCAGGCCACAGAGTGGCAAGGTGACATAGTGTGGAGGTGGCAGCAGCATCAGGAGACCACAGAGTGACCCGGTGACAGAGTGGGGAGGTGGGTGGCAATACCAGTACCAGCTTAAGATGGTGGGTGAAAGAAGGAGCACTTGGCTTCAGATGTGTGGCATCAGGCAGGTGGCAGCATCAGAATAGTAGCTGAGGCCAGTAGCCAGAAGAAACCAGTCTCTTTTGTCAAAGTGTTGGTGTGGCACCATGGATGATCTAGTCTGATGCATCAGGAATTGGTGGGTGGAAATCCTGGCTGACCCACGCCTGATTCATCTTGACAAAGGTCAGTCTCTCCACATTTTGGGTGCATAGGTGAGTTCTTCTTGGGGTAACTATGGCCCCAGCCACACTAAACACCCGCTCTGATGCCATACTACTGGCTGGGCAGAACAGCTTTTCCAGGGCAAACTCTGTCAGTTGCGGCCATGAATACAGTTTGGCTGCCCGGTAGTCCAGCGGATCTTTAATGTGGGGTGGCAGGGTGCTGTCCAAGTATACCACCACCTCAGCCATGGCAGAGGAACGTGAGCACAGAGGGCCTCCCTGGTCAGACCTGCGAGAGGATGGATGATGGAGCAGATAGGCAGCAGCCAACTGACTACATAGAATGTCTTTATAGTAGATCAGTTTGTCCTCCATCTCAGCGGGTGTAAAAAAAGGCCCCCATTTTGGACAGGTAGCAAGGGTCCAACAAGGTGGAGAGCCAGAAGTTATCCCTCTGCGGAATGGAGACAATTCTGCTGTCACTACGCAAGCAAGTGAGCATGCATCGGGCCATTTGTGCAAGTGACTCGGAGGGACTCCCTGTCTCCATCTTCACTGCATACTGCCACAGTATGTCTGGGTCCTCTGCCGTGTCTTCCTCATCGCCCTGTAGCTCCTCTGGCGGCCCCAGCTCCTCCTCTCCTGTCACCTGTGTGTAAAAACCACCAATTTCGCTACACACTGCTTGTGCTCCAATGTCCTCCTCCTCCTCCTCCAGTTCAGCCCCCACAGGGCTCATGTGGCTGTGAGATCTAGGCGCCACGTCTCCAGGCGCCTGACCAGCCAGATTTACTAGCATCTGTTCCAGGACATGAAGCAGTGGAATAACAGTGTTCATCCCGTAGTCCTGTCGACTGACAAATAATGTGGCCTCCTCAAAGGGCCTGAGCAAACGGCAGGTGTCACGCATGAGCTGCTACTGGCTGACAGCAACGTTACACAAGGTAGTACTCCCGTCCGCTTGGATCATCAGGAAATTGTTTATGGCCTTTCTCTGTTCATACAGTCGGAGCAATATATGGAAGCTGGAATTCCAACGGGTAGAAACGTTGCATATCAGCCTATGTTGGGGGATGCCGTTCTGCCGCTGCAGCTCAAGGAGGGTGTGCTTTGCGGTGTACGAGTGGCTGAACCGCTTGACAACCAGATTGAACACGTGTGCCATGGCTCAGACCTCCTTGACGCAGCGCAACACAATGTTCTTCCCAAAGAACTTTAATGTCACACCGGTGACAGGTTTTAGAAGGTCTAAAAGATTATCTGCACATTAGTGATCTGACAGCCTCTTTTGGTTTTAGTTTCACTTTGTCTGTGTGTTGTGTAAGGGATTAGGTAGCGGGGCTGTTGTCTCCTGGGTAGACAGGCACAGTTTAGCAGGCACACCGAAGAAGTTGCAGTCCACACGGCAGGAACTTCTTTAAACTGACCTCAGCCAGTTTTATTGTCAGGTTGATGTACAGAACATAAAATATAACAAACAAAAATCCTAAGCCTGTCCGGCTCTAACTATACAGCATGAAGCCTCCCTGACCAAGTGCCGGCCTTATACCAAGCACCTAAACAAAATAGCAAAGTCCATACCTCTCGAAGTGCTCTCACAGGCTCCATGCAGGTAACCTGTTCCCAGGCTAAGAGAGCTGTGGAAAATGGGTAAAATTAGACTCCAGCACTCACTTTTTTTCGAAGTATCAAGTTCTCCATTTATTCAGTTACACACGGACAGTACAGGGCTCAAGAATTCTCTTGGTACAGGCTGTTTTTGACGCGTTTCGAAAAGTCTTATTCGTAAAAGTGGAGTGCAGTTGGCGCTCTCAGGTTTAAATAAGAAGTCAAGTGTGCTTGGTAGACTCTATAATTGCTCCCACCTGTGACTGTGCACTGGGTGGAGAGAAGGAATAGCACGGGGCAATCATAGTTACTCCCCTTTGCGCAACACTTGTTCTAAATAGTTGCCACCTGGAGCGTCAAAATCATTCCAGTCAAGTATCTAACATACATAGAGTTACATAACATTTCATTAAAACCAAAATTGTTTCAATATGTACAGATATCTCTTTCAGCATATTGAAATTTCATAGCTAAGAAAAAGAAAAAACTGAAAAAAAAAAAAAAAAAAAAAAAAAAAAAAAAAAAAAAAAAAAAAAGAAACAGATAGATGAAAGGAAGAAAAGAAAACTCTGCTAGGAAAAATCATTGCATTGAGTAGGGATCCATTCACATTGTATGTGCGTTATTTCTCGATTTATCTTTCAAAAGAAATTATTGAGAAAAATGTTCATAGTTGTGTGCACTAACATGGTACATGCATAATATGAATGCAGACAGTGAGAGGGAAGGACAACAAAAAGGAGCATAAGTACATACACACATCAAACCATCTGCCGCCGCAAATTAATAAAAATGCATAATCTCCCTTCTCAAATTGAGGCCCTTTGGATATCTTGTCTCCAACTTAAAAATCCAATAGGCCTCTCTCAGATTAACTTGATGTTTTATGTCTCCTCCTCTGATGGATACTTTTACATGTTCTATAGCATATGTTTTGAAGTATTTTAAGCTACGGTTATGTCTGTCAATGAAATGTCTGGCAGCGTTTGATATATTGGTATAGGAGGGATTGTTTATATAATTAAGGTGTTCTAAAATACGGTTTTTAAATTTCCTTATGGTACATCCTATATACATTTTATTGCAATGTTCGCAGAGAATCACATAAACTACTGCCTTTGTATTGCAGTTAATGTAGGACTTTATGTTATAAGTCTGTGTCTGATCTGCATTACAAAAGGTTTTTATATTTTGTACATAGTTGCAGGTTCGGCAGCGCTGGCTGCCACAACGTGTAAAGCCCTTGTATGTCAACCATGTATCTGCTTGTGGACAAGATTCACGTATAAACATGGATGGAGACAGGGAATTCCCTATTGTTTGTGGTCTTTTAGAAACGATCCTACAACCCTCTTTGAGCACCGTGTCAAGTATATTGTCCTCATGTAGAACTGGAAGATATTTTCTAACAATGTTGCGGATTAAATTGTATTGACGACTATATGTCAGTACTAAAGTGGGTTGTATAGTTTTCTTTTCATTTGTGTTATTTTCTTTTAGCTCCTCTTTTGTACTTTTTAATTCCGCACACTTGTGATTTGTACTTCCAGTATAAACTGCTTGTTTTTGAATTCTTTCCTTTCTGCATTTTTCTCTGTCAGATTTATCTTTGGTTATTTTGTTGTGTTCGTTTGTATTTTTGAAGAGCAGTGTTTCCCTGCACTTATTTTTAGCTATTTGTAATCCTCTTGAAACCATCCACTCTGGATATTTTCTTTCCAATAGGCGTCTCCATATTATATGGCATTCACGTCTGAAGGCCTCCAGTGTATTGCAGTTTCTCCTGGCCCGTATAAATTCTCCTACTGGAATAGATTTAATGGTATGGTGGCAGTGATGACTGTCAGCTCTTAGAATTGTATTCCCCGCAATTTCTTTGCGGTACGTTTCCGTCTGGATGACTTTATTGGGAATACCTGTGAGTTTTAAATCCAAAAAATTCACCATACTGGAATCCTCATTATATGTAAATTTGAGGTTGTAGGTGTTATTTTGTATGTACTGTATGAACTTATGTATGGCAGGTACATCGCCACTCCATATTATGAGCAGATCGTCGATGTACCTGCCATACCAGTTCAGACAGTGGGCAAAGGGATTATTAACATTGTATATGTATTTTAGCTCCCAGTAAATCATGGTTAAATTAGCAAGGGCTGGGGAATATTTAGCCCCCATTGAAACACCTTTTGTTTGAAGGTAGAACACATTGTCAAATAAAAAGTAATTATGGCACATAAGGAAACGGGTTACATCCAGGACATAATTTATGAAGTCATCCCCATAGCCACTGCACTTGTGGAGATGATACTCCAACGCTTCAAGTGCAATGGAATGTGGGATAGAGGGATATAATGCGACCACATCTACCGTCAACCATTTATATTCAGAATTCCATTTTTTATTATAAAATGATCGCAGAACTTCTGATGTGTCCCTGATGTAACCCGGTGTCCTTTTAACCATAGGTTGGATTATGCAATCCAACCAATTGCCTAGTCTTTCAGTTAAAGACCCTATGCCACTAACTATAGGGCGGAGCGGTGGTGGATTAATCTTTTTATGCATTTTAGGGACTGCATGCATGATTGGGGTGATAGGGTATTTTACATTCATGTAGTCATGCTGTTTTTGTGTAATATGTGAATGATTTAGACCTGTTTTCAGGATATTTACATATTCCATTTGATATTTTGTAACGGGGTTAGACACAAGTTTAACATATGTATCATCCTCTCTCAAAATTTGTATCATCTGTTCATAATATACATCCTTATCTAAGACAACAACGGATCCCCCTTTGTCTGCCATTTTTACAATTATTTTTGAATTATCAGCTAGCTCTTTAAGAGCTTGTTTTTGTTCTCTGGAGACATTGTGGGATACGCTGGCATCTTTGAGAGTGTCATGCACCTGTTTCAGCTCCTTCTCAACCAATTCCTGAAATAAATCCATATTAGGAGTACGAGACATAAGTGGATAAAAGGAAGGATTTGAAGTTTTGAAACTATACATGTTGAGAGGACCAATAGGATTAACAGGATTAATTCCATGTTCTTGTTCCCCCTGGAGATCCTCCAGGCATGTCAGAGTCAACTGCTCCTGGAATTCCATTCCAACATATTGGTTATACATGGTTGGAGTATCCGACACGCTTGGAGGATATCCAGGGGGAGGAACATCAAAGAAATGTCTAGCTACCGTAAGTTGTCTGATAAATCTATTAATATCCAGCAGTGTCATAAATAGATCAAAGTTTACACTAGGTACGAAATTTAAACCCAATCTTAATACATTGATTTGTTCTTTTGTTAAAGTCTCTTTGGACAAATTGATTACATCGTTATTGCAGGTGTATATTTCATCAGCTTTTGGTACATTAATTACCTCCTCTTTTGCCGGGTTGCCATTGAGTGTCCTTTTTCTATGTTTGCGCCCCGCTCTCCGGATTCGTTTTTTGCCGGAGCTGATTGGTAATTTCTATTTGGTTTATTTTTTTTGTAGTAAGAGGTTTTGGGTCTCATTGTTTCGTTTGTTCTTTCTTGAATGGAATCCTGTGTTGAATCAAGGGACAGATCACTGAGTTCCATGGTATCCAATTCTGATGAGAAATTCACTTTAGGTGAATACCCCTGTCCTTTATTTCTTTTATTGGTTCTGTTCTTTTTTAGAATCGATTTGGGGGTGGTGGAGTAGGGGTTTTCCCTTCTACCCCATTCATATATCTGGTCATGCTTGTAGTCATATAAATCCCTTTGGAATTTTTTGTGCTTCATTTCAACAATATGTTCTTCCATTACTTTTATATTAGCAATTATATCTTTTTGTAACATTTCATATTCCATAGTATTTTCCGGTCTATTTAGTTTCAATTTCAATGCATTTATTTCCGTTTGTAAATCCTGCAATTTTTCCCCCTCATACCTGACAATGAGTGTCATAAGTTTCGTGGAGCAGTCTGTCAGTATTAGGTTCCATTCAAGTACAAATTGCTGTGAGAAAACAGTGGTGGGAATTTTCTTTATGCGTAGTCCTCTTGGGATCATATTTTTTTCCAAATATTTAACCAGTGTGGTATGGTCCCACCAAAGTCTGGTTTCCTGATTGAGAGCTCTTTCAAATTGATTTATATCCGTAGCATTGGATGCATTTTGCGGTGCATAATTATCAGTGTCCGAAAAAACTTGATTTGCTTTAGATCTCCTTTCCGGTGATGCACAAAAAGCCATAGCAGAGTTCGCACTAATCAGCCTTACCAGATGATATACTGAGAAAAAGGAGCCCCTTATCCGTTGAATTGTGTTTTTTTTTGTTGTGGAGGCAGCTTACTTCTTTGCGGATCGGTGAGTCACGGTATAAAAAGTCCTTTTTGAGGTTAAAATGTATACTGTGGGATACCAGCTCACTATATCTGCGGTAGGAATGTATCCGCGTGCTCGGTGTCCTGGTTTTTCAACCTCCTTGTTCAGGTACATAGAAAATGGGTAAAATTAGACTCCAGCACTCACTTTTTTTCGAAGTATCAAGTTCTCCATTTATTCAGTTACACACGGACAGTACAGGGCTCAAGAATTCTCTTGGTACAGGCTGTTTTTGACGCGTTTCGAAAAGTCTTATTCGTAAAAGTGGAGTGCAGTTGGCGCTCTCAGGTTTAAATAAGAAGTCAAGTGTGCTTGGTAGACTCTATAATTGCTCCCACCTGTGACTGTGCACTGGGTGGAGAGAAGGAATAGCACGGGGCAATCATAGTTACTCCCCTTTGCGCAACACTTGTTCTAAATAGTTGCCACCTGGAGCGTCAAAATCATTCCAGTCAAGTATCTAACATACATAGAGTTACATAACATTTCATTAAAACCAAAATTGTTTCAATATGTACAGATATCTCTTTCAGCATATTGAAATTTCATAGCTAAGAAAAAGAAAAAACTGAAAAAAAAAAAAAAAAGAAACAGATAGATGAAAGGAAGAAAAGAAAACTCTGCTAGGAAAAATCATTGCATTGAGTAGGGATCCATTCACATTGTATGTGCGTTATTTCTCGATTTATCTTTCAAAAGAAATTATTGAGAAAAATGTTCATAGTTGTGTGCACTAACATGGTACATGCATAATATGAATGCAGACAGTGAGAGGGAAGGACAACAAAAAGGAGCATAAGTACATACACACATCAAACCATCTGCCGCCGCAAATTAATAAAAATGCATAATCTCCCTTCTCAAATTGAGGCCCTTTGGATATCTTGTCTCCAACTTAAAAATCCAATAGGCCTCTCTCAGATTAACTTGATGTTTTATGTCTCCTCCTCTGATGGATACTTTTACATGTTCTATAGCATATGTTTTGAAGTATTTTAAGCTACGGTTATGTCTGTCAATGAAATGTCTGGCAGCGTTTGATATATTGGTATAGGAGGGATTGTTTATATAATTAAGGTGTTCTAAAATACGGTTTTTAAATTTCCTTATGGTACATCCTATATACATTTTATTGCAATGTTCGCAGAGAATCACATAAACTACTGCCTTTGTATTGCAGTTAATGTAGGACTTTATGTTGTAAGTCTGTGTCTGATCTGCATTACAAAAGGTTTTTATATTTTGTACATAGTTGCAGGTTCGGCAGCGCTGGCTGCCACAACGTGTAAAGCCCTTGTATGTCAACCATGTATCTGCTTGTGGACAAGATTCACGTATAAACATGGATGGAGACAGGGAATTCCCTATTGTTTGTGGTCTTTTAGAAACGATCCTACAACCCTCTTTGAGCACCGTGTCAAGTATATTGTCCTCATGTAGAACTGGAAGATATTTTCTAACAATGTTGCGGATTAAATTGTATTGACGACTATATGTCAGTACTAAAGTGGGTTGTATAGTTTTCTTTTCATTTGTGTTATTTTCTTTTAGCTCCTCTTTTGTACTTTTTAATTCCGCACACTTGTGATTTGTACTTCCAGTATAAACTGCTTGTTTTTGAATTCTTTCCTTTCTGCATTTTTCTCTGTCAGATTTATCTTTGGTTATTTTGTTGTGTTCGTTTGTATTTTTGAAGAGCAGTGTTTCCCTGCACTTATTTTTAGCTATTTGTAATCCTCTTGAAACCATCCACTCTGGATATTTTCTTTCCAATAGGCGTCTCCATATTATATGGCATTCACGTCTGAAGGCCTCCAGTGTATTGCAGTTTCTCCTGGCCCGTATAAATTCTCCTACTGGAATAGATTTAATGGTATGGTGGCAGTGATGACTGTCAGCTCTTAGAATTGTATTCCCCGCAATTTCTTTGCGGTACGTTTCCGTCTGGATGACTTTATTGGGAATACCTGTGAGTTTTAAATCCAAAAAATTCACCATACTGGAATCCTCATTATATGTAAATTTGAGGTTGTAGGTGTTATTTTGTATGTACTGTATGAACTTATGTATGGCAGGTACATCGCCACTCCATATTATGAGCAGATCGTCGATGTACCTGCCATACCAGTTCAGACAGTGGGCAAAGGGATTATTAACATTGTATATGTATTTTAGCTCCCAGTAAATCATGGTTAAATTAGCAAGGGCTGGGGAATATTTAGCCCCCATTGAAACACCTTTTGTTTGAAGGTAGAACACATTGTCAAATAAAAAGTAATTATGGCACATAAGGAAACGGGTTACATCCAGGACATAATTTATGAAGTCATCCCCATAGCCACTGCACTTGTGGAGATGATACTCCAACGCTTCAAGTGCAATGGAATGTGGGATAGAGGGATATAATGCGACCACATCTACCGTCAACCATTTATATTCAGAATTCCATTTTTTATTATAAAATGGTCGCAGAACTTCTGATGTGTCCCTGATGTAACCCGGTGTCCTTTTAACCATAGGTTGGATTATGCAATCCAACCAATTGCCTAGTCTTTCAGTTAAAGACCCTATGCCACTAACTATAGGGCGGAGCGGTGGTGGATTAATCTTTTTATGCATTTTAGGGACTGCATGCATGATTGGGGTGATAGGGTATTTTACATTCATGTAGTCAGCACGCGGATACATTCCTACCGCAGATATAGTGAGCTGGTATCCCACAGTATACTAAGAGAGCTGTGTCTGCATTCTCAGCCTTATATCAGGCTAGCACACCTGAGGAGTAATTACCTGACAGCCCAAAACCCGGACTGTCCGGATGGAGTGGGGCCCACCCTTCTCTCCCCACTCCAGCAACACAGGCCCTAAAAACAGGTTTTATGCAAACCCAAATTGCAGAGACCTCTCCTGAACATTTCCCTGGTTGCTTTTAAATGACAGAAGTGAGGAATCTTGGGCACACATAGACCCCGTCCACTACTTCTCCAGACACTCTGTCACAGTTGCTTGTATGTCCACACCTCCTGTTCAGGTGTGGATCATGTGACCTTTACCTCCCCCTATTTAGTCTGACTTTACCCATCACTCCTTGCTCTGGATAGCTTCATTTGGTTTTTGGAAGAGCTGGAGTGTGGTTCTAGTTGAAGTCCTGTTCATCCATCATCCATCAGCCTCAGAAGTTAAGTGTTCCGTTTGTTGTATTTTGTATTCCCCCCCACCTTTGTTGTTTACTAGGCCTCAGCGAGACGCTGGTTCCTTCACCAGGGAAGGAGTGGGTAGTCTCTGCCCTGTCATTACCATTAGGGCATCCGAGGGCCACCAGGGTTTTCTAGGTTCCTGTGTATGGGCATCTCTACCATCAAGAGGTGCCCATACGGACAGGAGTTAGGGCCAGGAGCAGGGTTTTATAGGTGGTGACCCTTTTCCTTCCCTAGCGGTGAGGCCTAGTGTCTTTTCCCTTCCTTCTTGTTGTCTTTTGGTGTTCTCCCCTACTACATCCGTGACATTATCCAGAACCAATACCGCCATTTTTTGTTCTGATCTGTGCAGCTATGGATGCTATGCCTGCACTGGTCGAACAGCAGCAGAATCTGACTTTGGAGGTAGCAGACCTCTGTGCGATGGTTTTGCAGATTCAGAGTCCACAGGCTGCTGGTTCCGGTGGTGGGTTCCAGGCCTGCCCTGAACCGAAGGTAGCTCTCCCGAACAGGTTTTCCGGGGGTAGTGACAATTTCATCCGGTTCAGGGAGTCATGTACATTATAGTTTAGGCTGCGTCCATACTCTTCTGGTGAAGATCGTGTGGGTATAATTATTTAATTGCTTACAGAGGACGCCCAATCTTGGGCTTTTTCTATGCCGACCGGATCAATGTCCCTCCGGTCGGTAGATGAATTCTTTAGAGCCTTGGGTCTTATCTGTGATGACCCAGATCAGATCTCTCAGGCCGAGACCAAGTTACAGGGTTTGCGGCAGGGAGAATGTTCTGCGGAGACCTATTGCTCTGAATTTAAGAGATGGGCTACAGATACAGAGTGGAACAATTCTGCTCTCCGTAGCCAATTTTGCCAGGGTCTCTCTGAGAGACTGCAGGACGCATTGGCTTTTCATGAAAATCCTGAGTCATTGGAAGCAGCTATGTCCCTTGCTGTACGTCTTGATAGATGCCTGAGGGAGAGATGTAGGGGTCCTCACCTCCAGGACGTACTGTCCAATAAGGGTACTGCTTCCTCTGACACTTATGGTGGAGAGACACGGGTGGTTGTGCCTTGTGATGAGCCTATGCAGTGAGGAGGAGCTACTTCTGGAACTACTGGCAAAAGCTTGGGTCATGTGAAAGGAGTCTGCTTTTGTTGTGGCAAGAAGGGACATTTTGTGAATATTTGTCCGTACTTGCAGCATTAAGGTGTAAACAAAAAGAAAATAAAGTTTAATCCCCAAATTACTATTGGTAGTGTGGGTGAGGAGCAAGAAAACCTACTTTTGTCTTTTACCGGTAGTACCCGTTTTCTCCTGTCTGCCGAGGTGGGGCTAGAGTCCAAAACTGTGAAAATCGAAGCATTTATCGACAGTGGGGCAGGAGTTAACTTGATTGATGGACAGTTTGTACGCATTCACGGGTTGACTACTAATGCATTCGAGAATAGTATTTCTGTCTTTGCAATTGACTCAGCACCTCTCGCCCAACAATGCCTGTCGCAGGTAGTAAATGACATTCATTTAAGAGTAGGTGATTTGCATCAGGAATCTATCTCCCATTATGTGTTGGAGCGTCTGCCTAATCCGTTGGTGTTGGGCTTACCATGGTTAAGCAAACATAACCCTAACATCGATTGGCAAACGAAACAGATTCTCGATTGGAGTGATTTTTGCATGGACAACAGTCTTAATGCATCGTTCTCTATGGTTACCACTAAAACTGTACCCTTGTTCATTTCTGAATTTTCTGATCTGTTTTCTGAGAGTGGTAATCAGGAGTTGCCTCCGCACCGGGAGTATGACTGTCCCGTCAATCTTATTCCTGGAGCTAAATTGCCCAAATCTTGGTTGTATATACTTTCGGAACCCGAAAGAAAGGCTATGCGAGAGTATATCACCGAGAGTTTGGCAAAGGGACATATTAGACCATCCAAGTCACCAGTGGCTGCTGGATTTTTCTTTGTAAAGAAAAAAGATGGTACCCTGAGATCATGTCTGGACTTCCGTGAGCTCAATCGTATTACCGTCGGTGATCCTTACCCCCTTCCTTTGATTCCGGATTTGTTTAGTCAGATTGTCGGTGCCAAGGTGTTCTCTAAATTGGATCTGAGGGGACATATAATCTGGTAAGGATCAAGGAGGGGGATGAGTGGAAGACTGCATTTATTACCCCTGAGGGTCATTTTGAAAACCTGGTCATGCCCTTTGCGTTAACCAATGCTTCTGCGGTTTTTCAACACTTTGTCAATTACATCTTTCATCATCTGGTGGGGAGGTTTGTCGTCTTATACCTTGATGACATACTAATTTATTCGCCTAATATGGAGACTCATCAGGATCATGTGAGACAGGTGTTACAGATCCTAAGAGAGAATAAGTTGTATGCTAAGATGGAAAAGTGTGTATTTGCTGTACAGGAAGTGCAATTTCTGCGTTACCTGCTCTCATCCTCAGGTTTTCGTATGGATCCTGAGAAGGTCCGTGCCGTGTTGTACTGGGATCGACCCGAAAATCAGAAAGCGCTTATGCGGTTTTGGGGTTTACCAACTACTACCGTAAATTTATCTTGAACTATTCATCGGTGGTTAAACCTTTAATAGACATGACTAGGAAGGGTGCTGATATTTCTATCTGGTCTGATGCGGCATTACAGGCCTTTTCTGCTGTGAAAGAATGTTTCGCTTCTGCCCCTATTCTGGTGCAACCGGACGTGTCTCAGCCATTGATTGTTGAGGTTGACGCGTCTGAGGTAGCGGTAGGAGCAATATTGTCGCAGGGTCCTTCACCCAGTAAATGGTACCCATGTGCATTTTTCTCTAAAAAACTCTCCACTGCTGAAAAGAATTATGATGTGGGGAATAGAGAATTGCTGGCCATTAAGTTGGCGTTCGAGGAATGGCGGCATTGGTTGGAAGGAGCAATTCATCCTATTACGGTAATTACGGATCACAAGAATCTGGCCTACTTGGAGTCGGCTAAGCGACTGAACCCAAGGCAGGCCAGATGGTCATTGTTTTTCACCAGATTTAACTTCATCGTCACTTACCGCCCTGGCGTTAAGAACGTCAAGGCGGATGCTTTGTCATGTAGCTTTCCTGGGGGGGTGAGTCTAATGACCCTAGTCCCATTTAATCTGAAGGGGTGGTTATATCCGCTCTTTATCCTGATCTTGAGGCCAGGGTGTTTGAGGCACAGGAGGATGCTCCGGACTCTTGTCCTCAGGAGAAGTTGTTTGTTCCCTCCGAATTACGTCACAAGGTGTTTGAGGAACATCACTGTACGGTGCTTGCTGGGCACCCTGGGAGTAGATCGATTGTCGATCTCATCTCTCGCAGATTCTGGTGGCCGGGGTTGCGTAAGTGTATTGAGTACTATGTGTCAGTCTGTGGTACCTGTGCACGTGCTAAGGTGACACATACTCGGCCTTCCGGATCTCTGCTTCCATTGCCCATCCCGTCCAGACCTTGGACCCATTTGTCCATGGATTTTATCACGGCTTTACCGAATTCTTAGGGAAAGACCGTGATTCTGGTGGTTGTCGATCGTTTTAGTAAAATGGCACACTTTATTGCATTACCTAGTCTACCCAATGCTAAAACTCTTGCGCAGGTGTTTGTCGACAACATCTTGAAACTACATGGCATTCCCTCTGATGTGGTGTCCGATAGAGGGACTCAGTTTGCTTCCAGATTCTGGAGAGCGTTCTGTACTCGTCTGGGTGTACAATTGTCCTTCTCTTCGGCTTTTCATCCTCAGTCGAACGGACAGACGGAGCGCACTAATCAGAATCTGGAGACTTACTTGAGATGTTTTGTTTCAGAGAATCAGGAAGAGTGGTCTTCATTTTTGTCGTTAGCTGAGTTTGCTATAAATAACCGTAGACAGGAATCCACTGATAAGTTGCAGTTTTTTGGGGCATATGGGTTTCATCCACAGTTTGGTACATTTTCTGGTGCTCATAATTCTGGCATTCCTGAGGAGGAACGATTTTCTTCTTCTTTGTCTTCTATTTGGCGGAAAATCCCAAATAACCTGGAAAAGATGGGCAACAGGTATAAGCGTGCGGCTAACAGGAGACGTATGAGTGGTCCGGACCTGAGATTCTGTGTGGCTGTCTACAAGAAACATTAAACTTAAGGTACCTTCTTGAAAGTTGGGACCAAGATTTATTAGTTCATATAAGATCACTGCCACTGTTAACCGTGTTGCCTTCCGTCTTGAACTTCCTCAGGCATTGAAAATCCATAACATTTTTCATAAATCGTTGTTAAAGAAATGTGTTGAACCTGTTGAGCCGTCCTCCTTGCCTCCCGCTCCTGTCATGGTGGACGGCAATTTAGAATTTCAGATCAGCAGGATTGTGGACTCCCGAGTTCTCCGGAGATCCCTCCAGTATCTCGTTCATTAGGGAGGGTACGGACCAGAGAGAGGATGTGGGTTCCAGCAACCGATGTTAATGCTAGTCGTCTGGTGAGAGCATTCCACAGATCTCATCCTGATAAGGTCGGTCCTGGGTGCCCGGAGGTCACCCGTAGAAGGGGGGGGGGGTACTGTCACACCGGTGACAGGTTTTAGAAGGTCTGAAAGATTATCTGCACATTAGTGATCTGACAGCCTCTTTTGGTTTTAGTTTCACTTTGTCTGTGTGTTGCTTGTATGTCCACACCTCCTGTTCAGGTGTGGATCATGTGACCTTTACCTCCCCCTATTTAGTCTGACTTTACCCATCACTCCTTGCTCTGGATAGCTTCATTTGTTTTTTGGAAGAGCTGGAGTGTGGTTCTAGTTGAAGTCCTGTTCATCCATCATCCATCAGCCTCAGAAGTTAAGTGTTCCGTTTGTTGTATTTTGTATTCCCCCCCCCCCACCTTTGTTGTTTACTAGGCCTCAGCGAAACGCTGGTTCCTTCACCAGGGAAGGAGCGGGTAGTCTCTGCCCTGTCATTACCATTAGGGCATCCGAGGGCCACCAGGGTTTTCTAGGTTCCTGTGTATGGGCATCTCTACCATCGAGAGGTGCCTATACGGACAGGAGTTAGGGCCAGGAGCAGGGTTTTATAGGTGGTGACCCTTTTCCTTCCCTAGCGGTGAGGCCTAGTGTCTTTTCCCTTCCTTCTTATTGTCTTTTAGTGTTCTCCCCTACTACATCTGTGACATTTAAGTTCTCGGTAGAACACAGAGCAGGCCGGTTGCAGGGAAATGCGGATGTCCTGTCCCGGGTGCACTGTTTGGCATGTGATCCCCCTCTCAAGGTTGAACAAAGGGGGAGGGTTATGTGACACAGTAAAGGGAGTTGTATGGGGAGACAGGTATTTTCCTCCCAGTGTGTGGTGCTGGACTGATTAGCGGCCAGGTGGGGTCAAACACCGTACTGGACACAGGTGCCAGTCTGGGATTTGACAACACCTAGCTGCCTTTAAAAGACAGCTGGGTTCAGCAGAAAGGATCTCTGTATTGGGATCTGAGGCTTGTGCTGGGCTTGGACGTCTGATACCAGTGTGAGGGGAAACAGGCCGCCTAAAGTCTGTTCATGGACTCTTTGAGGCAGAACTGCCAGCTGGGTGTAAACTAACACTAATGTGACTTTTTGTTTATAAACTTGCCAAGAGTGTAAATAAACACTGAACTGTTTGATTTAAGAACTGGTTGGTGCCTGTATACTGCGTACGCTTATCCTGTCTACCAGAGCGAATCCCCACAATGCCAAAAAAGGGCTTTAGAACATATAACTGCATCGCTGAACGGCAAATAATATATATTTTTTGCCACTAATACACGCCAAAAAGGTATTTAGAACATGTAACTGCACCGCTCAACGACAAATATTTATTTTTTTGCCACTAATACACGCCAAAAAAGGCTGTAATTTTCTCACTTCACAACACAACGTCAAATACTTTTTTTGCCACTAATACACGGAAAAAAAAGGGCTTTAGAACAAATAACTGCACCGCTGAACGGCAAATAATATATATTTTTTGTTGCCACTAATACAAGCCAAAAGGGCTTTAGAACTTATAACTGCACCGCTGAACGCCAAATATATATTTTTTGCCACTAATACACGCCAAAAAGGGCTGTCATTTTCTAATTTCACCACACAACGGCTAATAAGCACTTTTTTTCCCACTAATACAAGCCAAAAAATGCTTTAGAACATATAACTGCACGGTACAAGGGAAAATAAAGCTCCTTTCACACGAGCGAGTATTCCACACGGGTGCAATGCGTGATGCGAACGCATTCCACCTGCACAGAATCCGGACCCATTCATTTCAATGGGGCTGTGTACATGTGCGTTGGTTCATTGCATGAAAATCGCAGCATGTTCTATATTCTGCGATTATCAAGCAACGCTTGCCCCATAGAAGTGAATGGAGCTGCGTGAAAATCGCATCCGAAAGCAAGTGCGGATGCAATGCGTTTTTCACTGATGATTGCTAGGAGATGTTTGAAAACCTTCAGTTTTTTATCACGCGCATGAAAAACGCATCAAAACGCATTGCACTCGCACGGAAAAAACTGAACAACTGAACGCATTTGCAGACAAAACTGACTGAACTTGCTTGCAAAATGGTGTGAGTTTCACTGACCGCACCCTGAACGCATCCGGACCTAATCCGGCAAAAGGTGAATGGGGCCTAAGATGTAGAAATATTTCCTTGTAATAAACCCTGTTAATGGCTGTATCAAACAGCACTTGCACCCCAATAACAAGAACGGTTTGCTGGAATTACAGGGCTGTATAATGGCAATTTGGATCCGCAGTCAGTGCAGGAAGGTGTAATAGGATTGTTCCTATCACTCAGGCTGTAAACTCCTCTACTGAACCCTGTTCTGCTTCAATACTGTGGAATGATTCCTCCCTATCCTTTCCCTGAACTTCTATACAGCAAAATAAAAGTTTTAAAGTCTTTCCTAGCATTGTCCCTAGCGCCTGCTGACGTCTCTCCCTGCACTAAGTACACTAGAAAATGGCTAAATCCAAGATGGCTGAGGCTATTTATAGAGCTGTGACATCACAGGGCTGGCTGGCTGCTGATTGGCTGCATGAATGGCATTGTGGGTGATCCCTCGTTCCCAGAGTTCCATGTCCTAACACGTGCAGCAGCCATTTTAGGAAAAAATGTGATTCGTTCCCACAAAGCGTGAGGAAATTCGGATTCGTTGTGAATCAAATTTTTCCTGAAATTCGGATCAAATTCCACTTCGTCAACTTCGATTCGCTCATCTCTAATCTCCATATTCTGACCCCCATAACTTTTTTATAGTTATGTCTACCAAGCTTTGTAGAGGCTCATTTTTTTGCAGGACGATTTGTAGTTTTTATTCATACCATTTTGGAGTGTGTGTGGCTTTTTGATCACATTATATTACATTTTTGGGGGGAAAGTGAAGTGTTGAAAAAATAGCAAATCAGCCAATAGTATGGGCATTTTTGGACACAGAGATGCCCATGATGTTTATCTTTTTATTGTTTATGCATTTATTTTTTATTGTAGGGAAAGGGGGGTGATACATTTTTTTTTTTTTTTTTAAAGAATGTTTTATTTTTTTTTAGCCTGTCTAGAAGGCTACAATATTCACTAATTAGATTTATTTTAGCTTATACTGTAGTTCTATAGAACTACAGTATAAGTTCAATTTGCAGTTATCCTATGTTGACCTGCCACCTGCAGGCCTCCATAGTAACTGCAGCTCTAAAACACCGATACTCACCCGGAAGTGTGCTTCTGGGTTTGTCTCCACTTAGATGCCATGGTCACGCTTGACCACAGGATCTAAAAGGTTAAATGCCTGCGATCAGCATTATTGCCAGTCGCAGACATTAGCCACAGGCGTCTGTTGTTTGAAACAAAGACCCGCTGATTATGGCGCTTGCTGCGCTCGCGAGTGGGCACGATATTTCTAAAGACCCTGGGAGTCTAAGGGTTAATACATAACATGTAAAACAATTGCCTAGAAATGAAAGAACCCAGCTATACATTTGCGCTTCCAGCGACCTTGACGATTTTTAGTCGCCTCTTGAGATCCAAGCATCATAATTTGAAACACAGTGCAGATAATACCCAAGGTTATTGAACATATTGCAGAATAATTGTGAATAATTCACTGGTCTTGTACTCAACAATGTAGATTCTCACTTGTAATAAATGTATTAAAAAGGATAACCTTGAAATGTGTTCCAGATAAAACGCAAATAACAATTAGCAAAGTGCGTTATTTGCACGGTGCATTAAATTATGATTGGGTTGCAGGTTCTCTTGCTGGGCATTAATTGCATTACATCAGACGGCGCTCTGCTACGCGCTCTGCTTACATATTGGTACAGAGTTTAGCTTTTACAGAATCCTTTTACCCTGCACCAAAAATATATATTTACTGTAACTACATTGCATATTTTATTCTTTGGTTTATTGAAATTGTAAAATAAATTGCAGTCACCATGATGACTGGGAAATACATGTTGCAAATATATTAGATAAATGTCAGCATCAGTGTTGCTCGCAAATATTCGAATCGCAAATTTTTATCGCGAATATCGGCACTTCGAGAATTCGCGAAGATGTAAAATATAGTGCTATATCTTCTTAATCTCAAATATTCTAGATTTTTTTTCTTCAGTACTACTGATCCCTGTTTGCTTCTTGCTTGTGGGCCAATGAGAAGGCTGCAATATCTCTGTCAGAGCTTAGCAACATCTCTATCAACCAATAGGAAAGTTGCCTACCCCTTACTATATAAGAACCTCCCCAGCAGCCATTTTCTGCTGTTTTTTGCAGTTCTGAGAGAGAGAGCAGTGACATTGCTGTGCTCTGTGCTTTGCTGAGTCATCTGGAGCCTTATTCAATACATTAGATAGTTAGTTAGCTCATATATATAATACAGATAGGGGGAGATAGTCAGTGTAGGTTAGATAGTGATATAGTGTAGCTGGTTCCAGTGCAGGGTGTTGGGTAGTGTGATAGGAATTACTGTTTCTCTGCTGTCCATACATACATGCTACAGACATAGTGCTGTGATGTCACAACAATACTTAGTGCACCAATCAGTAATATCTACTCAGAACTGCTAAAAAGTGAAGTTCCATGTATTGCGCCAAAAAATATGCGCATCTTGCCGATTTGCGCAATCGCTAATATATTGGAACACTCTATCTGCATATAAAGCTTTTGTTCTTCCTCACAGTCACGAGAGTTGCTGCCAACCATTTTCTCGAGTCTGAGGAAACTTCTGGCAGCTTGAAAAATGCAAAAGTGAGCCACGCCTGAATTGAGCGCGCAATATTACATTGCTGATTTTCACAATCAAGAAAATAATGATGAATTCTCGAATTTGCGAATATATGGCGAATATTAAGCCTTGAATTCGCGAAATATCGCAAATTCAAATATTGCCTATGCCGCTCATCACTAGTCAGCATCTGTCAGCAGATTTGTACCTATGAAACTGGTTGACCTGTTGCTTGGAAGTTGAAGGCATCTGTGTTGGTCCCATGTTCATATGGGCCCTAATTGCTGAGAAAAGTGATGTTTTAGTATATGCAAATTACCCTCGGAGCAACGGGAGCGTTGCTGTTACACGTAGAGGCTCACCTCGCTCTGCAACTCCTGCACTCCCTGCATATCGATTGACAGGGTCAGGCATAATAATGTTTACATTGCCTGGCCTTGTCATAGTGTGGAGGGCGCGACAGTTGCAGAATGAACAGAGTCTCTAGGTGTAATAGCAACGCCTCTGTTGCTCCTAGGGGGTCATTTGCATATATTAAAACATCATTTTTCTCAGCAATGTGGGCACATATGAACATGGGGCCAACTCAGATGCCTTCAGTGGCCAAGCGCACATGTAACAGGTCAGCCAGTTTTACAGGTACAAATCTACTGACAGATGTCCTTTATGGCATATCGTTAGGATAGATAGATGCAGGTCCCACCTCTGGGACCCACTCCTATTTCCAGAATGGGGCTGCCATAGTGAGGGGGAGCATGTCGCGCATATGCAGCGTGCTTTCCATTCACTGCTATGAGAGTTCTAAAAATAGCTGAGCAAGCTTATGCATGGCTACCTCTCCATTCACCTACAGTATATGGAACTGCTAGAATTAGCTGAGCCAGGACACTGCTATTTTCAGAACAGCCATAGCGGTGAACAGAGGGTGGCAGCCCATACTTGGCTACTCTCCCTTCACTTCAGAAGGACTGTTCTGGAGACAGGGTCAGACTTTTCTGACATTGATTGCATATCCTAGCAATATTATTATTACTACAGGGAGTGCAGAATTATTAGGCAAGTTGTATTTTTGAGGATTAATTTTATTATTGAACAACAACCATGTTCTCAATGAACCCAAAAAACTCATTAATATCAAAGCTGAATATTTTTGGAAGTAGTTTTTAGTTTGTTTTTAGTTTTAGCTATTTTAGGGGGATATCTGTGTGTGCAGGTGACTATTACTGTGCATAATTATTAGGCAACTTAACAAAAAACAAATATATACCCATTTCAATTATTTATTTTTACCAGTGAAACCAATATAACATCTTAACATTCACAAATATACATTTCTGACATTCAAAAACAAAACAAAAACAAATCAGTGACCAATATAGCCACCTTTCTTTGCAAGGACACTCAAAAGCCTGCCATCCATGGATTCTGTCAGTGTTTTGATCTGTTCACCATCAACATTGCGTGCAGCAGCAACCACAGCCTCCCAGACACTGTTCAGAGAGGTGTACTGTTTTCCCTCCTTGTAAATCTCACATTTGATGATGGACCACAGGTTCTCAATGGGGTTCAGATCAGGTGAACAAGGAGGCCATGTCATTAGATTTTCTTCTTTTATACCCTTTCTTGCCAGCCACGCTGTGGAGTACTTGGACGCGTGTGATGGAGCATTGTCCTGCATGAAAATCATGTTTTTCTTGAAGGATGCAGACTTCTTCCTGTACCACTGCTTGAAGAAGGTGTCTTCCAGAAACTGGCAGTAGGACTGGGAGTTGAGCTTGACTCCATCCTCAACCCGAAAAGGCCCCACAAGCTCATCTTTGATGATACCAGCCCAAACCAGTACTCCACCTCCACCTTGCTGGCGTCTGAGTCGGACTAGAGCTCTCTGCCCTTTACCAATCCAGCCACGGGCCCATCCATCTGGCCCATCAAGACTCACTCTCATTTCATCAGTCCATAAAACCTTAGAAAAATCAGTCTTGACGTTTCAGCTTGTGTGTCTTGTTCAGTGGTGGTCGTCTTTCAGCCTTTCTTACCTTGACCATGTCTCTGAGTATTGCACACCTTGTGCTTTTGGGCACTCCAGTGATGTTGCAGCTCTGAAATATGGCCAAACTGGTGGCAAGTGGCATCTTGGCAGCTGCACGCTTGACTTTTCTCAGTTCATGGGCAGTTATTTTGCGCCTTGGTTTTTCCACACGCTTCTTGCTACCCTGTTGACTATTTTGAATGAAACGCTTGATTGTGCTGCATCCCTCTGCAAGATATCTCACTATTTTTGACTTTTCTGAGCCTGTCAAGTCCTTCTTTTGACCCATTTTGCCAAAGGAAAGGAAGTTGCCTAATAATTATGCACACCTAATATAGGGTGTTGATGTCATTAGACCACACCCCTTCTCATTACAGAGATGCACATCACGTAATATGCTTAATTGGTAGTAGGCTTTCGAGCTTATACAGCTTGGAGTAAGACAACATGCATAAAGAGGATGATGTGGTCAAAATACTCATTTGCCTAATAATTCTGCACTCCCTGTATCATTTATTATAGCGCCATTTATTCCATGGCACTGTACATATGAAAAAGGGGTGTATAAATAATATAAAACAAGTACAATAAGCATGAGCAAGATAATTTACAAACTAGTACATAAGGAGAGACGTCCCTGCCCGCGAAGGATTACAATTTACAAGGCATAGGAGAAAGATACAGTAGGTAAGGGTAGAAGCTACTTATAAGGCAGTATAGTGGCAGCAGGGATACTGTAGGTTGTAGGCTTGTCTGAAGAGATGGGTTTACAGGTTCTATTTGAAGGTTTCCATGGTAGGCGAGAGTCTGATATGTTGGGTTAGGAAGTTACAAAGTATAAGGAAAGCACTGGAGAAATCTTGGAGGTGAATATGGTAAATGCTGATAAGAAGAGAATAGAGAAGGAGGTCTTCTGAGGATCTGAGATTCTATGTGAGAAGGTACTTGGCGATAAGGTCACAAATACATGGAGGGTACAGGTTGTAGATTGCCTTCTATGTCATAGATTATGTTTTGTACTAAATTATCTGGGCAATAGTAAGTCAGTGAAGGGATTGGCAGAGAGAAGAGACAGAGGAGTAATGGGGGGAGAGGTGGATTTATCAGGCAGTAGAGTTTGAAATGTATTGGAGAGTGCTAGATGGGAGGCCACAGAAGAGGATGTTGCAGTAATCCAGGCAGGAGATGATGCGGGCATTTACTAGCATTTTTGCAGAGTCCTGGTTAAGGAATGTGCGGATTCGAGAGATATTTTTGAGTTGGGGCGGCAGGAGGTAGAAAGGTCTTGGATGGGTGGTTTAAAGGAAAGAGCATAATCATAGGTTATCCCCAGGCAGCGGACTTGTGGAACCATCAAACATATACACTTACTATTTGTTCATAATTGGGGTTACAGAACAGCAGTAGGATGTAATAGCACACACTGTTCATCATGCAGGAATAGAAGCTATGCCAGACTCCCACTTCACCGGCGGGGATCAAAGAACGCTACAGTCTGGAGAACAAACTTAAAATGTTATTTATTTGACAATGTAAAAAGCGTAAAAATATAGCAACTGCATTTTATCCCTTCACTGCTCCAAAAAGCAATTAAATAATTTTTGAGGCAACAATTAAAATTATTATAAAAAATTATTTACATTTCACTCTGCAGTCATATGTGTGAACATACAGTATGAAACATTATTATATATTAGCGGCTCACCACCCTGCTCACTGTGAAAAAAGGTGCTCTGTCTATATGACTCACCCTGTCAAACTTAATGGTACGTATAATATATTATGGAAGGCAGGCACTCTTCACTTGGAATTATCCAGAAACAATGGGTACATATAATAATGGTATTTATTAGTACAACTTATATATACAGTACAGACCAAAAGTTTGGACACACCTTCTCATTCAAAAAGCAGTAATCAAAGCAAAAGGTGGCTACTTTGAAGAACCTAGAATATTACATATTTTCAGTTGTTTCACACTTTTTTGTTATGTATATAATTCCACATGTGTTAATTCATAGTTTTGATGCCTTCAGTGTGAATCTACAATTTTCATAGTCATGAAAATAAAGAAAACTCTTTGAATGAGAAGGTGTGTCCAAACTTTTGGTCTGTACTATATATATATATATATTAAAAGGAAATAAGATACAATAAAATAAAAATGACAAGCCACAATTACTGTGGATAGATGTGACACTTCAGCTACACTAGAGGAGCTATATAATTGATAGCTTATCACATACATGGCAAAATGTGGACTATAAATAGTATAATGCTAATGATAGATTTCTATTTACTCTTATTATGTATACATAATGTATATCATTATACCAAAAATGTCATAGATAGCATTGATTATAAAGTTGCACATGTGATAGATCAAATAATCCAGAATGGTATGGTCTGTAATTGATGTCTGTCACATGTACAGTAAGATCAATATTATTGTTCAATTAATCATTTCTGTGTTTATCACCAAAATCACACATATGTAAAAGTAAAGATATAATTGAACTTATCGCTGATATCGCACATATATGAGCATGAGGGTACAAGTATTATCTTAAGAATAAGATTTGAAACTTTGTAACTAGGGTTAAGCGAACCCGAACTGTAAAGTTCCGGTTCGTACTGAACTTTACGGTGTTCGGCACCCGAACCCGAACATTTCAGTAAAAGTTTGGGTTCGGTTTTCGGGTAATATTAATATACCATCGGATCAGAGTTTTCTCCAATCCGATGGTATATTTTAACTTGAAGCATCCCCATCAACATGGTAACGCCTCTATGTTAGAATATACCATCGGATTTGAGTTAGATCGTGAAAACTCAGATCCGACAGTATATTCTAACACAGAGGCGTTCCATAGTGATGGGGACACTTCAAGTTATAATATACTGAGAACTGTGGACATAACGGACCCCTGCTGCCTGGCAGCACCTGATCTCTTACAGGGGGCTGTGATCCGCACAATTAACCCCGCAGGTGCCGCACCTGAGGGGTTAATTGTGTGGATCACAGCCCCCTGTAAGAGATCAGGTGCTGCCAGGCAGCAGGGGGCAGTTATGTACACAGTTCTTAGTATATTCTAACTTGAAGCGGCCCCATCACCATGGGAATGCCTCTGTGTTAGAATATACTGTCGGATCTGAGTTTTCACGATCGTGAAAACTCAGATCTGAAAAAGCTAATACTATTATTTTCCGTTATAACCATGTTATAACAGAAAATAATAAAGTGAAGTTTGGGTCCCCATTGACTTCAATGGGGTTTGGGTTCGGGTCCAAGTTCGGATCAAGTTCGGGTCCCAAACCCAAACTTTTTTTTAAAGTTTGGCCGAACTCCCCGAACATCTAGGTGTTCACTTAACTCTATTTGTAACACATCTTAGAGAAAAGTGCTATCGTCCCCACCTTCCAGAAGCCTTCCGTCCCCTTAGCCCGCCTGGAACATCTCTGTAAATATTCAGAAACTTCCCCAGTCACCAAAAAGTATAACTAGTATACAAAGGACGGTAGAAGACTGTGTGGGGGTCATGTTAGAGCCTCACTACCTGACATCTGCCTGTCACAGAGCACAGCTCTTACACCACAAGGAGAAGAGCCTGCTATCTCTAAAAGCATGGCTAGAGGACATTTTTTTAAAAATTGCAAAGGGAACAAAAAAAATTCAAAATCTATACAGTAGGTTTGGTTTTTGTAAGAATACTGTACATTGGTACACTGAAAAATAAACAATAGTTACCTAGAAATTTTGGGTGGAAATACTGTTTAAAGGTTGGGAATAAATGATGAAGATATAGCAGGACGCAGGGTTCCATCATATTTTTTCATTGTGTTTCCATTGTGGAGCACTAAGTGCTATTGTGGCTGAAGGGACTTATTTCTGCATCCTAGGATGAATAATGTATTTATTGTGATCCATAGATGCATTGTTCGTCTATATGTACTGTACATTAATGGACTTTTAGGGTAGTGTCTAATGCAAACAGTAATGCAATCAACGTACACTGAGGATTGTATGAGGAACCGATGCAATTTCACAGAGTGATGATCGCTATCACAACCTTTATGTTTGTTGAGGTGCAAGCGCCGATCAAGCAGGCAATAATCGATAAGGGACCGTTCCTTCCTGATAACTGCTTGCTCGTCAGTGGAAGAAAGAGCAGCATTTACATGCAGCAATCATCTCTACAAGCGATGGCTGCTGCCATGAGGTTGAGGTTATATGCACCGACCAAGCAGGCAATTATCGGGAAGGGATCTGAAAACTGCCTGCATGTCAGTGAAGGTAAGACCTGCATTTACATGCAGCAATAATCTCTACTGTACTGGGATGTAGCAGTAGCCATTACTCATCCTCATAGAGATTCTATATTTTTGGCCAGCAGATTGTTGTTCACACAGCACAGGTCTGCTTTCCAGAAACAATGATTTAGGCGTCTGCAGAAATTATAATTTCACCCTATGAACAAGCATTTTGCTTGTTTGTTGTGTGATCAGCGGCACCTTTACACAGGTCAGTTATCGGGAACGAATGTCTATACAAATGTTCCTTTTTGATTGTCGCTGAACAATTGCCCTGTGTAAACCCGCCAGTAGAGTTCCCCTTTGGAGGTTCCTCCATCAGGTCCACATTCCAACAGGTCTCCTCTGATCATGTAAGGCATGAACTCTGTGTTCTTTTTATATGCACATTTGTATGGAATAAAACCTATACCAAAGAGCACCAGGGAAAACAAACAGACATATTCAAAGGAAATTAGCACTGATAAAGGCTAAGCTTGGGAACCATGCATGGGTGCTGTCTGACAAGCATTTCCTCTTAGTAAGGGCTCATGCATAAGACCGTATGTATTTTGCGGTCCGCAAAAAAATGGATCCGCAAAAAATACGGATGACGTTCGTGTGCCTTCCGTATTTTGCGAAACGGAACAGCTGGCCCCTAATAAAACAGTACTATCCTTCTCCGTAATGCGGACAATAATAGGACATGTTCTATTCTTTTGTGGAACGGAAATACGGACACACGGAATGCACACAGAGTAACTTCCTTTTTTCTGTCCCTGAAGTGGAAATCCAGCAGAGAAGATAGCAACAAAAAGCAAGATATTTACAGCAGTACTGCTTTTATTTAGATCTTTCATTTTACAACTTCCCTTGGTGACAGTCACAGCATATTTTGACAGTTTTTACTGCCTTTAAACTTAATGAATAATTTTTACATGTCAAAAACTGTAAGTCTAGTAATTGTACATTGCTACATTAGTTAAGTTTAAAAGTTCTAAACTGCCACCTAGTGTTCACTAGATTTTTTTTTAAATCTTTGCAGTTATTACAAGAGAAGTGAATGCCATTTAGAACAGTCTGTGGAATAAGTCGTTGCTGGTGAAACAATGTGAATCTTCATCATATAATTGAAACATTTCGGACCACAAATGCTTACAAGTGCTGCACTGTTCTAAAATGTAGTAAAAGAGCTGATAACGGCTACTGTGGTCCATTTAAAGGGTTTCTATCACTTCGTTTCACATAATTAGCTGTTAGACACTAGCGATCCGCTAGTGTCTGCTCTGCCAAACCATCCTAATATAATAGGTGTTGGGGCAGCCGTTTTGCTAAAAAAAAGAACTTTTATTAATATGCTAATGAGCCTCTAGGTGCTATGGGGGCGTCATTAGCACCTAGAGGCTCCGTCTACCTTCACAAACTGCCGCCGCCCAGCGCGTCCCTCCAGCCCGCCCATCTCCTCCGGAATGCGATCCTCCGTGTGAGCGTATGTATTCGGCGCATGCGCAGTGAATGTCTGACCGCTTCCCTGCTCAGACATCTCCACTGCGCCTGTGCGATGACGTCACTAGATAGAACAGAGCAGTACAAACATTCCTTTTGTGTAGCTTTTATTATCAGGAGTAGTGTGAATATGAAGTTTAATTTTGCTGTTGTAACTGCTCAGGAAGTGGAGCTTCACTATAAAGTGCTCTCTGCACTCAGCTGCTTCACAGCCCTTCCCCTGTGCTCTGAGTACCAGCTGTAGTCATCTCCTGTAAAGACGGTTCGCCCGGAGGTCGTTTCGCGGCGAACGCATTCGAAATTCGTGGAACATGCGAACATATGGTGATATTCGCACGCACACCATATTTTTTTGCATAGCGCCGAAATTTGACACATCCTTCAGGTGGGACAGGACAGCCAATTGAGACGTTTCAGCACATGGACACACCCCCAACCCTATAACAGAACTGGATCTGGCAGCCATTTTACATTATGTGTTTTGCCAGAGTAGGGAGAGGTTGCATTTTGGGGCAGTTAGGGACACCAAACGCTAGCTAATAGGGCCACAAAAGTCCTTTTAAGTACTGGTATAGGTGTGCTATCGATAGATGTGTGATATACTTAAAATAAACTTTCTAACATACAAAGTATATTATAGTGTATTTGTATTGTGCAGCAGTTGTGTGCGGTTCTGCTGCGATACCGCAGCTATATAGGGGGACAAACGCTATTGTAGTGACTAATTGCAACGGCTGTAAAATACCTGTTGCCCCCCAGAAAAATGCTTGAGACTGCGATATACCTTCTTCCACAAAATGCTGATTGAGGGATGCCATATACCTGTTTCCACCAAATACTGATTGAGGGGTGCTAAATACCTGTTTCCGCCAAATACTGATTGAGGGGTGCCATATACCTTCTTCCACAAAATACAATTTGAGGGGTGCTACCTTCTTCCACCAAATACTGATTGAGGGCTGTGATAAACCTGCTTCCACAAAGTACTGATTGAGGGGTGCCATATGAAAAAAGGAAACTAAAACAAGGAGTTACCAAATTAAAAATAAAAGGAAGGTATATGGAAGAAGATAAAGAACTAGCTGACTGCTTCAATGAATACTTCTGTTCAGTTTCTACAAAGGAAAATGAAGGAAAAGGACCTGAATTAGGAAGGAAGACTAATGAATCTTTTGATGCATGTGTCTTTACAGAGGAAGAGGTTCTAAGTCAGCTGTCTAAAATTAATACAAATAAGTCACAGGGACCCGATGGGATACACCCAAAGCTATTAAAAGAGCTCAGCGGTGAACTAGCAAAACCATAAAAAATGTATTTAACCAATCACTGGTAACAGGAGTCGTCCTAAAAGATTGGAAATTAGCAAATGTTGTGCCCATTCACAAGAAAGGTAGTAGGGAGGAATCGGGCAACTATGGGCCAGTAAGCCTGACATCAATAGTGGGGAAATTAATGGAAACCATACTTAAGGAGAGGATTGTGGAAACATCTAAAATCCGATGGATTGAAAGATGAAAACTGCATGGGTTTACATCAGGGAGATCATGTCTAACTAATCTTATTGATTTTTTTGATTGGGTGACTAAAATAATAGATGGCGGAGGTGCAGTAGACATTGCTTATCTAGACTTTAGTAAGGCTTTTGATACTGTCCAACACAGAAGGCTTATCAATAAATTGCAGTCTTTGAGCTTGGACTCCCATATTGTTGAATGGATTAGGCAGTGGCTGTGAGACAGACAACAGAGGGCTGTAGTCAATGGAGTATATTTAGACCATGGTCTTGTTACCAGTGGGGTACCTCAGAGATCTGTTCTGGGACCCATATTGTTTAATATCTTTATCAGCGAAATAGCAGAAGGCCTCGATGGTAAGGTGTGTCTTTTTGCAGATGACACAAAGATTTGTAACAGGGTTGATGTTCCTGGAGGGATACACCAAATGGAAAAGGCTTTAGGAAAAGTTGAGGAATGGTCAAAAATCTGGCAACTAAAATTTAATGTTGATAAGTGCAAGATAATGCACCTGGGGCGTAAAAACCGAAGAGCAGAATATAAAATCAGTGATACAGTCCTAACCTCAGTATCTGAGGAAAGGGATTTAGGGGTCATTATTTCAGAAGACTTAAAGGTAGGCAGACAATGTCATAGAGCAGCAGGAAATGCTAGCAGAATGCTTGGGTGTATAGGGAGAGGCATTAACAGTAGAAAGAGGGAGGTGCTCATGCCACTATACAGAGCACTAGTAAGACCTCATTTGGAGTATTGTGCGCAGTACTGGAGACCATATGTCCAGAAGGATATTGATACTTTGGAGAGAGTTCAGAGAAGAGCTACTAAATTAGTACATGGACTGCAGGATAAAACTTACCAGGAAAGATTAAAGGACCTTAACATGTATAGCTTGGAAGAAAGACAAGACAGAGGGGATATGATAGAAACTTTTAAATACATAAAGGGAATCAACAAGGTAAAAGAGGAGAGAATATTTAAAAGAAGAAAAACTGCTACAAGAGGACATACTTTTAAACCTTTGCCCCTTTAATTAAAAAATAATATCAGGAAGTATTACTTTACTGAGAGAGTAGTGGATGCATGGAATAGCCTTCCTGCAGTAGTGGTAGCTGCAAATACAGTGAAGGAGTTAAAGCATGCATGGGATAGGCATAAGGCCATCCTTCATATTAGATAGGGCCAGGGGCTATTCATAGTATTCAGTATATTGGGCAGACTAGATGGGCCAAATGGTTCTTATCTGCCGACACATTCACATGTTTTTATGCTTCTATATACCTGTTTTCGCAAATACTGATTGAGGGGTGTCATATACCTTCTTCCACAAAATCCTTATTGAGGGGTGCTATATACCTGTTTCTGCCAAAAACTGATTGAGGGGTGCTATATACCAGTTTCCGCCATATATTGATTGAGGGGTGCTATATACCTTCTTCCACAAAATACTGATTGAGGAGTGCTATTGCTATATAGCTTCTTCCATCAAATACTGATTGAGGGCTCTGATACACCTGCTTCCACAAAATACTGATTGAGGGGTGCAATATACATGTTTTCGCCAAATACTGATTGAGGGGTGCTATATAACTTCTTCCACCAAATACTGATTGAGGGCTGTGATACACCATATTCCACAAAATAATTATTGAGGGGTGCCTTACACCTTCTTCCACAAAATCCTGATTGAGGGGTGCTATATACCAGTTTCCGCCAAATACTGATTGAGGGGTGCAATATACCTTCTTCCATCAAATACTGATTGAGGGCTGCGAAACACCTGCTTCCACAAAATACTGATTGAGGGGTGCCATATAACTGTTTTCAACAAATTCTGATTGAGGGGTGCTGCATACCTGTTTCTGACAAATACTGATTGAGGGTGCTATATAGCAGTTTCCGCCAAATACTGATTGAAAGGTGCTATATACCTTCTTCCACAAAATACTAATTGAAAGGTGCTATTGCTATATACCTTCTTCCACCAATTACTGATTGAGGGCTTTGATACACCTGCTTCCACAAAATACTGATTGAGGGGTGCCATACACTTGTTTCCGCCAAATACTGATTGAGGGGTGCCATATACCTTCTTCCACTAAATACTGATTGAAAAGTGCTATTGATATATACTTTCTTACACCAAAAATTGATTGAGGGCTGCGATACACCTGTTCCACAAAATACAGATTAAGGCATGCCATATACCTGTTTCCGCCAAATACTGATTGAGGAGTGCTATATACCTGTTTCCGCCAAATACTAATTGAAGGGTGACATATACCTTCTTCTACAAAATCCTGATTGAGGGGTGCTATATGCCTGTTTCTGCCAAATACTGATTAAGGGGTGCTATATACCTGTTTCCGCCAAATACTAATTGAGGGGTTCTATATACCGTCTTCCACAAAATACTGATTGAGGGCTGCGATACACCTGCTTCCACAAAATACTGATTGAGGGGTGCCATATACCTGTTTTCACCAAATACTGATGGAGCGGTGCTATATACGGTACATGTTTCCACAAAATTCTGATTGAGGGGTGCTGTATACCTGTTTCGGCCAAATACTGACTGAGGGGTGCTATATACCTGTTTCCGCCAAATACTGATTAAGGGGTGCTATATAACTTCTTCCACCAAATACTGATTGAGAGGTGCCATATACCTGTTTCCGCCAAATACTGATTGAGGGGTGCCATATACCTTCTTCCACTAAATACTGATTGAGAGGTGCTATTGATATATACCTTCTGCCACCAAATACTGCTGCGATACACCTGCTTCCACAAAATACTGATTGAGGGGTGCCATATACCTTCTTCCACAAAATACTGATTGAGGGGTGCTATTGCTATATACCTTCTTCCACCAAATACTGCTGCGATACACCTGCTTCCACAAAATACTGATTGAGGGGTGCCATATACCTGTTTTCACCAAATACTAATTGAGGAGTGCTATATACGGTACCATTTTCCGCGAATTTCTGATTTGGGGTGCTGTATACCTGTTTTGGCCAAAAACTGATTAAGGGGTGCTATATACCAATTTCCGCCAAATACTGATTGAGGGGTGCAATATACCTTCTTCCATCAAATGCTGATTGAGGGCTGCGAAACACCTGCTTCCACAAAATACGGATTGAGCGGTGCAATATAACTGTTTTCAACAAATTCTGATTGAGGGGTGCTGCATACCTGTTTCCGACAAATACTGATTGAGGGTGCTATATAGCAGTTTCTGCGAAATACTGATTGAGGGGTGCTATATACCTTTTTCCACAAAATACTAATTGAAAGGTGCTATTGCTATATACCTTCTTCCACCAATTACTAATTGAGGGTTGCGATACACCTTCTTCCACAAAATTCTGATTGAGGGTTGACATATACCTGTTTCCGCCAAATACTGACTGAGGGGTGCTATTTACCTGTTTCCGCCAAATACTGATTGAGAGGTGACATATACCTTCATCCAGAAAATCCTGATTGAGGGGTGCTATATACCTGTTTCTGCCAAATACTGATTGAGGGGTGCCATATACCTGTTTTCGCCAAATACTTATTGAGAGGTGCTATATACGGTACCTGTTTCCGCCAAATACTGATTGAGAGGTGCTATATACGGTACCTGTTTCTGCCAAATGCTGATTGTGGTGTGCTATATAGCAGTTTCCGCCAAATACTGATTGAGGGTTGCTATATACCTTCTTCCACCAATTACTGATTGAGGGCTGTAATACACCTGCTTCCATAAAATATTGAATGAGGTGTGCTATATACCAGGTTCCGCCAAATACTGATTGAGGGGTGC